>NC_133530.1:69933137-70277298 GCF_048544455.1 Silene latifolia | reverse complement strand
GAAATTAACTAAGTCGGTGAACAATTAATTAGCATACAATTAATGTCAAAGTTGGATTTAATGCTCAATTACATGTGAAAACATCCAAATGATACAAGAAATACAATGATAAATACGATAGGAAAATTGCAATAAAGAAAATTACAATAATTACAATGAAATAGGCGATTTATGTCGAAAATACCTTTAAAACGGATAATTTGAGAAAATGAATAAAGGAACAAATAATTAACGAACAAAACAGAAGGTGATAATACGATTAATAGTTAATTATACATATGCTAAATAAACTAAATCAAGGCAAAAACGGAGTTCAGGATTAATTTAACCGAATAAAGCAAAGCAGAGTCGTAAACGTCCTTGAATAGGCGCAGATTCTTCGCGTCTATTCTGACCAATTCAGGTTGTGAAGTTTTAATTGCGAATTGTTAATATCAATTGGTAAATTTAACGATTGATTAAATTATTTACTCGGATGAAAGTGATTAATAGGTTATTTACATGTGATTAATGGATCATAAAAGCAATAAAACATGGATGAGACGGAATATTACTAATTAATTTACGCGAAAGAATGATTGATTAGTGACATGAGTGAATGAAACAGACTAAACAAGATGAACTAATAACAAATTAATGATGAACATGCAAATAAACAGATGAAAATATATCAAAAGGATCGAATTCCAGAAACTCAATATGAACAAATCGAATCTCTAAAACCCGAATTGAATTTAATGACAAAAACCCGCAAATATGAGATTATAAGGGATTTAAGTCGGATTTAATGACGAATTAAACATGTTAATGAATGATGAATAATATACATGTGAATTATATGCTATTATGATGAAGAATTAACAAACAAACGAAACAAAAACAAGAATTTGACGAATTGCAGAGGACGAAGGAAGAAGAAAGGAAGCAGGAACTGCGGCAGCCTCACGAAGAGGCGCAGCAGGAACTGCGCTCCTTCAAAGAGGCGCAGCAGTTGCTGCGTCCTTTCTCGACGGTTATCTTCTGGAAATCCGTAAAAAAAGAGGTTTTGAACACGGTTTTAGAAATCGGTCTTAATGATATTTTCGACATAAACCTTACATTAATGATACAATAATTAAAATACAATAAATAAAAGAGAGATTTACACCCTCAGACTTACATGTTGACGAAACGAGAAGGACTAAGATATCGATTAGTGATGCTCGACGCGAGTGCAAAGAAAGTGCCCTCGTAAGTGGAAAACGATTAGATTAATTAAGTTGATTGATGTGGAGTTGGTCAAATTGGTCGGTCATGCAAACGAGGCTGGTACTCAGAAAGATCCGAGCTTACGTGGTCGAATGTTCAAGCACGTAGACGCCAAAAAGTAAGAACAAAGGTCTAGAATGCAAAGGGAGAAGAGAAGGGCGGACACTCGCGTGAGAAATATGAGGAGCGAAGGCTCCTATTTATACTAATCACGTGAAGAAATTAGGGTTTTGGAGACTCTTTGGAAGTGAATCTCGGAAAGATATAAAAAAAGATACGAGAAATACGCAGAAAAGGACCTGGGAAGAGGCGCAGCAGCCACTGCGTCTCTTGGAAGAGGCGCAGCACCTGCTGCGTCTGTTCCCAAGTGGTTTCCTCCTGCGGAAGAAAGATTTCCGTGTTTAAGTTATGGTAGGACGGAAATAATTCGGTTTTCCTTAATATTTTATGTGAATATTTCGGGAAATTGTTTACCAAAGGATAAAGATTATGAAATAAGGAATAGAAATATCCGGAACATTCCAGAACATTCTGACTCGGGATTTAACGATTATCAGAAAATGGAGACGGTTTTAGGCCCGGACTCCAAATGTACTCTAATTACTGTCTAAACGACCGTATCGGCACGTAGATGACAACTAAGAGGTAGACATTAATATTTGAGCAATCACTTGACGATAATCTTACGAACTGTCACAAATCGTTCCGCGTAGCAAACATGAGGCCCAATCATCACCGGGTGGTTTGCGAGAGGTGCAGAAATGAGGTATCTACAGTTCGTTGACTAAAGTTTTTCCTTACTAGATTTAGAAAGGGGATAATAATTATGAGATAATAAAATTTGAAGAAAAAAGGATAATAAAAATGAGATGGAGGTAGTAAGATTTATATATGCAAAATGAAATAAATAGCAAAGTTCGTGTATATATATATAATATTAAAACTTATTCAGTTTACAAACATAGTACCCAAACACTTTGTTTGAGTATCTGGAATGGAGCTAGGGGAGGGGACGAGAAAAATATTAGAAAGGGAAAGGGAGAGAGATAAGAGGGAAGATTGCTTCTCAAACTTTTTTTGTTGAAGGAGAAATAAATTGTCTTTGATAAGGGAGACGAGGATCCATATCATCTGGAGTAAAAATTGGTATTTCATGGAGGTGAATGTGATTTATAACTTCTTAGATGTAAAACTTGGCAGAAAGGTAGTGATAGTGGTAGTGGATTAGAGGTTGTTTCGAGTAGTAAGAACTAATCACAGTGGCTGATGTTTTATTTTGCGGGTAAATTAGTGGGGTGGAGGGAGGGTGCATTTGTGGAGGGTGATGGGTTTAACGAGGATAGTGATAATAAATAAGGTTATTTATCAGCAAAATATCGCTTGCATTAAAACATATAGGTAACATGAATAATAACAAGAAACCTCAAAAGATCATACTGATAAATTTAATCTTGACCTCATCAATCCAAATTAAAGTAAAATCTTAATTCTAACAACATTGTCGAGAGTAAGGGTTAGTTTCCATTTGATTGTGTATTTTTCTAGAAGTAGGGGTTTAGTTTTTCACTTCGTTGGATAAATTTGAGAGAAGTTTCGAAAACGTACAAGGGCCAATCTTTCAAGGGATGAAATTGTATTAGATCATGTGTGTGAATAGGGAAGAAAAATAGGGGTCTGCGTGAAGGATTTTGTTTCAAATGAGAAGATGGGGCCAATACTATTGTTATAGGGGGTGTCATAAGCATCCCCAGCAAAATTTGGTTAACATTCAAAGGTACGTCTATAGTTTGACCGGGAGATATAACATTTAGCTACCTGTAAATATTTTAACGTAACTACCATTTGACCCAACAATGATTAAATTATGGTTGTTATTCTAAAGAAGGAGGTTTGTTCCATCATTGAGTTGATTATGCAAAGTAGATATTATTGTTTTCCTTCACCAATTGAAAAAGAAACAGGTATTAATAAACAAAATCTAAAAACTCTCAGTCCCAAGTATCATATATATAAACTTCATATTGGTTTTATTTTCCTAAAAAAACAACATTGCCGAGAGCAAGGGTTAGTTTCCATTGGATGTTAGATTTTTCTAGAAATAGGGGTTTAGTTTTTCACTTGGTTGGATAAATTTGAGATAAGTTTCGGAGACAAGGATCGATATTTCAAGGGATGAGATTGTTTTAAATCATGTGTGTGAATAGGGAAGAAAAATATGGGTCTGCGTGAAAGATTTTGTTTCAAATGAGAAGATGTGGGCCAATACTATTGCTAAAGGGGGGGAGGCATAAGCAGCCCTAACCGTGTAGTAATGTGTCGGAATTTGGTTCACATTAAAACGTACTTCTATAGTTTGACCGGAAAATATAACATTCTAACTACCTCTGAATATTTTTACATAATTATAATTTGATCCAGCAATGATTAAATTATGGTTGTTATTCGAAAGAAGGAGATTTGTTGCATCATTGAGTTGATTATGCAGAGTAATATTGTTTTCCTTGACCAATTGAAAAACAAACAGGTATTAATGAGCAAATTCTAAAAACTATCAGTCCAAGTATCATATGTATAAACATCATATTGGTTTTATTTTCCTAAAAAAAAGTATTTATTAATCAAAAACTCTTTTATTCTTATGTCAATATTATATTAAAGGGAATTATTTGTTGGTCTTGTGGCATACATAAAATCTTAGACATGAACAAAGTACTATATGTCTATATTCCATTTTATTGTGAAATTTATTACACATTATTTTAATATCCGTGCAATGCACGGGCAAGAAAACTAGTTTGCACTATGATCGAGAATAAGATGCCCAAGTAAGGAAATACAAGATAAATTTTAGCTAGTGAATTATTGCCAAGAGTAGACGGGAATTTTGAGAAGTGTTGTGTTGATCTTGCTGAAGTTCGAATGCCCTGAGTGTTTTCTCTCTTTGCTTTTATATAGTCTTCAGAAATAGGTTTAAAGTTGGTAGACTTCCTCCTGCTTCTGCTCCTGGATTTTTGGATGGTTACCATGAAAATAGTTAGTAGTTACTTGAAAAGGTCAAAGCCCAGTCCTTTCCTCTCTTTCGCACGTGGGATTTTCCTTGGCCCAATTTGTGTTTGTTTCTTCTTTTAATCCTACGGCCCCTATCATGCCACCTCTGCGATTCCTTTTTACTTTCATCTATCAATAATTGCATGCCACGTCGTCATCCTTATGCCACACTTTCTTCTTGTAAAAGAGTGCCACGTCACAGGTGATAAAATTAATTTTTTATCCCTAACAATTGCCCCCAAATTTCCGTCTCAAATGATTTTAGGCGGGAATTTCTGTTTGCGATGCGGAGAACTGACGGAGCTTTTATCAGTTACCTTAGCCTTGATAACTTCCCTATTTGATCCAACTACCACAATAACTCTCCCACTCTCCCACTAACTCATCCTCTCTCTCCTTTATATCCCCTCGGTATTCCCCTAACTCTCTACCTTCTCACTTCTCCATCACTATCAATCATTTTCATCTCTCTTTCCCATAAACCCTCCTTCTTTCTGCCGGTTGCTTTTCCACAGGTACTTCGTCTCCTACTCATTTTCTTTTCATTATTTGCGTACAATGTCACAAAAATCTGCTTCTTCGACCTCGGCCTCGGATCCGGTGATGTCATCTGATCTCTTCCCTTCCGGCGGTGTGCTTTCCGCCAAACACTCATGTGACTCCAATTTTACTCCGGAGGATCTTGCTCACATCAGGGAAACATTTGGTTTCTCCGATGATGTGATATTTCACATTCCAACCCCGGGCCAAAAAGCCGACTTTGTGAGGGCGGGGTGGATATGTCTATATGAATATGCTTTCCATCTGGGTCTGAGGTTTCCTTTTCCTCCTCTGATTCAAGAGTTTCTGAATTTGAATCGTTTGGCTATTTGCCAAGTAGCTCCATATACTTGGCGTACTTTGCTTGCGATTAATGCTATGAATAACCGTTTCGGTTATGGGATCGGTCTCCCGGACCTTGCACACTTGTTTTCGGTCAGGTCCCTCAGTCGGGGTCAAGTGACCATTCGGGTTCGAGACGGGGAGAAGAATTGCATTATCTTCCCCGTGAAGCCGGATGATAGCAAGTGGTTTTCCCGCTTTATTTTCGTGAAAATTGACACTCTTCCTGCTCCTACTGACTACATCGTCAATGTCTGGCGGTCAACAGATGGTATTTGCATGTCCTTATTCCTGTGCATTTTCTTTAATGCTTATATTTCCTTACTTGGTTTTTTGTGCAGATTTGTGCCCCTTGCCTTTGTCCTCCGACAAAACTGCGTCTCTGTCGAAGTTATTTAGTCCGCCTCCTGAAAATAGGACCTTCCCCAATTTGGTTCAGGATTCTGCTGCGGTGGTGAAGAAAACAGCAGCTGAGGAAAAAGAATCAATGTCGACTGGTGCGTTGCTCTTCTTTTAACTATGTTCTGCCTTTGAATATTTGATATATATGATTCTGACTTGATCTTTGCTACTTCCAGGCTCTGCAAAATCCAGAATCTCGCTGGACGATGTCCTGGCTCAGAAAGAAAAGGAGCAGGCTGCGGTTGCCCCCAAGCCTGATGAGAAAAGAAAGTCTACCCCTGCCCCTGGTTCTGGACCTCGTCCCAAGAGAAGGTCTGCTTCATTAGCGTTAGGGCTAAGGCAGACTCTATCAGCTTCTCCTCTAGGTTGTGAGGCCTCCACTACCTGGGCATGGGTCATCTGCTTCTGGGGGTCCCCCGGTTCCCAAACCTATTCCTGCTTCTGTCCCAGCCATGTCTGCTTTTGGCTCAATCCCACGTCTGAAGCCATCCCTGCTTCTGGAGCTACCTCTACTCCTAGGGCTGCCCCCTACTTCTGGGGCTGCCTCTGTTTCCAAATCTGCTCCTGCTTCTGGGGTTATTGTCTTTACACTTCCAGACGATTTTGGAAAGGCTAGGTCTGCGAGTAACTTGGATTTAATGAACCAGATGCTTCTTCCAGCTCCTAGGTCTGCGTTGGATAGCAAAGCCTTGCCTGACTTGGTGGATCGTGCAGCTGAGCATTCCTTTGAGGTAAACGATCATTGGCTGCTGCCATTTTTTTTGTTTTTTTTTTTGTTTTTTTAACACTTGGTTCTGGTGCACCAGTCCTTCCAGATGGCTCTGTATCTGCGGGAGAAGGTGTCTCTCCTGGTAGCAGAAAATGCGAAATTCCAGAAGCTGGCGAAAGAAGCCAATGAGGATATGCTTAAGATTCAGGCTGATCTAGACAAGTCCCGAGTTTCTTTGTTGGAGGAGGCGCTCGAAGCGAGTTTGCGAAACGTCTTTCTACCTTTGAAGGGCGGATTTCTGGTGCTGAGAAGAAGGCTGCTGATGCTGAGAAACGCGCTTTAGAAGCGGAGGGACGTGTCTCAGAAGTGGAGAAACGTGCTTCCGGGGCTGAGAAACGTGCTTCTGACGCGGAGGCTCGTGTTGCCCAGATCCAGGAAGAGAAGGCTTCTGATGTGAAAGAGTTGAAAGAGACTTTGGTGAATGCCCTGTCCTATGCTGCTTTGGAAACGAAGATCAAGTGTATAAAGACGTTCCAGAAGGGAGAGCATTCGACCTGGGATTTAGGAGCTGAAGAGGAGAAGCTTGCTGCTGCTTTCCCTGATGGTCTGAATCTGGATGTACTGGCTGGCTTAGTGGAACCTGGTGCTGCTTCCGTTGATGATCCAGGTGCTGAGGATGAGGTGAATTCTCCTACTCCTGACACTCAGGCAGCTGCTTCTGAAGCTGTGGAGCATATTAACATAGATTAGCTTTTCCCTGCATCTGAAAGACTTTTTGCCATGTTTAGTTAGTTTCTGGCCCTACGGGGCATAACATCTTAATTTTATTTTGGGCAGTTTATGTATTTTGGTCTGGTTCTGGTGCCAGACGTACTTTGCTTTTTGCAACTTAAGTATTTTCTAGTGGTTCTCTTTGTGTCGTACCGTTTCTGGTGCTTTGATTTGTGCATGCACGTCGTTTGTTTGGCCATCGCTGTTAGATTGCTGGCTAAGGGGTCTAGTATGCCCACTCGTCCAGAGGAGCCAGGCTTGCGTGGGTGCTAATGCATCGCGGGAGGCTGGTTGTCCCGATTGTACGTGCTTAGCCACGGACACACGCCTTCTGTAATGAATACAGGCTCTGCCAGATTAGTTTGCATTTTATTCACTTGGCTTATTTGAAAAAATAAAAGGAGTTCTATACTTAAATCATTCAAAGTAGTTTTACAACTTAAAATTTGTTAGAATTAAAATACGAACAAGGCTGTTTTAGAACCAGAAAATGTTCAGAATCAGAGGGTATTCAGATCCAGAAAGAAAATATTTAGGAATAGGAAAATACTTTAGAAGTAGGAAAATATTTTAGAGCCAGAAAAATATTTGGAGACATCAAAATACTTTAGAGACAGAAAAATATTTGGAGACATCAAAATACTTAGAGACAGAAAAATATTCAGAGCCAGAAAATATGTAAGGCAATATCTAGAACCGGGCCGAGTCAGATCTCGGTAGGTGAGTACCCAGTTGTTGACCATGCTGGCGACTTAAGTGAAATATTTTTTCAAGTGGGTGATATTCCAGGATCTGGGAACCATTTGCCCTTCCAAAGTCATGAGTCGGTAAGCTCCATTTCCAACTGTGCTCTCTACTTGGTATGGTCCCTCCCGTTGTAGGCGAATTTTCCCTTCTTTGGTTCTTAGTATTCTGGAAGACTTTTCTCGGGACCGATGTCCCACCCGGGGTTCTTACCTTTACATTCTTGTTATAGCTTTTGGCCACGATCTTCGGTAGGAAGCCATCCTGATCTGGGCACTGGCTCTGAGTTCATCTACCGTGTCCAGATTGCTTGTCATTTCTACTTGATTCCTATCTTCTGTTATGCATCCATATCTGTGGGTTGGGACCCTAACTTCGGATGGGATGACTGCTTCTGCTCCGAACACCAGGCTGAAGGGAGTTTGTCCCGTTGCAACCTTTGGTGTGGTTCTGTCAGCCCAGAGAACCAGAGGTAGCTCTTCTGCCCATTTGCCCCCAATCTCCTCCAGTTTCTTTTTCAAATTTTCAACGATAATCTTATTGCTGGATTCGGCTTGTCCGTTGGACTGGGGGTTCCTGGGAGTAGATTTCTGCAATGAGATATTCCACCTAGCACAAAAAGCTTCTGTCTTATTTCCAATGAATTGGGATCGTTATCACATATAATTTCAGATGGAATGCCAAACCTGCATATGCTATTGCGTTTAATGAAAGATATCACCTGGGTTTCTGTAACCTGGGAGAATGACTCTGCTTCTATCCATTTTGAGAAATAGTCCGTCATGGCGAGCATATAGACTTTGTTTCCTGGTGCTCTGGGTAGTGGTCCCACGATGTCCATTCCCCACTTCATGAAGGGCCATGGCGAGATAACCTGGTGCAGAGGCTCTGCTGGCTGGTGGCTAACGTGGGCGTGCCTCTGACAAGCGTCGTATATTTTTGCGAACTCCATGGCATCTTTGCGCATTGTGGGCCAGAAGTACCCCTGCCTCAGTGCCTTGTTGGACAGGCTTCTGCCCCCTGCATGGTTTCCACATTCTCCACTGTGGAGAGCATGCAAAACAGCCTGAGACTCTTCCCGATCAAGGCATCTGAGGTAGGGTCCAGCGAGGGATTTCTTGAATAGAACACCATCAATTAGTATGAATCTGGATGCTCACATTTTAAAGCTCCTTACCTCCTTTTTATCTGCTGGTAGGACGTCATTCTGCAACCAGTCTAGGTAGGGTTTCCTCCAGTCTAGAGTATTTTCTTCACTGCTGGTGTTGCACACCAATTGTATGAGATTCGAAGTAGGGATGCAATTTATAGGATGTAGTAACTAGTGCAAGGACAAGTTTTTCTAGTGACGTGTACCTGGTCTCTGCCGGAAGCAGAGACTTACTGATGTAATATACTGGATGCTGTGATCCTTCCTGCTCTCGTACTAGTATCGCACGACCGACTCGCTTCGTGGATCGATGATGACGAGATACATGCAGTGGTTCTCCCGGCTCGGTTTCGACGGGAGAGGTGGGGTCTTTGAGATAACGCTTCGGCTCCTGAAATGCTTTCTCGTGATCATCCGTCCACTCAAATCTTTGGCTTTTTCTGAGTACATCATAGAATAGCCTGCATCTGTCCGAGGATCTGGATATAAATCTGTTTAAGGCTGCCACTCTTCCAATCAGGCGCTGGACGTCTTTCGGTTTTGCGGTGACTCAAGTAATTGCTTTGATTTGTTGTCTTGGCCTCTATCCCCCTCGGGTCACCATATACCCCAGGAATTTTCCACTGGATATTCCGAAGGTACACTTCGTAGGATTGACTTCATTTGGTATTTCGAGGTACCGAAAGTTTCGCCAGTCTTTGGTGGTCTTTGTGGAGCACTTCGATTTGACGACCATATCGTCTATGTATACTTCCATAGTTTGGCCTATTTTCTCTTTAAACATCATGTTTACCAGCCTCTAATAGGTAGATCCTGCATTTTTCAGTCCAAAA
Organism: Silene latifolia; assembly: GCF_048544455.1. NCBI lineage: Eukaryota > Viridiplantae > Streptophyta > Magnoliopsida > Caryophyllales > Caryophyllaceae > Silene > Silene latifolia. The sequence goes on along the minus strand of NC_133530.1, from coordinate 70,267,511 downwards.
GGTATGACATTATAGCAATAGATACCTCTCTCGGATCTGAATGCTGTCTTTTCCTGGTCACTGGGGTGCATCTTTATCTGGTTATATCCGCTCCAGGCATCCAGGAATGTCAGCATCTTGTGGCCTGCAGTAGCATCCACCATGGCGTCTATGTGTGGTAGAGGGAATGGATCCTTTGGGCAAGCTTTGTTTAAATCCGTGAAATCGACGCAGACCCTCCACTTGCCATTCTTCTTCGGAACCACCACCACATTAGACAACCACTCTGGATACTTTACTTCACGAATCTTTCCTGCAGCAAGCAGGTTATCTACTTCTTGGTTTATGACCTGGTTTCTTTCAGAAGCAAATTTTCTTCTTTTCTGCTGCACTGGTTTATTGCTTGGATCCACACTTAGCTTGTGAGTTATCACACTTGGGTCTATCCCTATCATATCATCATGTGACCAGGCAAAGCAGTCTATGTTAGTTCTCAATAACCGAACGAGTTCTTCACGAATTTTACCTGTACATTCAGATCCAATGAGAGATTCGTTGACGGATGCGGCGCGTCCGGGATGACTTCGTCACTCCGCCACCGAGGCTCAATGTACTCGTCTGGATGTTGGCTCAGTAATTGCTATGCGGGCGAACCGATTGTTGGCTTCAGAGCCACCTTGTAACAATCCTTAGCTTCTTCCTGGTCCCCACGTATCTCTTGCACCCCCAAGGTGTCGGAAACTTCAGGCATTGGTGGTACGTTGAGGAAATTGCTTTCATCTCGTGGATCTAGGGCCTTCCAAGGATCATATTGTAAGTAGAGGGTCCATCAATAACTAGATACCTTACCTGTTTGTTTACACCCCCGACGTAGGTTGGGATGATGATTTCTTCTAGGGAGTGCTTTGTTTCGCCACTGAAACCAACCAAGGGAATTGCCTTCTTTGCTAGATCTTTTTCGGTGAATCCCATTCCTTTGAGTGTTTCCATCATGATCAAGTTGACGGAGCTCCCGGTATCCATCAGGATCTTCTTCACCTTGCAATTTCCTATGGGAAGCGTGATGATTAGGGCATCGTGGTGTTGTTCTGGAGCAGACCCTGCGTCTGTTTCGTCAAAGGTGACTGACGGCAGATTCTGGTGGTTAACCCTGCAGGAGCTTTCTGGTCTGTCTCCTTTAGTTCTGGTTGCGTGCCTCTTAGCTGCTGAATAGGTCAGCCCACACAGCTCCGATCCACCTGTAATAACATTCACAGTTCTAGTGCAATGAGGAGGAGGGGATGGCAGAACCTGATCCGCTGAGTTTACTCTGGTGTGTTTCTGGGTAGGAGGTGATTCAGGTTTCCTTGGTCATAGTGGAATTTGACTTCCTTTCTGAGGGAGTGGCATTCATCGGTGTTGTGGGTGTTGCTGCCGTGGAACTCACACTTCTTGCCCGTGTCTCTGCTGCTGGGGTTTCCTTCTGGAAGTTTTGGCCATCTGACTCTGCGTCCCAGCTCCTTCAAGGCTTTGAATAGTCCTGCAAGATTGGTAGTGAAACCATACTCACTTACTTTCGGAGGCAGATCTGCTTCGCCCTTTCCTTCAGAATTCCCAGATACTCTGTTCAAGCTCCTGCTGTAGGGTTTGGGTCTTTCACTTTTCTTCTCTACTGGAGCTTTTCTGGATACTGGGTCTGAATCATAAGTGCCTCTTACGGGTGCAGCGTCTTCCTCCAGCCTCATGACAGCATTTGCTTTTGATTGTACCTCCTCAAATGTAGTGCATGGATGCATGGTCAGGTCCTTGTATAGCTGTGAATCCTGGTGCAATCCTCGGCGGAAGGCTTGTATAGCGGTTGCTATATCGCACCTTGGGATTGACACTTTCTCCTTGTTGAACCTGTTCAAGTAATCACGGGTAGATTCCTCAAACCCTTGCACTATCCGGTAGAGGTCACTGGTCTGCTTCTCCGGCTTTCTGCTGCTGGCGAACTGCTGGTTGAAGGCATTGACTAGGTCGGCGAAGCTGGTTATGCTCTTGTTCGGTAGGCCGACGAACCACTCCAGGGCTGCTCCTGACAGTGTTGATCCGAATCCCTTGCACATACAAGCTTCCTTTAGAGATCCAGTTGCGGTTATCACCATCATTTTCTGCTTGTAGTGGTTGATATGGTCAAGTGGATCCGTGGTTCCATCATAGAGTGTCATAGCTGACGGCACACATCCTTTAGGAACACCGACTAGGGCTATATCATCCACGAAAGGTGAGTCTGCGTAGCTGTCTCTGGCTGCTTTCTCCAGCGGACGGGCTACGCCAGGTATCCTATACATCAGCTCACTCGGCTCTGGTATTCTTGCTCCTCGAATTACCATTCTGCAAGAGGGTTAGAAACAGGCGGAGGAAAAAGAACCGGCAGGTGTACCTCCTAGCCAGGGTGCTCAGGAAAATTGGCCTGGTCTTTGGGTGGTAGTTCTTGGTGTTGCACTGATTATGGATCCAGGCTGCCATCCTGGTGTCTACTGTAATCCTCCGATCCAGGCTCCTCTGGTGAACTGGTTGCAGGACGGAGTTGCTGCATTGAGGACGGGTCCAGATTGCCATCCTGGTGTCTGGTGTGCGGGGGTACCTGAAAAGGGTGGAAGGTCAGATCCTGATGGGGTGCTAAACAAAGCGTTACCTGTCGTCTGCTGCAGATTGGGTGGATTATCAAATGACAGGCATCCCAATCTTCTGGGCTCAATTGGTTCGCTGGGTGCTATTCCTGCTAGGTCTAGTCTGGTGACTAGTTCTGATGGAATTGATCGACCCGATCCTCCACCGCTGGTTCTGGTCGAAGCCTCGGGTCCGATCTTTGGTTTGGGCGGACTCTTTGTTACGATCTGAGCAATCAGGTTCTGGTTGTCCTTCCTCAGATCCTTAACGGCCCGACGCAGAGTGTCCATCCCCTGAATCATCACCTGCATCGGATCAAGCGCTGGAGATCCTCTGCTTCGGAGAACTTCTGCGCCTGAGCCTTCCTGGGTCTGACTCCTGGATACAACTTCACTTCTGCTGGGGCTGCTTTCCCTACTGGATTTGGACTGACTGGATGCACCTGCTACCTTCGGAATCTGTGGTGGCTTCTGAAGCTGGGGCACGGCTCTGGTTGACACGCTGACGGGGATCGTCTGGCTGGATGCTGGGGGTGCGCTGACTGATCCTGCGGATGCAGAAGTAGGTCCTGCTCTAGAGGACAGGGCTGACATGCTCTGGCTGCTGGAAGGATTCTGGCTGGTTCCAGATATGGTGACGGCTGGTTCGGTCTTGCGAGGTTTGGCTATAGAAAATGATCACTATGCCCCACGGTGGGCGCCAAACTGTTTTGGTAAAAATTTACCGAGTTGTTAATTTAGTTATGTGAGTGATAGTGATTATTCTTAATGCCTGATTACGATTAGAATGCAAATGATAGGTACGACGAAATAAAGACAAACGAAGAAAATGACACGGAGGATTTTTGGTGACGCGGAAAACCCGGTGTGGGAACAACCGCGGGGGGAGTCGGAATCCCACCAAATTTGCACTATGATCGAGAATAAGATGCCCAAGTAAGGAAATACAAGATAAATTTTAGCTAGTGAATTATTGCCAAGAGTAGACGGGAATTTTGAGAAGTGTTGTGTTGATCTTGCTGAAGTTCGAATGCCCTGAGTGTTTTCTCTCTTTGCTTTTATATAGTCTTCAGAAATAGGTTTAAAGTTGGTAGACTTCCTCCTGCTTCTGCTCCTGGATTTTTGGATGGTTACCATGAAAATAAGTAGTAGTTACTTGAAAAGGTCAAAGCCCAGTCTTTTCCTCTCTTCCGCACGTGGGATTTTCCTTGGCCCAATTTGTGTTTGTTTCTTCTTTTAATCCTACGGCCCCTATCATGCCACCTCTGCGATTCCTTTTTACTTTCATCTATCAATAATTGCATGCCACGTCGTCATCCTTATGCCACACTTTCTTCCTGTAAAAGAGTGCCACGTCACAGGTGATAAAATTAATTTTTTATCCCTAACAAAATTAACATAATTTTGTAAGGAAGAATTCACTATTAGTGGGTCTCCTGAGTAAGTGAGTAAAAAACACCGTCTCTCCAGAGTTTTGTGACTCACTATAGAGACTAAAAGCACATCTTCACATCTAATCTAAAGAGGAAGTCATGAAACAAAGAAATAAACATGATGCAAGGTGATCATATTGTTAACGCCAAACTCTATATCTTGTTGGTGCTAATTCGAAGTTTTGTTAGATAATTCATTGTGTGTTCGCTTTTTAACCAACTTAGGGTTTCTTTTCTTGTGTTTTACGTAATTCTCCTACTAGGCAATTTCACAATAAGAGCATTGCGAGACCTCTTGTTAGATATTGAGTATGCACGGATAAGAATTGATCTGACAATAATAAATATCACAGAATCGACTTCGTTTTACTAATAGAATAATCAATCAATTAATCATCAATACATCCGTCTATCTATATATCTATATTATTAAAGGAAGCTTTTTTCAAGCGATTATAGAGTCTCCAATTTTTGTAAACTACGTATATAACAAAAAGATAGAGTTTATGAACAAAAGATAGAGTTTATGAACAATAAAAAAGTGAAAATTAACAATGATTATGATTTATGTTTAAGAAGTCTAATACGACTCCAATATATTGCCTCCAAAGCTATATATATTCAATGCCCTGACTTGATCGTCATTCAATTTTTTCTATTTATTGTTCCATGTAATTTTGCTCATAGTATTTGACATTAATGTTTTTGTTTTGCTGCTTTGACAACTTTATACGTTTTTCTTAGCTTATTGTTATTGTTAGAGTTGTTATTATGATGATTAGTTTATACTTTTTGCTTAACTTTATAAGTTTTTTAATTACTTTAATTATAGGTTTTGTTATGTATTTTGTTACCTAATTTCTGAGATATTTATGTTCTTATATATTAATGATTTTTCATAATTTTATTCAGGGTATAATTTGCAATATTATGAAAGATTTTCATTTGTCTTGACAATACGCAAGAGATTTCACGCCCGGAAACAAAAATCGCCACATATATTAACGTGTAAGTGATTTTGATCTCTCAACTTTACCCTTTTACATTATCTTTCATTGTATTTTTATTTCTGCATATGAGTCGTTCATTTCAGTTGTAGCAGGCTTTTTTGAATATCGTTGTAGTTTGTATTTAATATTTTTTTTTTTCATATTTCAGTGTTCTGATGAGTTTGTTGCATTCACCATGTCAATGAAACTTTTTAATTTTTCCTTTGTTTGATGTATATACTAATATATATTTAGGTTAGATTACTAGATATAAATTCAAAACTTGCTTTATGTCAATTTATTTTTCCCATATCTTTTCTGCTTACTTTGCCATAAGGCATTGAGGATGTGGTTTGGAGACTTAGATATGATGTTTTGGATGCCTACAATTAGAGAATATTGCATGGAAATAAATTTTAAATGTATATTACAATTTTGCATGTTGTTAGAGTTTTGAAGGTACAGAGCACTTGCCTATGTTTCCAAGCCGTGTTTACACATATACACACAAATGACTTTTATGATTTGCGAATTGCAATGTGTTTTTAATGCCTCCTTTGTATTAAAATTTGGTTCAAAACATAGTACTACGTAATAAATTAAGTCGACAAAAGGATAAAGCGTGCAGATTAAATTTCATGATATTATAGATAGAAAAATAATATTGTAGTCCGTATAAAACGTTCTCGCAATTGTGATAGTCGGGACTAATGGCGTATTATAACGTTCGTTTATAAAGGAACACAAGATCTTAGGCTCAAAAATGCAAAAACTCTAAAACAACTAAAAATATGGAGAGTTTTAATCTACAAGTGGCATACTCCTGCTTAACATTAAACTATTGAGCATTGTTGCTTCGAGATTATTTATCATATAGATATCGACATCGATACTGATCTCAACACGACCAGATACAACTATACATGGTAATTAACATTTACTATGATTATAGTAATCCATTTTTCTTTTGTTTTATTTTTGTTGACCCTAATTTCGTTGTTGCCGATTGTTGTTTGACAACGCTTTTATTTTTATTTTTATTATTATTAAGAGTAATAAAGTGAGAGCAATGCTTTCTTTAAAATTTTTTTCCCACATATAGGGCATGTAAATGTAATTTAGGGTGTGACAATATATTTAGCTAACTTTATTGGAGTCCTTATATATTTAGCTAACTTTTGTCTTATTTTTCTCCGGTTTTAGTTGGATGAAGGATTATTTTGAGCTATTAACCGCACAGGGCGCACGCCACTTTGATTGCTCTCATTGAAAGTTGAAGTAACCTTAGAAGTTGCCATCCTATAAAATAAAATTAGAAACCCAAAAACATCCAGGAAACTATAGAAAATTGGCTATCCGGCTACTTTGATTGAAGCACAAATTGTTAGATTGGAAGAAATATTAGCATTCAAGGGAAGTGTAATCCTTTACTAAAAAAACTATAAAAAAAATATCTTCTAATAAAAAACTTTAATAAAAATAACACAAAATCTCATTGAAGACGGATACTATCCGTCATAAGTTGAAAACAGATAGTATCCCTCTTACAATATGCAAGTGACACTATCCATGGGGTGCTTCATTTCCCCCAACTATTGTGAGAGGGGCAATATCCATTTTCAACTTGTGATAGATAGTTCGTCACAAGCAAGACCAACTGAATAAATATACTCCGTACTAAAGAATTTCTAATCGTGCTCATACAAGATAGAAAAAACCCCCAGAAAATAAAGTGATCTTAATGGCAGAGTCAGCATTATCTTGTGGCAGAGTCCGTCTTTATGAGAAGTTGTAGCCTATAGGTATAAATTCATGTGAAAGTAAATCTTTTTACTTTTCTTAATTTTTGTGTCAAAATAAAAGAGGAAGTTTATTGTGAATAGGAGGGAGTATATCACTTACATGTTTAGATTGTTAATGCTTCTATATTTAAGATTAAATTTAAATAAGATAAGATGGACAGTTGCTAAAAAAAAGTCATGGTACACATTATATAATCTTAACTCTATCAAAAGTTATAAATTCTTTTCGTCTTGGTGTTCCAATGAAATAGCAGCTCTTTGATGTCATAAGAGAAGTCATATTTTAAAACTTCTTTGGCACACCACTTCAAATGACTTTATTCAGAAGCATAATAAATATATACAAAGAAAATCACAAAAATGAAGAACAATAAAATAAAATGGCAGTTTATAAACACTATACAATATTTAAAAATATTCTACCACCATTATTCCGCAATTTATATACCTCATACACAATATTGTAATGAGATTATCTCCCAAATTGCAAATGATATTGCACTGAGATTTGCAAATGATATTGTACAGAGATTATCTCCTAATTTACAGATGATTTACACTTTCTTGCAGTGGCGAAATCTATGATCAATTTTCCTTACTTTATTTCCTGGCCAAAAAAAATATCCTTTCATATATACCTTTATATACCTTTATATATATATATATATATATATATATATATATATATATATATATATATATATATAAACAAACTGTTCAGCGTACAATTAAACTACACTTATTCTAAACTACGACTCAATGGCAGCATCACAATCCCGACGCTTTAACCTCATAAGCGACGTCAATGATACTAGAGAAACATGGAGACTCAAGGTCATGGTTATCAGGTTATATCCGGTTCCATCTTGGGTTAATCCAACTGAGCCAAGTCGCATCGAGATGATTCTTCTTGATGAAAAGGTAACATTATTTTTTAATGATCTTATTACTAATTAAACTTTAAAGCTTGTATAGAGTTGATCCTATACTTATCTTTGACTATGTAATGACAAGATCCAGGCATCCTTCAAGGACAAGTTGATAAGGGTATTCAGACCACTTCTTCATGATGGAGAACTATACACTATAAGTAATTTCGTTGTCTTAGAGAACAAGGACAACCTGAAGGCGTGTCAAAACAAATGGAAGATCAATTTTCACAAGAACACCTCTGTCCGAGATTGCGTAGGGGTAGAGATCCCCAAATTTGGGTTTCAAATGATTTCTTTTAAAGATATACAAGAGCAAAAACCCACCCAAAATGTTTTCATAGGTATACTTTCAGACATTTAATAACTAACTACATTACACACAGTATTAGTAAAATTCATTCATGATACATGTACATAATAATCCATTTTGTCTATATGTAGATATCATTGGGAGGCTGAAAGGAAAAAGTCTCATTCAAATTATGAAAGAAGGGGAAGCAGAACTTAAGAAAATGAAGATAAAGCTAGAGGATGAAAGGTATTTTTCTATGTGACAATATATTATGACTAGAAGTCCCATTCAAATTAGTAAAATGAAGAAATACTTGGCCTCGTCCTTTAGAAGTCAGGTTTACTATATCTGACATTGTATTTTATTACAGTGGAAGTATCCTAGAAGTCTTATTGTGGGGTGATTATGTTGATTTGCTCTACAACTACGTCACTACAAATCCAGGACAATTAGTTGTTATCATTCAATTTGCAAAATTGAAACACTTAGGTGGTAAGTAATTTGTATTACACATAATTTATCAATTTTAAGGATACGTTATATTACTGGAAATCGACCTTATGAAAAAAAATGCATTTATTGTAGGGCAAACATACGTCTCAAACTCATTTTATACTTTTAAACTGCTGATGAACTGTAAGTGTGAGGCTGTCAGTTCTTTCCTAGCAAGGTATGTGATTGATTAACCATTACCAATATTTAATATTACAAGTTACACTATACTGACTCTTGCATTTGCATTCCAGAATTGAAAATGGTCAGGACAACGAAACACACCTTTTGGAAGAGCTATCTATGAGCCGACCAACCTCCATCACTGATGAATTCTCTAGCTTGACCAATCGGCAATATATTGCTGATATACTGAAGATTAAAGAGGTTAGTGCTACGCATAATTACTTAATTACGTAAAAAAATAAAAAAACTTGATAATTTGTGCGTTGCTTTTGTGCCGTTGTCGCCGTTTCTAATCAATATGTTTATAATACTTTTATGTATGTAGCCTTGCTTTTGTGCCGTTGTCGCTACAATCAAATCAGTGGATACCCAACATGATTGGTTTTATACTTCATGTAAGATATGCGCAACAAAGGTTATCAAAAAAAGAGATGGTTCTATGTTCTGTGAGAAGTGCGACAAGCCATTGAAATATGTAGCTACAAGGTTGTGGACTTTCCTAAATTCTTGATAGCACAGTATTAAAGTTTACATATTTACAGCTCTACTAATATACCAAAACTTTATACTGATTTATAGATTCAAGGTCGTCTTCAAAGTGGAAGATGACAGTGGCAGAGCATCGTTCACTCTATTTTGTAGAGAAATGCAGCAATTAATCCAAAAGTCTGCCACGAAACTCCGCGACACATTGATAAAGGTTGGCTACTTGCACTCTAATATAAAACATATACCAATCCTATTTTCCATAAAAACTTTTAACGTTAAGATTTTTATTATTAAATAATGTTATTCCTAGCATGTAATTGTCGAAAATTACAGAATGATGAGGATGGCCTATTTCCAATTGAGTTTGATGATCTCCTGCAAAAACAGTTTCTGTTCAAGCTGAACATTACAGATTACAATGTTGCAAATAACTGTAAAGTCTACACAGTCGCCCGAATAACTGATGATCCAGAATTGTTGAGTGCACACTTTGCACTAATGAAAGTAAAAGAGGTTTGTTTCACAAAAAATATTAATAAAATTACTACTTTTTAATAACTGAAGATCCTTATAGCGTTTCTATATTCATGTAGGTTAGTGATGTGCTCACTGAATCTACTGGAACTCTTCCACTTCCTATCCTGAATGAGACTGAAGTTGTGTCCGCCATTGGTGATAACATTTAGATGAATTCGAGCGGAACATACAACATAACTCCTACCAAGAGAGGAATTGAAGAAATTGTCCGTGGTGAACTTTACATATTAAACGAGGAAGGACAGAGTTCTGCCATTAGGCCAAAGGTGGCTGTCAAAGTTGAGAAGGGTGTTTAGTTTCCTAACTCATCAGCAAGCCAGCTTGATCTAGATTGAATAAGGAGGTGTGAGTTATCACACCTAATTTTACGACAGTTTAGGGTTATTGGTAGTTTATCTTATTGGAAGAGTATTCAGACTATTATATTTATTTGGAAGATCTTTAAGTCATAGTTTTGGTTTTACATTTGCTTATTGATTTGGAATTGAGATTTTTTTACTTGCTTCTTCCGTTTATGTTAAGACAAATAACAGCACCTCTGCAAAAGAAATGCATCCCCACAAAAGAACTCTTACATCTAGACAGAACACAGAGAAAAGTAAATTATTAATTACGGTTTACAAAATTATCATATGACAATTACTTTAAATTATCACCTATTTACCTTCATTATCACCCGTTTATTTAATCTGTCATTATTTAGATCTGACATTAAAATTCACAAACTCACCCATTTATGTTCGTCAAGTGATTCAATTTCATTTCGACCACAAAAGGAATTAATGTCATGCATGATGTTCAAAACACGACGTTATTATCCAAATCACTTATCTAATGATGATAATTCAATAGCAAGTCAACACGCTGACCAATATACATTATAAACAACATTAGCCTCGCAATACTACCATCTAACTAACAATTTAACTAACAGAAATGAATATTCTAAAACATACCGTGCAAACGCGAAACCAAGATTTCCCAAAAGATGGTTTTTCATTTCATCCCATTGAACGTTATAAACTTCCCTGAAATGATAGACAATATATACATTAAGAAGATTACATTCATACTATACGTAATATACGGAATAATATATGGAATAATAAAGGTAATAACCTCTCAAATGTGAACAAATATTCGAATTATGGTATAATAAAGGCAACTGTATAACACTGGGTTATTTTTTCCAATCAAATATCCCCAAAATATCTTGATTCTTAAAATAGACATGTATATAACATGTTTATTAATACTGATACGAAGACATAATTATTCACACACATAAAGTTGAACATGGATCAATTAACATCAAAGGAAAATATGTTGAATGGGAATACTATACTCAATCAGGAACGTCAAAGAACATCCCCGACTGAGCAAGGTAAATGAAAATAAACTACAAAAATTGTTCATGAATGTGAATGTCACAATATCACAAATCTGTAAGGTAAACCTTTAAATGTTTGCAGGTTCAGTGGGTAACAAAGTGCATCGCAGAGTAGTAGTTACACGCGAGCGCCTATGTCAAACAATACAAATTGTTACACTCAAGGTAATAACTATGTATGAATATTGAATATCACTACCATGTATTAGATGATGGATGCCTTTACCCTTTGATGGGGCATATTCTGCACCCGCTGACCGAGTCAACATATTGAGCAAGGCCAAAGACATCCACAGCAAGTCAACGTATTAGACAGCCTAACCGACGCAGCCTGTCGGCCTGTCACTTGGGTCTCGGCTAGGCAACTAGCCAGCCGGGAGATATATCCGCGTACTCACATCCAAGAACCCTCGGCATGGAGTCAACTCGGCCAGCCGGCCTGCCATGGGTCCCCCGGCCGAGGGTAGAACAGTCTTTCCACCTACTCTGCTACTTGGCCACTTGGCCACTACGTGACAAAAGGTGAAAGTCTATAAATACTCCTCAACCCTCATTGAGGAAAGGATCCGAAAATAATCAATTAAAACACACTAATCTGGTATAAACTCCCTTATCTCTCTACAATATACTTTGTGCCAAGTAACACACAACTTAATCCCTTTTAGGTTTACTGACTTGAGCGTCGGAGTGAGTTCGCTCGGTACCAAGCCGAGCTCTCAGTTTGTTCATTGTTTCAGGAGAGGCCGAAAGGAAGAGTCAAGCAAAGTCATCATTCTACAAGCTTACGTGGTAACAAATCCTGCTCCGGAATTACACCCGGAACAATTGGCGCCGTCTGTGGGGAAGAGATACTAGAAGCTAGTCAAATCCCTTACAAAAAAAAAACAAAACAAAACCCACCCAGCAAGCTAAGAAGATGTCAAAGCAACAAGAAGTAATTGTGAGCGACGAAACTGCATTCTATCAGGATGACACAGTCCATAATTCTTAGATTGGGCAGTCCCCCACCGGCCGAGTAATTCAACCCGCGTACGGGATGCCAATACTACCAGAACACCGCCGCACGCCTGGCCAAGTCAGTCCTTGTCATGGGACATGTGGTCGATGCAGCCAAATTGAAGCTATTCCTGGACCTGATGGGTAATACGCCGATCACCCCCGCTGCAACGACGGTGACGGCAGCACACCCGCAGGTGACCAGGGCCCATAAAGTGACCCCGAACAACTTGTCCGGGGCGATACAAGGAGCCATGCATACTAGGACGCCGGCGGAGCACGTGCTGCCAGTGGCAGACCAAAGTCCTTCCCCCACTCGCGGGAGGACAGCATCGCCGCGGCAACAACGAGGCCCGCCCCAAAGAAATGAAGAAAGAAGTCCGACTACCCAAAGTCAGACAACGAGAAGCCCTTCCCGCCACGGGCAGAGAAGCCGGACAAGGATTGCGAAGAGCCGATCGCCGCGTGTCATTCGACACATGGTCAGACAGCCCCTCAGTGCCTATGTCCTCGGAGTCTCCGTGCCGACCAAACTGAAGCTGCCGTCCTTATCATACAAAGGGGAAAGTGACGCAACCGACCACGCCGAGGCTTTCGAGTCTTACATGTCGGTATGGGAGCAGCCTGATGAGGTATGGTGCGGAGTCTTCCCAACAACCCTGCATGTGATGGCCCAGAGTTGGTACAAGGGGCTGCCTAATGGTTCGGTATACTGCTACGCCGACCTAAGGGATAACTTCATAGCCCAGTACGCCTGCAACAGGAGAAAGGCCGTGGAGACATCAGATCTCCTCACTATCCGACATGGGGAGGACGAGTCTCTACGAAGCTATGTGAAGAGGTTCGACGCAAAAGCTCAGCAGATCCGTAAGCTGAACACCGAACTGGCGGCCTTCGCACTGATGAAAGGCTTCCCGAAAGGCGAGCTCAAAAATGAGCTGATCAAGTGCGAGGTCCTCAACCTGGACTCCGCCAGAAAGATGGCGGACCAAGCCGTAAAGGTGGAGGATTACCACAAGACCTGGGTAGGCCACAGTTAAGCTGGGCACCAAGAAAGGAGGAGCCGCCGGGAGAATACTGATGAAGGTCGCCGTGACATGAATAGGTCACGGCCTGAAAGATCTAACAGGAAACAGAGCTCGGCGGGCGCCGGGGGGAGTTCAAGACCATACACCCGAAGCGGTATCACGGTCTCACCCCCTGGTCAAATCACCGCCGAGGTTTATGCCCCGAGCAAGAATGAAGGGCGAAGTGGGCAAGACCCCCAAGACGAGGGCGGAGGGCGACGCAAACCAATTTTGCGATTACCACGGCCAGCCCGGCCATAAGACCGACGACGTCGGCATCAAGAACGCCATCGAGGAGCGATCCGAAAGGGGGCCCTAAAGCAAGTACGTAGCCGAGGCCCCGAAACGAGCTCGACGGGGCGAACAGAAATCGTATTCCAGAGGATGGGAGTGATCCGGTGGTTATCGGAGGAAACGAGAACGGAGGATCGGCTAATGGGCACAAACGGCACCTAAATGAGCTTTACCAAGCCATCAACTTTGTGCCCACCACAGCGATCCCCGCTTCCACCGTCCCCGATATAACCATCGGAAAGAAAGACTACGAAAGAGTCGTAGCCCCCACAACGACCGCCGGTAGTCCACTGGACATATCCAACCACTTGGTTAAGAGGTGCCTAATTGATACAGCGCCTACACGAACATCATGTTCGGGGAATGCTTCCTCAACCTCGGTCGAAGATTGAGGACCCGAGTCCCCGCACCAACCCACCGTACGGCTTCTCGGGGCCGGCCTGGTACCCCCTGGGGTCAATCGGGTTGCCGATGATGTTCGGCGAGGCGGATGCGGCCAAGAACGTTTTATCTGAGTTCATGGTCATTGATGGTTCGTCCGCCTACAATGTTCGATAGCCGGGTTACTTTGAGCGAGGCCGTCTTGTCAGTAATGTCCATCCGGCCCCGACATTGATGTATGTCTCGGACCGGGGGAGGCACAAAAGCTCGTCTCAAAGGACGAGAGAGACGAAATTATCAATGTCCAAATATCTGCCAGAGGGTGTAACATGCAATCCCTCAAAGTGGCGAAGAAATCAGAGAAGGGGAAGAACCCATCCTTACGACAGGAGGGTGATCCGATGAGCACCAACAACGTCAGCATGGTCGAGGGAGCCGAGACCGAGCAAGTGGAGATTGACCCAGGACGCACCGTAACTTTTGGTGTCGGCCTGGAGCCAAAGTTCAGAGCAGACCTCCTAGACCTGCTGAGAAAGAACAAAGACGTCTTCGCGTACTCAGCCGCCGAGATGCCAGGCGTGAGCCGAGAGGTGATCGTTCACAAGCTGAACGTACTCTCAAACGCTCGCCCTGTCAAGCAGAAGATAAGGAACTCCTCGGCCGAAAAGGATGACGCCATCAAGGCCGAGGTAGATAAACTATTAGAGGCGGGCTTTATCATGCCTTGTACTTACCCTGAGTGGCTAGCAAATGTTGTAATGGTGAAAAAGTCATCAGGGGGGTGGAGGATGTGTGTGGATTTTACAAATCTTAATAAAGCATTCCCTAAAGATTGCTATCCCTTGCCTCGAATAGATAGCTTAATTGACGCAACGGCAGGCTACACTATGCTGAGCCTGCTAGACGCCTTCTCAGGATACCATCAGGTATTCATGGCCGTTCGGTTTGAAAAACGCTGGCGCAACTTACACTAGGCTGGTGGACAAAGTGTTTCAAGATCAAAAAGGGCGAAACATCGAGGCCTACGTCGACGATGCTATTGTAAAAAGCAAGTCTGACAGCGAGCACTTGGCCGACTTGAGCGAAACATTTTGTTCACTTAGAAAATACAAGATGAAACTTAACCCAATGAAATGCAACTTCGGTGTCCGGGCAGGTAAGTTCCTCGGCGTGCTTGTCAGCGCCAGGGGAATTGATGCCAATCCAGAGAAAGTCCGGCACACTGGACCTACGGAGCCGAGGAATCGAAAAGAGGTTATGATGTTGACCGGGAGGATGGCGGCTCTCGCCCGTTTCATTTCCCGGTCAGCCGACAAGAGCACACCATTCTTCAAAGTGTTGAAGGGGAATAAAGACTTCAGCTGGGGGGAGGAACAGAGCACAGCTTTCAGGCAACTGAAAGCTCATCTTCAAACTCTCCCAACCCTGTCCAGGCCGATGTTGGGGGAGACGCTATATCTATACATATCAGTTACCCCGGCCATGGTCAGTGCCGTAATCATCATAGAAGAAGACAAGCAGCAACACCCAATCTACTTTGTTAGCCATACACTGTTGCCCGCCGAAAGAAATTACCCACTGATTGAAAAAGCAGCCTTTGCTGTCGTCGTTGCCGCAAGGAAACTGAAACCTTACTTCGACGCGCATCCTGTGACGGTCTTAACTGACCAACCATTGGAGAAAACATTGAAAAAATTTGAACAATCCGTGAGCTCATCAAATGGGCGAGAGCTATCCCTTCGGCATTCAATACAGGCCGAGGCCCTCGATAAAGGGGCAGGCACTTGCAGACTTCCTGGCCGAGTGCACATACCAAGAAGAATCCCAGCCCGGCGTATGGGAAGTATATACCGACGGGTCCTCTACGGCAAACAGCTCAGGAGCCGGCATCCTTATCATCAGCCCAAACGGGGACGAGTTTGAGTATGCCTTGAAATTTACCTTCTCGGCCTCAAACAACGAATCCGAATACGAGGCGGTGATAACTGGAGTCGAGCTAGCTAGAGCTGCCGGGGCGGAACACATTGTGTTGAAGACAGACTCACTATTGGTGACTAACCAAATCAGAGGAGAGTATGAGGCTCGAGACGATGGGATGGTAAGATACCTGGAAAGAGTAAAAGCTGACACTGCAAAATTAAAATCTTTCCAAATCCAATGCATCCCTAGGTCTGAGAACAACCGAGCCGACGCTCTCTCAAAACTGGTCAGTTCAACCATCAAGAATGTCAGCCGAACCGTGCTGGTGGATATCAGGAATGCTAAAAGCATCACTGAGACCGTCGGCATGGTGGGCGACATAGAAGCCGAGACGACGTGGATGACTCCGATAATGAAATACAAACTAACAAAAGAGTTACCGGAGGACCGCAGTCTCTCTCAGAAGATAAAGAGGATCGCCGCAAGATACTTGGTGTTCGAAGGAGAACTATACAGAAGGTCTGTGATAAGACCACTTTTGAAATGTGTCGGCCCAGCCGACGTGGAACTCATACTGACGGAGATTCACGAAGGCATCTGTGGACATCACATGGGGGCAAGAACGCTAGCCAACAAAGCTCTCCGAGCCGGCTACTTCTAGCCTACCAAGCTTGAAGATTCCAGAACTAAGACCAAGAAGTGCAAGAATTTTCAGATGCATGCTCCGGTGATACATGCACCTTCCCGAGACTTGCAGCCAGTACTTAGCCCCCTACCATTTGCACAATGGGGGATGGATTTACTAGGGCCATTTCCGACGGCCTCCGGAGGAAGGAAGTACCTGATCGTCGCCGTTGACTACTTCACCAAATGGGTCGAAGCTGTCGCAGTACCTGCCAAGACCACGGCGGCCGTAAGAAAGGTGATTTGGGAGAACGTCATAACTCGTTTTGGGTTACCCCAAGTCATGGTATTTGACCACGGCCGAGAGTTTTGGAGTGACACGGTGATGAACTGGCTAGAAGAACTCGGTATCAAGTTTGCATACTCCTCCGTCTGCCACCCTCAGAGCAACGGGCAGGCGGAGGCAGCTAATAAAACAATCCTAAACGGGCTGAAAAAGAAGGTTGAAGATCTAAAGGGAAGGTGGGTGATGAACTACCGGCCCCGTGGTCCCTTAGAACCACGGAGAAAGAAGCAACGGGATACAGTCCATTCCACCTTGTCTATGGGTCTGAAGCCGTCCTACCAATTGAAGCATCGGTGCCGACATTCAGAACGCAAACCTTTAACCTTGATCGAAAATGAGGAAGGCCTGAAAGCCTCCCTAGACCTGGTCGAAGAAAGTCGAGACACGGTACGGTTCAACTTAGCCGTTTACCAAAACAGAATGAGAAGAGCCTACAACCGAAGGGTCCACAAAAGGGACTTAAGAGTAGGAGATCTAGTCCTAAGAAAGTCGGCCGCCACCAACAAAGGAAACATCCATGGCAAGATGACGGCCAACTGGGAAGGACCCTACAAAGTGGTTGAAGAAATGAGGCCGGGTACATACCGGCTGACAGACATGGAGGGTGTGCCTCTAATGAGCCACTGGAACACCGACAACCTTAGAAAATACTTCGTATAGCGGCGGAGGTGTCCGAGACCGTTTTGGGCATCCCAACGCATGATTATGGCTGCATGCTTGACACGTGGCTCGGCGTTGATTGGTTGATGCTTCATGGGCTTTGCCCTGATTGGTCCGTTTCATGGGCTTTGCTCTATAAATAGAGCAGTTAGCCCCTGATTTTGGCCGCCAAAAATTCATTTTCTCAAAAAAAAATTTCTTCTCTCTAGCTTTCTTCGACGAACACTTCTCTCTAGTCTTCAAAGCGTTACTCGGCGTAACACTTTTCCAAGGTAAACAAACAAATTTTTTCAACTTTTATTTGTTAAGTATTTGTTGTCATGTCTTCTGCTGATGCTGGACCTAGTACTTCTGCGCCGGGGGGCTACCCGTCGCGCCCTGATGAAGATGAGGCACTGGTTGTCACCCCGTTAACCGTTGGGGGTCCCAGGCCGCTTTCTCCTGAGATTGATCCAAAATATTTGGAGGATTTCGAGGATGATGATGATGATGTTGATGATGATGATGTTGATGATGATGATGGTGATGAGGATGAGGCGACCCCTTCTGCCGGAGAGAGGCCGCACCTCTTGGATCACGGCGACGCCTGTAAGATCAGTCCTGATCGTGCTTGGACGAACAAGTTCGCCAGTTGATCTGGTTCCGAACTTTTTGAAAACCATTACTCCTTCGGCAGGGAGTATAGAATTGTTATCCCTAAGGAGGGTCAGGCCGTCTGTTGCCCTCCCACTGGCCAGACGTCGGCGTATACATCGACACCGGAGTATGGGCTCCGGTTTCCTCTGAATGTATACGTTGCTGCCATTATTAAAGCCATGAACGTCGCCGTGGCCCAACTGCATCCGTTGGCCATCAGGACGATTGTTGGTTTTGTATGGTTGTGCCAATTTAAGGGGGAGGCCCCTACGGTGAACCTATTTCACGGCTTCACCACCTTCGACTGAATGTCCCGTGGCACTGGGTGGTATAGCATACGAGAATGAGCGGGTTATGTCACGTCTCTAAGCTTACTTCCGCAAGGACTGGAAGGCGCGGTGGGTATACGTCGAGGTTCCGGAGGATTATCCACGCCCGGTCCTTTCAAAGACCGCGTCAATTTGCGGTGTGAGAGTCGGGGGGAGCGTGAGAAGTATGTCTCCCGGAATAAGCTTAAGATGGACGCCTCGAAGGTCTATCTTAATGAGGATGAAAGGCGGGCAATAGAGCTGTTTGAGGCTGAGAAGGATGGCACGCCGAAGGGATGAATGCCCCCGACGCAGATCATTCTTCAGGATGAGCTGCTCTGCCGCGTCGGCCTCATACCGGCCCTTGAACAGGGTGAGTGGGGTCGGTGTGAGGCCCATCTTTGCTTTTTATCTTTCTGTTTTTGAATTTTGGTTTATTTCTTTTACCTAACTCCTGTTTCGTTCCTTTTGCAGACCGATTTGGCCCGGATCTGTCTGCGGAGACCCTCAAGAGGTTGGGACTTGACGAGGAAGGGAAAGTTGTTGAGTTGCATCCTAAGGCCGCGGCACGTGATCGCAGACCGGCCCCAAACGAACTTATGGATCAGATGTTGAAGGCATTGGATGCGACGGCGGCCCAGGCGCGGATTGCCGGTAACGTGCCGCGCCGGAAACCAAAGACAACATCTTCGGCAACGGCAATGGCATCAACCCCAACCCCATCTGCAATCCCCGTTGTCCAAAAGGAGCAGGTGGTGGTGGTCGATGTTGATGAGGAGGTCACCGTTGCTGAGGGCCATCCTCCTTCAAATAAGAGAAAGGAGACAGCGTCTGCTGCTGCCGCTGTTACCGCGGCCGATAAAGAAAAGGGTCCTCCAACCAAGAAGGCCAAGCCTGGTACGGATCTAACCTGTGGCTCAGATTTAGCTGGTTCATTAGGCGTTCCTGATGACAGGCTCTCTGGCATGTCAATGAATGTTGACATGGATGCTTTGTCCGAATTTTTTATAGATCAACCGCCGCCGTCTACCGGTCCCTCTGAATGGCGATTAGAGAAGCGGCCTGTGCAGACGGGTGATGAAAATGCCGCCGTCGTCTCCTTCTCCCCGAAGCCTTCCCCCGCCCAGATTAGGAAGATGCAGGCGAAGTGGGCTGACGTGGCCGGTGCTCATATTATGGAGCAAGAAAAGGTCATGGCTAAAGCTGCCCCTGTGCTTGAACGGCTTAGGCTTGAGCTTGATGCTTCTAAGCAAGAGGCCGAGAAGGCGAAGAAGGACTTCCAGGCCGCCGAAAAGGATTTCCTCGCTGAGCGAAAGCTCAGGGAGGATGCTGAGAAGGCGGTCCTAGCCGAGAGGGCCAAGGTTGAGGCTACGGAGGCTGACGCCGCTAAGCTGCGGGAGGAGCGGGACAAGCTTCAGGTTGCTTACGACTTTGCTGTTGGTAAGAGGGAAGAATGGAAGTCTCTGTATTTGGCTCAGTCGAAGGCACACAGGAACACAAGGGCTATCCTCGCCCAGAGGGAGGAGGACATTGAGACGCTCCAAAATGTCGTCATCCCTAACATGTGCGCCCAATCCCGGGTCCAGGCCGAAGAAGCCACCAGGGAAGTAATCAGAGAGCTCTTTCCTGACGGCTCCTTCCCGTGGCAAAAATTTGACCAGCTGCTTGATGATAAGGCGGCTGCTGCGGAGGCGAAGGCTGCGGAGGAGGCAGAGGCGAAGAAGGCCGCTGAGGAGGCTGCTGAGAAGGCGGCCCATGCTGCAAAGGTGAAGGCGGCCAGGGAGGAAGCTGAGAGGGCGAAGGCAGCTGAAGCTTCCAAGTCGGCTTCTGAGTCGCCCACTGATGGTGATGTCGCCACTCGCCGCGATGGCGCAGCGTAATGTGCATAGGGAGACGGGCGGTCGTCACGGATTCACCCGCCCTTCGTACGCTTTCACTGTTCGGGGCCAACTATTGAGCCTTTACTCCCTGCCATCTTTTTTGGCGCTTTCAATTCTTATGTCTGTAACCTTTTGCTGTACCTTTCTCTTTTTTGAACTTTGGTAGGTAGTGTTTAGGCTATCCTTATGGGGACGGCCGTCGACTTCTTTCTTTGTACTACCTGTAAACATTTCAATAAGAGTTTGTTCATTTTGCCTCCGGCTTGGCCGAGGTCTTTATCTCATTTTTATCTGAGTTGTCTTCTTTCGTTATTAGTTGAGCGCTCTTTTTTTTTTGTTTTTACCTTCGGCTTGGCCGAGGCAGTTAGAATGCGTATCTCAACTGTACTTAACGTTTTTAAACATGTTGGCATGTCGGTCGCTTCCTCTTTCACTCTCGGTCTGGCCGAGGCGTCAGATTTGCGCTTCCCAACCGCCGTTGTGAACATGTTAGCGACGGTCGTTGTGTCCCGTCACTCTCGGCCGCCGAGGTAATCGGGGTTACGGCGTGGCAAAGCATTCGTATCAGTAGACGTGTTGATCGCTTCCTCTTTCACTCTCGGTCTGGCCGAGGCGTCCGATTTGCGTTTCTCAACCGTACTTATACGTTCCTAAGCATGTTGGTCGTTGTGGCGAGTAACAACTGCTGTGGGCAAGTCGAGTTTCCCTTCGTCACTCCCGGCTTTGGCCGAGGCAACCGAGTTTACGTTTTGACTGCTTTCCGTATCTATAGACATATTGATCGCTTCCTCGCCACCCCGGATTTGGCGGGCGATCGCTTTTGCGTCTCAACAAAGTGCTTATACGCTTTTTTACTTCGGGAGGAGTGATTTGCTCGGCTTTGGCCGCGGCGTCCACTTTGGTAGGACAATGGAGGGGGATTCTTCATTTTGATGGAAAACTTGGAACACTTTTCATTAGATATAATCATGCGTTGGGATGCCCACAACGGTCTCGGACACCTCCACCGCTATACGAAGTATTTTCTAAGGTTTTCGGTGTTCCAGTGGCTCATTAGAGGCACACCCTCCATGTCTGTCAGCCGGTATGTACCCGGCCTCATTTCTTCAGCCACTTTGTAGGGTCCTTCCCAGTTGGCCGTCATCTTGCCATGGATGTTTCCTTTGTTGGTGGCGGCCGACTTTCTTAGGACTAGATCTCCTACTCTTAAGTCCCTTTTGTGGACCCTTCGGTTGTAGGCTCTTCTCATTCTGTTTTGGTAA
Organism: Silene latifolia; assembly: GCF_048544455.1. Lineage (NCBI taxonomy): Eukaryota > Viridiplantae > Streptophyta > Magnoliopsida > Caryophyllales > Caryophyllaceae > Silene > Silene latifolia. The sequence goes on along the minus strand of NC_133530.1, from coordinate 70,245,983 downwards.
ACGGCTAAGTTGAACCGTGCCGTGTCTCGACTTTCTTCGACCAGGTCTAGGGAGGCTTTCAGGCCTTCCTCATTTTCGACTGGGTTAAAGGTTTGCGTTCTGAATGTCGGCACCGATGCTTCAATTGGTAGGACGGCTTCAGACCCATAGACAAGGTGGAATAGACTGTATCCCGTTGCTTCTTTCTCCGTGGTTATAAGGGACCACAGGACGCCGGGTAGTTCATCAGCCCACCTTCCCTTTAGATCTTCAACCTTCTTTTTCAGCCCGTTTAGGATTGTTTTATTATCTGCCTCCGCCTGCCCGTTGCTCTGAGGGTGGCAGACGGAGGAGTATGCAAACTTGATACCGAGTTCTTCTAGCCAGCTCATCACCGTGTCACTCCAAAACTCTCGGCCGTGGTCAAATACCATGACTTGGGGTAACCCAAAACGAGTTATGACGTTCTCCCAAATCACCTTTCTTACGGCCGCCGTGGTCTTGGCAGGTACTGCGACAGCTTCGACCCATTTAGTGAAGTAGTCAACGACGACGATCAGGTACTTCCTTCCTCCGGAGGCCGTCGGAAATGGCCCTAGTAAATCCATCCCCCATTGTGCAAATGGTAGGGGGCTAAGTACTGGCTGCAAGTCTCGGGAAGGTGCATGTATCACCGTGAGGAGCATGCATCCGACAATTCTTGCACTTCTTGGTCTTAGTTGGAATCTTCAAGCATGGTAGGCCGAAGTAGCCGGCTCGGAGAGCTTTGTGGGCTAGCGTTCTTGCCCCCATGTGATGTCCACAGATGCCTTCGTGAATCTCCGTCAAGATGAGTTCGCGTCTACCGGGCCGACACATTTCAAAAGTGGTCTTATCACGGACCTTCGGTATAGTTCTCCTTCGAACACCAAGTATCTTGCGGCGATCCTCTTTATCTTCTGAGAGAGACTGCGGTCCTCCGGTAACTCTTTTGTTAGTTTGTATTTCATTATCGGAGTCATCCACGTCGTCTCGGCTTCTATGTCGCCCACCATGCCGACGGTCTCAGTGATGCTTTTAGCATTCCCGATATCCACCAAAGACGGTTGGTGACATTCTTGATGGTTGAACTGGCGCATTTTGAGAGAGCGTCGGCTCGGTTGTTCTCAGACCTAGGGATGCATTGGATTTGGAAAGATTTTAATTTTGCAGTGTCAGCTTTTACTCTTTCCAGGTATCTTACCATCCCATCGTCTCGAGCCTCATACTCTCCTCTGATTTGGTTAGTCACCAATAGTGAGTCTGTCTTCAACACAATGTGTTCCGCCCCGGCATCTCTAGCTAGCTCGACTCCAGTTATCACCGCCTCGTATTCGGATTCGTTGTTTGAGGCCGAGAAGGTAAATTTCAAGGCATACTCAAACTCGTCCCCGTTTGGGCTGATGATAAGGATGCCGGCTCCTGAGCTGTTTGCCGTAGAGGACCCGTCGGTATATACTTCCCATACGCCGGGCTGGGATTCTTCTTGGTATGTGCACTCGGCCAGGAAGTCTGCAAGTGCCTGCCCCTTTATCGAGGGCCTCGGCTTGTATTGAATGCCGAAGCCGGATAGCTCTACTGCCCATTTGATGAGCCAGCCGGATTGTTCAAATTTTTCCAATGTTTTCTCCAATGGTTGGTCGGTTAAGACCGTCACGGGATGCGCGTCGAAGTAAGGTTTCAGTTTCCTTGCGGCAACGACGACAGCAAAGGCTGCTTTTTCAATCAGTGGGTAATTTCTTTCGGCGGGCAACATTGTATGGCTGACAAAGTAGATTGGGTGTTGCTGCTTGTCTTCTTCTCTGATGATTACGAAGATCGACCGTGGCCGAGGTAATCGCTATGTATAGATATAGCGTCTCCCCAAAGATCGGCCGGACGGGGTTGGGAGAGTTTGAAGATGAGCTTTCGATTTACTCGAAAGCCGTGCTCGTTCCTCCCCCCTGAAGTCTTTATTCCCCTTCAACACTTTGAAGAATGGGGTGCTCTTGTCGGCTGACCGGGAAATGAAACGGGCGAGAGCCGCCATCCTCCCGGTCAACATCATAACCTCTTTTCGATTCCTCGGCTCCGGTAGGTCCAGATGTGCCGGACTTTTCTCGGATTGGCATCAATTCCCCGGCGCCGACAAGCACGCCGAGGAACTTACCTGCCCGGACACCGAAGTTGCATTTCATTGGGTTAAGTTTCATCTTGTATTTTCTAAGTGAACAAAATGTTTCGCTCAAGTCGGCCAAGTGCTCGCTGTCAGACTTGCTTTTTACAATAGCATCGTCGACGTAGGCCTCGATGTTTCGCCCTTTTTGATCTTGAAACACTTTGTCCACCAGCCTAGTGTAAGTTACGCCTGCGTTTTTCAAACCGAACGGCCATGAATACCTGATGGTATCCTGAGAAGGCGTCTAGCAGGCTCAGCATAGTGTAGCCTGCCGTTGCGTCAATTAAGCTATCTATTCGACGCAAGGGATAGCAATCTTTAGGGCATGCTTTATTAAGATTTGTAAAATCCACACACATCCTCCACCCCCCTGATGACTTTTTCACCATTACAACATTTGCTAGCCACTCAGGGTAAGTACAAGGCATGATAAAGCCCGCCTCTAATAGTTTATCTACCTCGGCCTTGATGGCGTCATCCTTTTCGGCCGAGGAGTTCCTCATCTTCTGCTTGACAGGGCGAGCGTTGGAGAGTACGTTCAGCTTGTGAACGATCACCTCTCGGCTCACGCCTGGCATCTCGGCGGCTGAGTACGCGAAGACGTCTTTGTTCTTTCTCCAGGTCAGGAGGTCGGCTCTGAACTTTGGCTCCAGGCCGACACCGACAGTTACGGTGCGTCCTGGGTCAATCTCCACTTGCTCGGTCTCGGCTCCCTCGACCATGCTGACGTTGTTGGTGCTCATCGGATCACCCTCCTGTCGTAAGGATGGGTTCTTCCCCTTCTCTGATTTCTTCGCCACTTTGAGGGATTGCATGTTACACCCTCTGGCAGATATTTGGACATTGATAATTTCGTCTCTCTCGTCCTTTGAGACGAGCTTTTGTGCCTCCCCCCGGTCCGAGACATACATCAATGTCAGGGCCCGGATGGACATTACAGCATCGGCCTCGCTCAAAGTAACCCGGCCTATCAGAACATTGTAGGCGGACGAACCATCAATGACCACGAACTCAGATAAAACATTCTTGGCCGCATCCGCCTGGCCGAACATCACCGGCAACCTGATTGACCCTGTGGGTACCAGCCGGCCCCGAGAAGGCATGACGGTGGGTTGGTGCGGGGACTTAGGTCCTCAATCTTCGACCGAGGTTGAGGAAGCATTCCCCGAACATGATGTTTGTGTAGGCGCTGTATCAATTAGGCACCTCTTAACCAAGTGGTTGGATATGTCCAGGTGGACTACCAGCGGGTCGCTGTGCGGGGCTACGACTCCTTCGTAGTCTTTCTTTCCGATGGTTATATCGGGGACGGTGGAAGCGGGGATCGCTGTGGTGGGCACAAAGTTGATGGCTTGGTAAAGCTCATTTAGGTGCCGTTTGTGCCCATTAGCCGATCCTCCGTTCTCGTTTCCTCCGATAACCACCTGGATCACTCCCATCTTCCGGAATACGATTTCTGTTCGCCCGTCGGAGCTCGTTTCCGGGGCCCCGCCTACGTACTTGCCGAGGGCCCCCTTTCGGATCGCTCCTCGATGGCGTTCTTCGATGCCGACGATCGTCGGTCTTATGGCCGGGCTGGCCGTGGTAATCGCAAAATTGGTTTGCGTCGCCCTCCGCCCTCGTCTTGGGGGATCTTGCCCACTTCGCCCTTCATTCTTGCTCGGGCATAGACCTCGGCCGGTGATTTGACCGGGGGGTGAGACCGTGATACCGCTTCGGGTGTATGGTCTGAACTCCCCGGCGCCCGCCGAGCTCGTTTCTGTTAGATCTTTCAGCCGTGACCTATTCATGTCACGGCGACCTTCATCGATATTCTCCCGGCGGCTCCTCCTTTCTTGGTGCCCGACTTCACGTGGCCTACCTAGGTCTTGTGGTAATCCTCCACCTTTATGGCTTGGTCCGCCATCTTTCAAGCGGAGTCCGGGTTGAGGACCTCGCACTTGATCGCTCATTTTTGAGCTCGCTTTCGGGAGGCCTTTCATCGGTGCGAAGGCCGCGGTTCGGTGTTCACTCACGGATCTGCCGAGCTTTTGCGTCGAACCTCTTCACATAGCTTCGTAGAGACTCGTCCTCCCCCGTCGGATAGTGAGGAGATCCGATGTCTCCACGGCCCTTCTTCGTTGCGGGCGTCATCGGGCTATGAAGTTATCCCTTAGGTCGGCGTAGCAAAGATACCGAACCATTAGGCGCCCCTTGTACCAACTCTGGGCCATCCCATGCAGGGTTGTTGGGAAGACTCCGCACCATACCTCATCAGGCTGCTCCCATACCGACATGTAAGACTCGAAAGCTTCGGCGTGGTCGGTTGGGTCACTTTCCCCTTTGTATGATAGGGACGGCAGCTTCAGTTTGGTCGGCACGGAGACTCCGAGGACATAGGCACTGAGGGGCTGTCTGACCATGTGTCGAATGACACGCGGCGATCGGCTCCTCGCAATCCTTGTCCGGCTTCTCTCCCCGTGGCGGGAAGGGCTTCTCGTTGTCTGACTTTGGGTAGTCGGACTTCTTTCTTCATTTCTTCGGGGCGGGCCTCGTTGTTGCCGCGGCGACGCTGTCCTCCCGCGAGTGGGGGAAGGACTTTGGTATATTATAGAGAGATAAGGGAGTTTATACCAGATTAGTGTGTTTTAATTGATTATTTTCGGATCCTTTCCTCAATGAGGGTTGAGGAGTATTTATAGACTTTCACCTTTTGTCACGTAGTGGCCAAGTGGCCAAGTAGCAGAGTAGGTGGAAAGACCGTTCTACCCTCGGCCGGGGGACCCATGGCAGGCCGGCTGGCCGAGTTGACTCCATGCCGAGGGGTCTTGGATGTGAGTACGCGGATATGTCTCCCGGCTGGCTAGTTGCCTAGCCGAGACCCAGTGACAGCCGACAGTCGCGTGCGGTTAGGGTCGTCTAATACGTTGACTTCTTTGTGGATGTCTTTGACCTTGGTCAATATGTTGACTCGGTCAGCGGGTGCAGAATATGCCCCATCAATTTGCCCCCAGCGTAGTCTATGCCGTGGTATGGACCTTCGATGAGTGTTGAGCGTATTCTGCGCAAGTTGAAATTTCTTCCCCAGCTTCTTCTTCCTCGGCTTGGTTCTGCTAAGGCCGTATCATATCCCCCCTCCACATGGATGTGTAATGGACATCAAATGTGGAAAAAGAAAATGGCGCTGGCTGAGACCGAGGTTGAGAGTGCCGTGTGCTTTTGATTGCCCCCAGCCGGTGCTGCCAAGCTTGGTTGAACAGCGGGCCGTTTGGCAAGTAGATACCAAGGAGCGTGTTGAAGAAGATACGTCGATTGGCATTCTGTCAAGGAGCGTGTTGAAGAAGATTTGTAACTGTTTGTCGATTGATATTTCATGGCTGCATGCTTGACACGTGGCTCGGCGTTGATTGGTTGACGCTTCATGGGCTTTGCCCTGATTGGTCCGTTTTATGGGCTTTGCTCTATAAATAGAGCAGTTAGCCCCTGATTTTGGCCGCTAAAAATTCACTTTCTCAAAAAAAAATTTCTTCTCTCTAGCTTTCTTCGACGAACACTTCTCTCTAGTCTTCAAAGCATTACTCGGCGTAACACTTTTCCAAGGTAAACAAACAAATTTTTTCAACTTTTATTTGTTAAGTATTTGTTGTCATGTCTTTCACGATCTTTGGACCTAGTACTTCGCCGGGGGCTCCTCGTCGCGCCCTGATGAAGAGGAGGCACTGGTTGTCACCCCGTTAACCGTTGGGGGTCCCAGGCCGCTTTCTCCTGAGATTGATCCAAAATATTTGGAGGATTTCGAGGATGATGATGATGATGTTGATAATGATGGTGATGAGGATGAGGCGATCCCTTCTGCCGGAGAGAGGCCGCACCTCTTGGATCACGGCGACGCCTGTAAGATCAGTCCTGATCGTGCTTGGACGAACAAGTTCGCCAGTTGTTCTGGTTCCGAACTTTTTGAAAACCATTACTCCTTCGGCAGGGAGTATAGAATTGTTATCCCTAAGGAGGGTCAGGCCGTCTGTTGCCCTCCCACGGGCTGTATCGGCGTATACATCAGACACCTGGAGTATGGGCTCCGGTTTCCTCTGAATGTATACGTTGCTGCCATTATTAAAGCCATGAACATCGCCGTGGCCCAACTGCATCCGTTGGCCATCAGGACGATTGTTGGTTTTGTATGGTTGTGCCAATTTAAGGGGGAGGCCCCTACGGTGAACCTATTTCGCCGGCTTCACCACCTTCGACAGAATGTCCTAGGTGGCACTGGGTGGTATAGCATACAGAATGAGCCGGGTTATGTCACCGTCTCTAAGCTTACTTCCTTCAAGGACTGGAAGGCGCGGTGGGTATACGTCGAGGTTCCGGAGGATTATCCACTGCCTCGGTCCTTTCAGCACCGCGTCAATTTGCGGTGTGAGAGTCGGGGGGAGCGTGAGAAGTATGTCTCCCGGAATAAGCTTAAGATAGACGCCTCGAAGGTCTATCTTAATGAGGATGAAAGGCGGGCAATGGAGCTGTTTGAGGCTGAGAAGGATGGCACGCCGAAGGGATTGATGCCCCCGACGCAGATCATTCTTCAGGATGAGCTGCTCTGCGGCGTCGGCCTCATACCGGCCCTTGAACAGGGTAAGTGAGGTCGGTGTGAGGCCCATCTTTGCTTTTTATCTTTCTGTTTTTGAATTTTGGTTTATTTCTTTTACCTAACTCCTGCTTCGTTCCTTTTGCAGACCGATTTGGCCCGGATCTGTCTGCGGAGACCCTCAAGAGGTTGGGACTTGACGAGGACGGGAAAGTTGTTGAGTTGCATCCTAAGGCCGCAGCACGTGATCGCAGACCGGCCCCAAACGAACTTATGGATCAGAAGTTGAAGGCATTGGATACGACGGCGGCCCAGGCGCGGATTGCCGGTAACGTGCCGCGCCGGAAACCAAAGACAACATCTTCGGCAACGGCAATGACATCAACCCCAACCCCATCTGCAATCCCCGTTGTCCAAAAGGAGCAGGTGGTGGTGGTCGATGTTGATGAGGAGGTCACCGTTGCTGAGGGCCCTCCTCCTTCAAATAAGAGAAAGGAGACAGCGTCTGCTGCTGCCGCTGTTACCGCGGCCGATAAAGAAAAGGGTCCTCCAACCAAGAAGGCCAAGCCTGGTACGGATCTAACCTGTGGCTCAGATTTAGCTGGTTCATTAGGCGTTCCTGATGACAGGCTCTCTGGCATGTCAATGAATGTTGACATGGATGCTTTGTCCGAATTTTTTGTAGATCAACCGCCGCCGTCTACCGGTCCCTCTGAATGGCGATTAGAGAAGCGGCCTGTGCAGACGGGTGATAAAAATGCCGTCGTCGTCTCCTCCTCCCCGAAGCCTTCCCCCGCCCAGATTAGGAAGATGCTGGCGAAGTGGGCTGACGTGGCTGGTGCTCATATTATGGAGCAAGAAAAGGTCATGGCTGAAGCTGCCCCTGTGCTTGAACGGCTTAGGCTTGAGCTTGATGCTTCTAAGCAAGAGGCCGAGAAGGCGAAGAAGGACTTCCAGGCCGCCGAAAAGGATTTCCTCGCCGAGCGAAAGCTCGGGGAGGATCCGAGAAGGCGGTCCTAGCCGAGAGGGCCAAGGTTGAGGCTACGGGAGGCCGACGCCACTAAGCCGCGGGAGGAGCGGGACAAGCTTTCCGCGCTACGACTTTCTTTGTTGGTAAGAGGGAAGAATGGAAGTCTCTCGTATTTGGCTCGATCGAAGGCACACAGAACACAAGGGCTATCCTCGCCCGAGAGGGAGGAGGACATTGAGACGCTCCAAAATGTCGTCATCCCTAACATGTGCGCCCACACGGGACCAGGCCGAAGAAGCCACCAGGGAAGTAATCGAGAGCTCTTTCCCGACGGCTCCTTCCCGTGGCAAAAATTTGACCAATCGCTTGATGATAAGGCGGCCGGCGCGGAGGCGAAGGCGCGGAGGAGGCAGAGGCGAAGAAGGCCGCCGAGGAGGCTGGCCGAGAAGGCGGCCCATGCCGCAAAGGTGAAGGCGACCAGGAGGAAGCCGAGAGGGCGAAGGCGGTGAAGCCGCCAAGTCGGCTTCCGAGTCGCCCATCGATGGTGATCTTGCTCTCGCTGCGATGGCGAGCGAAGCAGGCATAGGGAGATCAAGGCGGTCGTCACCGGATTCACCCAGCCCTTCGTACGAGTTTCACTGTTTGGGGCCAACTATCGAGCGTTTTCTCCCCGCCTTCTTTTTGGCGCTTTCAATTCTTATGTCTCGTAACCTTTTGTTTGTACCTTTCTCTTTTTTGAACTTTGGTAGGTAGTGTTTAGGCTATCCCTATGGGGACGGCCGTCGACTTCTTTCTTTGTACTACCTGTAAACATTTCAATAAGAGTTTGTTCATTTTGCCTCCGGCTTGGCCGAGGTCTTTATCTCATTTTTATCTGAGTTGTCTTCTTTCGTTATTAGTTGAGCGCTCTTTTTTTTTTGTTTTTACCTTCGGCTTGGCCGAGGCAGTTAGAATGCGTATCTCAACTGTACTTAAAGTTTTTAAACATGTTGGCATGTCGGTCGCTTCCTCTTTCACTCTCGGTCTGGCCGAGGCGTCAGATTTGCGCTTCCCAACCGCCGTTGTGAACATGTTAGCGTATCGGTCGTTGTGTCCCTGTCACTCTCGGTCTGGCCGAGGCAATCGGGGTTACGGCGTGACAGCGTTCAGATCTCAGAGACGTGTTGATCGCTTACTCCTTCACTCGGCCTGGCCGAGGCGTCCGATTTGCGTTTCTCAACCGTACTTATACGTTCCTAAGCATGTTGGTCGTTGTGGCGAGTAACAACCGCGTGGGCAAGTCGCGTTTCCTCGTCACTCCCGGCTTTGGCCGAGGCAACCGAGTTTACGTTTTGACTGCTTTCCGTATCTATAGACATATTGATCGCTTCCTCGCCACCCCGGATTGGCGGGGCGATCGATTTTGCGTCTCGGCGGTGCTTATACGCTTTTGTACTTCGGGAGTTTGCTGGCTTTGGCACGGCGTCCACTTTGGTAGGACTATGGAGGGGGATTCTTCATTTTGATGGAAAACTTGGAACACTTTTCATTAGATATAATCATGCGTTGGGATGCCCACAACGGTCTCGGACACCTCCGCCGCTATACGAAGTATTTTCTAAGGTTGTCGGTGTTCCAGTGGCTCATTAGAGGCACACCCTCCATGTCTGTCAGCCGGTATGTACCCGGCCTCATTTCTTCAATCACTTTGTAGGGTCCTTCCCAGTTGGGCGTCATCTTGCCATGGATGTTTCCTTTGTTGGTGGCGGCCGACTTTCTTAGGACTAGATGTCCTACTCTTAAGTCCCTTTTGTGGACCCTTCGGTTGTAGGCTCTTCTCATTCTGTTTTGGTAAACGGCTAAGTTGAACCGTGCCGTGTCTCGACTTTCTTCGACTAGGTCTAGGGAGGCTTTCAGGCCTTCCTCATTTTCGACTGGGTTAAAGGTTTGCGTTTTGAATGTCGGCACCGATGCTTCAATTGGTAGGACGGCTTCAGACCCATAGACAAGGTGGAATGGACTGTATCCCGTTGCTTCTTTCTCCGTGGTTCTAAGGGACCACAGGACGCCGGGTAGTTCATCAGCCCACCTTCCCTTTAGATCTTCAACCTTCTTTTTCAGCCCGTTTAGGATTGTTTTATTAGCTGCCTCCGCCTGCCCGTTGCTCTGAGGGTGGCAGACGGAGGAGTATGCAAACTTGATACCGAGTTCTTCTAGCCAGTTCATCACCGTGTCACTCCAAAACTCTCGGCCGTGGTCAAATACCATGACTTGGGGTAACCCAAAACGAGTTATGACGTTCTCCCAAATCACCTTTCTTACGGCCGCCGTGGTCTTGGCAGGTACTGCGACCGCTTCGACCCATTTGGTGAAGTAGTCAACGGCGACGATCAGGTACTTCCTTCCTCCGGAGGCCGTCGGAAATGGCCCTAGTAAATCCATCCCCCATTGTGCAAATGGTAGGGGGCTAAGTACTGGCTGCAAGTCTCGGGAAGGTGCATGTATCACCGGAGCATGCATCTGACAATTCTTGCACTTCTTGGTCTTAGTTCTGGAATCTTCAAGCATGGTAGGCCAGAAGTAGCCGGCTCGGAGAGCTTTGTGGGCTAGCGTTCTTGCCCCCATGTGATGTCCATAGATGCCTTCGTGAATCTCCGTCAGTATGAGTTCCGCGTCGGCTGGGCCGACACATTTCAAAAGTGGTCTTATCACAGACCTTCTGTATAGTTCTCCTTCGAACACCAAGTATCTTGCGGCGATCCTCTTTATCTTCTGAGAGAGACTGCGGTCCTCCGGTAACTCTTTTGTTAGTTTGTATTTCATTATCGGAGTCATCCATGTCGTCTCGGCTTCTATGTCGCCCACCATGCCGACGGTCTCAGTGATGCTTTTAGCATTCCGATATCCACCAAAGCACGGTTCGGTGACATTCTTGATGGTTGAACGGCGGTTTGAGAGAGCGTCGGCTCGGTTGTTCTCGACCTAGGGATGCATTGGATTTGGAAAGATTTTAATTTTGCAGTGTCAGCTTTTACTCTTTCCAGGTATCTTACCATCCCATCGTCTCGAGCCTCATACTCTCCTCTGATTTGGTTAGTCACCAATAGTGAGTCTGTCTTCAACACAATGTGTTCCGCCCCGGCATCTCTAGCTAGCTCGACTCCAGTTATCACCGCCTCGTATTCGGATTCGTTGTTTGAGGCCGAGAAGGTAAATTTCAAGGCATACTCAAACACGTCCCCGTTTGGGCTGATGATAAGGATGCCGGCTCTCCGAGCTGTTTTGTAGAGGACTGTCGGTATATACTTCCCATACGCCGGGCGGGATTCTTCTTGGTATGTGCACTCGGCCGGGGAAGTCCGCAAGTGCTCGCCCCTTTATCGAGGGCCTCGCCTTTGTATTGAATGCCAAAGCCGGATAGCTCTACGCCCATTTGATGAGCCAGCCGGATTGTTCAAATTTTTCCAATGTTTTCTCCAATGGTTGGTCGGTTAAGACCGTCACGGGATGCGCGTCGAAGTAAGGTTTCAATTTCCTTGCGGCAACGACGACAGAAAGAAAGGTCGCTTTTTCAATCGTGGGTAATTTCTTTCGGCGGCAACAAGTGTATGGCCGACAAAGTAGATTGGGTGTTTTTGCTTGTCTTCTTCTCTCGATGATTACGGATCGACCGTGGCCGAGATAATCGCTATGTATAGATATAGCGTCTCCCCAAAGATCGGCCCGGACGGGGGTTGGGAGAGTTTGAAGATGAGCTTTCGATTGCCTCGAAAGCCGTGCTCTGTTCCTCCTCCCCACCTGAAGTCTTTATTCCCCTTCAACACTTTGAAGAATGGGGTGCTCTTGTCGGCTGACCGGAAAATGAAACGGGCGAGAGCCGCCATCCTCCCGGTCAACATCATAACCTCTTTTCGATTCCTCGGCTCCGGTAGGTCCAGATGTGCCGGACTTTCTCGGATTGGCATCAATTCCCCCGGCGCCGACAAGCACGCCGAGAAACTTACCCCGCCGGACACCGAAGTTGCATTTCATTGGGTTAAGTTTCATCTTGTATTTTCTAAGTGAACAAAATGTTTCGCTCAAGTCGGCCAAGTGCTCGCTGTCAGACTTGCTTTTTACAATAGCATCGTCGACGTAGGCCTCGATGTTTCGCCCTTTTTGATCTTGAAACACTTTGTCCACCAGCCTAGTGTAAGTTACGCCTGCGTTTTTCAAACCGAACGGCCATGAATACCTGATGGTATCCTGAGAAGGCGTCTAGCAGGCTCAGCATAGTGTAGCCTGCCGTTGCGTCAATTAAGCTATCTATTCGAGGCAAGGGATAGCAATCTTTAGGGCATGCTTTATTAAGATTTGTAAAATCCACACACATCCTCCACCCCCTTGATGACTTTTTCACCATTACAACATTTGCTAGCCACTCAGGGTAAGTACAAGGCATGATAAAGCCCGCCTCTAATAGTTTATCTACCTCGGCCTTGATGGCGTCATCCTTTTCGGCCGAGGAGTTCCTCATCTTCTGCTTGACAGGGCGAGCGTTGGAGAGTACGTTCAGCTTGTGAACGATCACCTCTCGGCTCACGCCTGGCATCTCGGTGGCTTAGTACGCGAAGACGTCTTTGTTCTTTCTCAGCAGGTCTAGGAGGTCGGCTCGAACTTTGGCTCGTGCCGACACCGAAAGCGATTACGGTGCGTCCGGGTCAATCTCCACTTGCTCGGTCTCGGCTCCCTCGACCATGCCGACGTTGTTGGTGCTCATCGGATCACCCTCCTGTCGTAAGGATGGGTTCTTCCCCTTCTCTGATTTCTTCGCCACTTTGAGGGATTGCATGTTACACCCTCGCGCGATATTTGGACATTGATAATTTCGTCTCTCTCGTCCTTTGAGACGAGCTTTTGTGCCTCCCCCCGGTCCGAGACATACATCAATGTCCGGGCCCGGATGGACATTACAAAGATCGGCCTCGCTCAAAGTAACCCGCCTATCGAACATTGTAGGCGGACGAACCATCAATGACCACGAACTCGGATAAAACGTTCTTGGCCGCATCCGCCTCGCCGAACATCACCGCAGAACCTGATTGACCCTGTGGGTACAGCCGGCCCCGGAGAAGAAGCATGACTGGGTGGGTTGGTGCGGGGACTCGGGTCCTCAATCTTCAGACCGAGGTTGAGGAAGCATTCCCTGAACATGATGTTCATGTAGGCGCCCGTATCAATTAGGCACCTCTTAACCAAGTGGTTGGATATGTCCAGTGGACTACCGGCGGGTCATTTGTGCGGGGCTACGACTCCTTCGTAGTCTTTCTTTCCGATGGTTATATCGGGGACGGTGGAAGCGGGGATCGTTGTGGTGGGCACAAAGTTGATGGCTTGGTAAAGCTCATTTAGGTGCCGTTTGTGCCCATTAGCCGATCCTCCGTTCTCGTTTCCTCCGATAACCACCTGGATCACTCCCATCCTCCCGGAATACCGATTTCTGTTCGCCCCGTCGGAGCTCGTTTCGGGGCCCCGCCTACGTACTTGCCGAGGGCCCCTTTCGGATCGGCTCCTCGATGGCGTTCTTGGATGTCGACGATCGTCGGTCTTATGGCCGGCCGACCGTGGTAATCGCAAAATTGGTTTGCGTCGCCCTCCGCCCTCATCTTGGGGGTCTTGCCTACTTACGCCCTTCATTCTTGCTCGGGCATAGACCTCGGCCGGTGATTTGACCGGGGGGTGAGACCGTGATACCGCTTCCGGGTGTATGGTCCTAAACTCCCCGGCGCCCGCCGAGCTCGTTTCTGTTAGATCTTTCGGCCGTGACCTATTCATGTCACGGCGACCTTCATCGATATTCTCCGTGGCTCCTTCTTTCTTGGTGCCCACTTCACTATGGCCTACCAGGTCTTGTGGTAATCCTCCACCTTTATGGCTTGGTCCGCCATCTTTTCAAGCGGAGTCCGGGTTGAGGACCTCGCACTTTATCAGCTCATTTTTGAGCTCGCCTTTCGGGAGGCCTTTCATCAGTGCGAAGGCCGCCGGTTCGGTGTTCACTCACGGATCGCGAGCTTTTGCGTCGAACCTCTTCACATAGCTTCGTAGAGACTCGTCCTCCCCCGTCGGATAGTGAGGAGATCCGATGTCTCCACGGCCCTTCTCTGTTGCGGCGCGTCTTTGGGCGTGAAGTTATCCCTTAGGTCGGCGTAAAGATATACCGAACCATTAGGCAGCCCCTTGTACCAACTCTGGGCCATCCCATGCAGGGTTGTTGGGAAGACTCCGCACCATACCTCATCAGGCTGCTCCCATACCGACATGTAAGACTCGAAAGCCTCGGCGTGGTCGGTTGGGTCACTTTCCCCTTTGTATGATAGGGACGGCAGCTTCAGTTTGGTCGGCACGGAGACTCCGAGGACATAGGCACTGAGGGGCTGTCTGACCATGTGTCGAATGACACGCGGCGATCGGCTCCTCGCAATCCTTGTCCGGCTTCTCTCCCCGTGGCGGGAAGGGCTTCTCGTTGTCTGACTTTGGGTAGTCGGACTTCTTTCTTCATTTCTTCGGGGCGGGCCTCGTTGTTGCCGCGGCGACGCTGTCCTCCCGCGAGTGGAGGAAGGACTTTGGTCCGCCACCGCGGCACGTGCTCGCCGGCGTCCTAGTATGCATGGCTCCTTGTATCGCCGGACAAGTTGTTCGGGGTCACTTTATGGGCCCTGGTCACCTGCGGGTGTGCTGCCGTCACCGTCGTTGCGGCGGGGGTGATCGGCGTATTACCCATCAGGTCCAGGAATAGCTTCAATTTGGCTGCATCGACCACATGTCCCATGACAGTGACTTGGCCGGCAGGCAGCGGTGTTTCTGGTAGTATTGGCATCCCGTACGTCGGTTGAATTACTCGGCCGGTGGGGGACTGCCCAATCTCAGAATTATGGACTGTGTCATCCTGATAGAATGCAGTTTTGTCGCTCACAATTACTTCTTGTTGCTTTGACATCTTCTTAGCTTGCTGGGTGGGTTTTGTTTTTTTTTTTTTGTAAGGGATTTGACTAGCTTCTAGTATGTCTTCCCCACAGACGGCGCCAATTGTTCCGGGTGTAATTCCGGAGCAGGATTTGTTACCATGTAAGCTTGTAGAATGATGACTTTGCTTGACTCTTCCTTTCGGCCTCTCCTGAAACAATGAACAAACTGAGGGCTCGGCTTGGTACCGAGCGAACTCACTCCGACGCTCAAGTCAGTAAACTTAAAAGGGATTAAGTTGTGTGTTACTTGGCACAAAGTATATTGTAGAGAGATAAGGGAGTTTATACCAGATTAGTGTGTTTAATTGATTATTTTCGGATCCTTTCCTCAATGAGGGTTGAGGAGTATTTATAGACTTTCACCTTTTGTCACGTAGTGGCCAAGTGGCCAAGTAGCAGAGTAGGTGGAAAGACTGTTCTACCCTCGGCCGGGGGACCCATGGCAGGCCGGCTGGCCGAGTTGACTCCATGCCGAGGGGTCTTGGATATGAGTAAGCGGATATGTGGAAAGACTGAACAAATATTTAACTCTATTTTTATGGTAAATGCTAAATGTACAGAGTTACTCATCATAAATATTTTGTTTGGTTTAGGCCCAATGAACCACCGGCTATCCGGCGAGACACCTCTAATAGCCGGAAAACATATTATTCAAAGCCGGAAATTAATTAGTCCTATTACAAGAAACACTGACAAAGAAAATTACCAAAACGAAGTGAGCTATTTCGAAAGAAATGACGTACTATCGAGTCCAAATCGCATTTATACCCCAGGTAGTAATCATTATATAACACTTTATATGAAGTCCAAATCGCATTTGATTCTACTTTCAAGATGCAATAGACCTATTGCGTATGTAACAGATCTAATGACTTTGTTTTGTAACACTAATAAAATGCAGCAAAGCGCAAAAGCACACAGGCGTCTTTGTCTGATCGCGAACTTCGGACGTCCCCCTATTTTTCGAAAGGTAAACCAAATATTTATTTCACATTTGTGGAGTATTCTCATTTACTTATATCATCTACATTATAGTAATGATTCCCGAATGTTAATGATTCCCGAATGTATATAAATGGTAATCCCCTATTTTTAATAACTCACTAGCCCATTTTTATGTTAAATGTACCGACTAACTCACCATATATTTTTGTCGAGATACTCTAGTGCACCATGGAAGCTTTGGTCTCACACCTTTAACATCTGGAAAACATATTATTCAAAGTCAAAGAACAATTAGTTTAATAACAAGAAACATTGATCAAGAGAATTTTCAAATGGAAATGGACCAAATCAATAGAATTGACGTACTTCAGAGTCCAAATGCCAGTTGTGCTCAAGGTAACATAATTTATCTTCTTTAATTATTATTTTCACTTCTTCAACTATACTAATTTGTCTGCGAAAAACTAATAGAGACCGGTGATACAAATATTCATGAAATGCCTTCATCAAATAGGCAGGCCACATCCTCTAATACAGTGCTAAGATCAGGTAAAATATGTGAATATATCCTTATTGAATATAAATAATTAGTTATACGTATATCTTAAATGTAATGACTGACTCACCTTAAATTTGGTAACACATGCTCCAGTGCGCCACGGGGGCTCCAGCAACTCACCTTTAACATCTGGGAAACATATTATTCAGAGTCGTAGAATTATAAGCTCGATTGCAAGAAACATTGATCATGAGAACTATCAAATGGAAATGGACCAGTCTAATACGACATATGTACAAACAAGTCCAAATGTCGTTGATCCTATAAATGTTGGAGAGACAATGATACATGAAGACTCAACATCAAGTGACGATGACGATGACGATGATAGTGATGAAGAGTATGAAGGTATAATCATGTTCTACTCACTCGACTTCCTCTATAAACAAAAATTACGTTTATACAGATTACATTTATCATTCGGTTGCAGGATATTGGGACATCGGTGATCCAACATGGTCATGTGTAAAATGCAAAGCAATAATGTGGTACCAAGAAAGAATGTTAAAACATCAGAACACAACTTCTCCCAAATTCAGTGGATGTTGCGGAAACGGAAATATAGTTTTGCCTCTTTTAACTCAACCACCAGAAACAATTTCTAATCTATATTCTAACCAGGGTGCAACAAGCAAGCATTTTTTAGCAAACATTCGTGCTTACAACATGATGTTTTCATTTACTTCAATGGGAGGCAAAATCGATAATACAGTTAATCAAGGGAGTGGCCCATATACTTTCAGACTCCATGGTCAAAACTATCATCGAATAGGAAGTCTTCTACCAGAAGATGGTGCATCCCCAAAGTTCGCTCAATTGTATATATATGATACTGACCATGAGGTTGAAAATAGAATGAGTCATTTCAGGTACGTAACATGTTTTGTCGTTACCTCAATATGGAAGGCAGTCTTATAAATTACAAGGTGAAATTATTTTTTAATTCTTTTGCAACTACTATTTTATTGCAGGAGAAGTCCTTTGAATGAGGCGATTGTTCAAAGTATTAAAGAAATGCTTGATAGATATAACTCACTGACAAAATCATTTAGAATGGCAAGAGATAGTTTGGGTTATGATGATGATAATACACATGTCAAGCTAAGGCTCATTGGAAGACGGCAAAAGATGCTCGAACATACAACCTTCCAACTGTTGATGAGGTTGCAATGTTAATTGTTGGTGACGTTGAAAGTTTTGACAACAGAGATTTAATACTAGAGGAAAAAGGAGGCGCATTTAAAAGAATCAATGAACTTCATCCTTCATACCTTCCTTTGCAATACCCTATTTTATTCTCTAGAGGGGAGGACGGATATACTGTTGAGATTGGTAGACGCGACAATACCACAGGTAAGAGGACTAGGGTTAGTATGAGGGAGTGGTTTGCTTTCCGAATTCATGAAAGATTGGACGAACCTACCACTATATTGTGTGCACGAAAGTTATTCCACGAGTTTTTGGTCGACGCTTTCACAATGGTGGAAACGCAAAGGCTGAGTTACATAAGAATGAATCAGCGGAAATTTAGAACCGACATTAAAAGGAATCTCATGGATGCCATTACAAGAGGTGATGGGGGTTCGTCGTCCATTGGTAAACGGGTTGTGTTACCTTCATCCTTCCCTAATGCACATCGGTTCATGATTGAAAACTATGGAGATGCTATGGCAAATTGTAAATGGTTTGGTTTCCCTGATTTATTTATTACATTCACATGTAATCCAATGTGGCCAGAAATTGTAAGATATGTCAAAGCGAGAGATCTTAAACCCGATGAGAGACCAGACATTATAACTCGGGTATACAAGATAAAGCTTGATCAATTTATTAATGACATCAAGAAAAAAAAGATATTCGGTAAAGTTCAAACTGGTATGTTGTTAATGTCTATTTCTTACAATCAATCATATTAAGCACAATGTTTTTAAAATATTTATTTTATCCGTAGATTTTATCAAGATTTGTCATATTAATTTAACTAATTTATACCGCAGTCGTCTACACAGTGGAATTTCAGAAACGGGGATTGCCACACGTTCATATCGTGATATGGTTGCATCGACAAGATAAAATTCAAAACCCCGCAGACATTGACAAATTTATCAAGGCCGAGATACCAGACAAAGAGACGGACCCACTTTTGTATAATGTTGTTACTGAATTTATGATGCACGGTCCATGTAGGGTTGCTAACCAACAATCACCATGTATGATAGATGGAAAATGCTCCAAGGGTTTCCCTAAAGAGTTCACTGATCACACGTCTGTTGATAAGGATGGATTTCCAGTTTACAGGAGGAGAGATGATGATAGAACTGTGATTAAGAAAGATGTGCAGCTCGATAACAGACATGTTGTACCATATAATCCTCCACTCTTGATCAAATATCGTGCTTACATTAATGTAGAAAAGTGCAACCAGACATCCTCAATTAAGTACTTATTTAAATATATCAATAAAGGACATGATCGTGTCACAGCAGCTATATCGCAACATGGAGAAGTGGTTGATGAAATTAAAAACTACTACGATTGTCGTTATATTTCGGCATGTGAAGCTGTCTGGCGGATTATTGGCTATCCTGTACACTATAGATGGCCCCCAATTGAGAGGTTGAGATTCCACCTGCCAGACGAGCAAAGTGTGGTTTTTGAGGATGATGATGAAATCGAAGATGTGATAGAAAGGCCTTCCACTGATAGAACAATGTTTTTACCTTGGATGGATCGTAACAAGACTGATGTCGATGCCCGGCTACTAACATACGTAGAATTTCCAACGAAATATGTGTGGCACAATGACACTAAAGAGTGGACTCCCAGAAAGCGTGGGTTTACAATAGGAAGGATTTATCATGTGCCACCAAATTCAGGGTAAAAATACTACCTCAGGATACTACTTAACCATGTTAAAGGACCGACGTGCTATGAAGATATAAGGACAGTGGATAGAGTGCCATATGATACTTTTAGGGACGCATGTTATGCCATGGGTTTGCTAGATGACGACCGAGAGTACGTTGATGCATTTATTGAAGTAAGTTCATGGGGTTCGGCTCATTACATGAGAAAACGTTTCGCTACGCTACTTTTGGCGGGAGTTATGTACAGGCCAGAAATAGTATTGGAGGCAACATGGAATTATCTTTCGGAAGATATTCTACACCATCAAAGGCGCTTTCATCAAAATCAAGGTGCTATATTATATAATTATCAGTTATTTAATATACATTAGGTAGAACAAGCAATCCGCAATCTTAATATCGTTTACCTTTATTTAAATGATTTCACATAAACTTGTGTTTGTGTTAAATGCAGATTTACAGCTTAATGACGACCAACTAAAAAACTTCACATTAGCCGAGATTGAAAAGATACTTCAGAAGAACCGAAGTAGTCTGGCAAAGCACCCAAATATGCCACTGGATGATGACGAGCTTATAAATGACGGACGAAACAGGCTTCTGCAATCAGAACGCAATTACGATCGTCTTGCATTAAGTCATGAGCATGACGTTCTTTTGGGAAAGATGACCACAGAACAAAAAGGTATTTATGACGAGATTACGAGACCTTTGTTTAATATTAGTCCACATTCAGTTCGCCCCAAGTCTCAGGTGAAGAAGGAGGGTTTTTTTTTATATACGGCTTTGGCGGAACAGGAAAAACCTTTGTTTGGAGAACGCTTTGCGCTGCAATACGTTCGGCAGGTGAAATTGTACTACCAGCCGCATCAAGTGGTATTGCATCACTACTTCTACCAGGAGGAAAGACTGCACATTCTATGTTTCGTATACCTTTGACTCCTACAGAAAGTTCCACATGTGACATCAGACCCGGAACCGAATTAGCCGAGTTATTACGTCAGACAAAGCTAATTATTTGGGATGAAGCTCCTATGCTAAACCCTTTTTGCTTTGAAGCATTGGATAGAACCTTGCGGGATATCCTCCGATCACCCACCAAGCCATTTGGCGGAAAGGTCATAGTATTTGGCGGTGACTTTCGGCAAATCCTTCCGGTAATTCCTAAAGGTAGCAGGCAAGACATTGTTCTATCGGCAATCAATGCGTCGTACCTATGGAGCTTTTGCAAAGTTCTGAAGTTAACAAAAAATATGAGGCTATTATCTAGCAATACAGACGTTGATTTAGCTAAAGTTAAAGAATTCTCAGATTGGATTTTAAAGCTAGGCGATGGTTTACTTGGTGATCCTAATGATGCGGAAGCGACCATAGAAATACCAGAGGAAATACTTATTCGAGAGGCCGACAACCCAATTGCAGCCATCGTCGAAAGTACATATCCGTCGGCTGATCAAAATGTATGGAATGCTAATTACTTTCAAGAACGAGCTATTCTTGCACCAACTCATGAAACGGTTTATATGGTAAACGATTATCTCCTTACAAAAGTCCAAGGTGAGGAGAAGGTTTACTTGAGTTCTGATAGTATTTGCAGGTCCGAAATATTGGATGCTTTTGATGAGAGCGCATATTCAACTGAATTCTTGAATAGTATAAGGTGCCCAGGCTTACCTAATCATGAACTAAAACTCAAGATTGGGGTTCCAGTAATGCTTCCAAGAAACCTAGATCAAGCGGGTGGGTTATGTAATGGTACAAGACTGGTGATTACAAAGCTTGGTGAACGTGTAATTGAGGGAGAAATTATATCTGGTAGAAATATTGGCCACAAGGTCGCCATTGCTCGAATGACACTCAGCCCATCCGATACTACTCAAATTCATGTCAAGCTCAGGCGAAAGCAATTCCCAATTGTAGTATCTTTCGCAATGACAATAAACAAAAGTCAAGGGCAATCATTGTCGCGTGTCGGACTATTTCTACCTAAGCCAGTTTTCAGCCACGGACAATTGTACGGCCGTGTCCCGTGTCACAAGCAAACGGGGTTTAAAGATACTTATTTGTAGTAAGGAATTACTAAATACTACCGACAATGTAGTATACAAGGAAGTTTTCGAGAATTTGGCATGAGGTAATGGAACGTCACATTTATTAGTCTCAATATTATCTTCAATACTTTATATATGGTGAGTTCAATTATTTTCAATTAATGTTTTTTACTTTATATATGGCATCACGTGATACAAAGCGTCTTGCTTGTGACGGACTAATCCCGTCATAAGCTGAAGTCCTCTCACAAAAATGGAGAGGGGACAAGGTGGAGCATCTCCAATGTGCTTCCCCACTCATCTCTCATGGGTATTTTATGAGAGAAAATGGTGGTCGTCACAAGCTTCTGACGGATATCGCCGTATTCAATGATATTTTGTGCACATGATAATACAGAAATACAATCTATTTTATAACTTAATTAATAAAGTTTTATGCTATGACTTACATTGGTTGTCTTTCATCACAGATTGGGCCAAGCTTTTGTACGGCTGACATGGAGTTTGAAGTCCGAATTACGAATTACATCTTCCTGCACCAAACCAACTGTGATTGGTTAATTGTTATTCTGCCTCTTATCCGTTTTCTGTAACAATAATTCATACTCCTTTATCTGGAACTTTTGCCTTACCAGGGAGCATGAACAATGAAGGGTCTTTCTTTTCCCCTTATAATTTTCCTCTCTCTTCTTATATGTTTTACACCTCATTTTCTTTTTTCCTTCAACCCATTTATATCTTATTTAAAGCCTTTTCATTGTTTTGCATTGAAGAGTTTCCTCTTCTTTACCTCTTACATGAATAAAATACATGTGCAATTCCTGTGTGAGTGTGATAACAAATTAAAAACTAATAAAAAGAGCAACTTGTGGCACAAGAGCCTATGTATTATTGCCCCTCTTCAGAGAGGTTTCCTCTTATTAAAAGGGGATGACTGAGGCAAGTGCAATGAAGAGTGATCCTTTTACGAGGAAAGAGAGGATAAAAGGGAGATAATTCCCCTTTGTTGTGAATGCTCATATATTATCTAAGTTTAGAATATAACACATGATTATATATGCATTTCAATATTCAGTAATCGTGCTGCTATACCGGTTCTATTCATTAAAAGTGCAGATAATGCTAAATGGCCTTCGTGTTTTGGGCTTTTGCCTCGATGGATGTTGTCACTGATAATTAAGTTGCTTTACAATGGCTGTAATTGCCTTCATATGATTATAATTTATATATAAAAGTACATGTACATTAAATTAAACTTATATTTAATTTATAAAATTAATATAAAAACTCCAAATCTCTAGAATTACCCCTATAAAATTGTCGTGCTGTAGCACGGGTTTCTATACTAGTTATAAACTGAACTATTAATTTGGGTGTAATTTTAAAAAAAAATTGACATGGGAGTTAGTTTAAAAAAGTGGATTAAGCGTGTGTGTAATTGATAATTTACTCGTATTAAATTTCCAAAGATTTGGCAATGTGCAACTACAACTTTGCTTTCCTATGATTAGCACATGAACATATTTAAACATAATCAGGGTCTCAAAGACTCTGTTGCTTTCAATCTTTAATAATCACCCAAATTGTAGAATAAGACGCTCCCATATGATGAGACGATCTTTTTTTAAAGAAAAAGGCTTATTACTTGGACTATATATTTTCTGATTTTTTGTTGTATTTTTTAAGGGTTTTTCTAATCTATGCCCACTAGGCATATGATAAGAAACCAAAATAGGAAAGAATTAAATGCTATTTTTATAAGAAATTGTAATATCTCATCACTTTTACTTATATTTACAAGAGAACACATTTAATTCTTTCCTTTTTTTTGATTTCTTATCTTATGTCTAATGGGCATAGGTTAGAAAAACCGATTTTTTAATGATAGCCAGTTAAGTTTGCCTTACCTACTAAACACTAGTGCGTCAAAGCAGCGCAATGTTTAAATACTTAGGGCAAAAGAAATCCTTAGAAATATAGAATTTGGAAATAATCCTACGTCGGTGCATACCTTAACAAAGTATATAAAGACGACTATCCCTCATAATCTTAACCATTCAACTATTAACGCTTCTTTCATCACATCTTACAAATTTCTCAAAACCTTAAAAATTCAACCATGACTGCCCTTGTTTGTGGTAAAAGATCCTTCTGTTTCGAAGACGAATTCGAAAAGTATTACCCTTCATTCAAAAAACACCGTTGTTCATCGTCCTCCTATATATCCCCCTCTATTTCAAAAGATACCCTTATCAATAAACTCAAGCAAACCTTTCCTCTAATGGAAGACCAACTCCTATCCAAAACCCTAGAAGATTGCAACTTCGACCTTGATCTCACCATCGCAAAGCTCCAAGAGCTTCGCTTGTCTCAATCCCAACCCGGCCCTACTCCCAAGACGAATGAAATTAAGCTTGGAGAAGAAGATTTGAAGTGGGTTGAGTTGTTTGTCAACGAGATGAGTAAGGCTACAAGTGTGGATGACGCAAAGTCACGTGCTGCTATTGCGCTAACAGCACGTGACCAAGAGAAGACCGGCCCAGTCAAGGAACAGAACCTCCAACTAAGTCAAGAGAATTGCGTCCTAAGACGGTTGGTTGTGGCTCAACATGAACGACTCAAAGCTCTCGAACAGACGAATAAGAAGGAAGCCGAGAAGTTGACTGGAATGCTTGCTCAATGTAAGGAAGAGTTGAGGGTTTCGGAGACGACTAATTATGCGCTCAAGTGGCATCTTAATCAAGCCCGTTGCTCGTCCGCCATTAATACCACTAATTTTCCTCCTGATGTTTATTAGCCAAGTTTTATGTAATGTTGAATTTTACAAGCCAGTTAAACTTGGTTTGGCTCTTAATCTTTCGGTATTTTTTTGTCGATCGTCTTATGATTTTGATCCTATATTCGTATCAAGAACTATGATTGATGATATTCAATCAAATATAATTATTTTTTATACTTGTTTGTACTCAATATGTTTAATGCTCAAATCAAGGAATTGAACATTTAATTATACTCCCTAAAAATTGTAGATGTTCCAAAATAATTCGTACGAGTATGAATTACGGAGTAGCATATTTGATCATTAATCTTTTGGTGTGAGCAAAAAATTACTTGTAGTTGCAGAAATTAACATGATTTTGTAAGGAAGAATTTACTATTAGTGGGTCTCCTGAATAAGTTAGTAAAAGACCGTCTCTCTAGAGTACGTTTTGTGACTCACTATAGAAACTAAAAGCACATCTTCACATCTAATCTAAAGAGGAAGTCAGGAAACAAAGAAATAAACATGATGCAAGGTGATCGATCATATTGTTAAGGCGAAACTCTCTGTCTTGTTGGTGCTAATTAGAAGTTTTGTTAGATAATTCATTGTGTGTTCGATTTTTAACCAACTTAGGGTTTCTTTTCTTGTGTTTTACGTAATTCTCCTACGAGGCAATTTCACGATAAGAGCGTTGCGAGACCTCTTGTTAGATATTGAGTATGCACAGATTGGAATTGATCTGACAATAATAAATCACATAGAATCGTCGCTCTCCTAATAGAACAATCAATCAATACTATATATATATATATATATATAGAGAGAGAGAGAGAGAGAGAGAGAGAGAGAGAGAGAGAGAGAGAGAGAGAGAGAGAGAGAGAGGCTGAATCCGGTGAGGCCGTTAATTATGGCGAGGCGGCCGGCCTCACCAAATTCATTCATTAAACTTGGGGCGAACTGAATGTGGACTAATATTAAACGGGCTCATTCAATGTGGGCTGTCAATTCATCTTTTCTTAATTTTTCAAGTGGGCTAAATATTTTATCTATCTAAACTTTTCTATGCAAAACATCTAAACAAATTTTCTTCATCAACGATTAATATCGTAAAGCAGGTCTACAGTTTCCAATAGGAAGAATCGCGAGGTTTCTTAAATCTGGAAAGTATGCTGAACGTGTTGGTGCTGGTGCTCCTGTTTATCTTGCTACTGTTCTTGAATACCTCGCCGCCGAGGTAATTATCGCTTCTCTCTTCTTCAATTTTGTTGAAGTTAATTGATTTGATTAACATGTTCAATTGCTGGATTAACATGTTAATTTGCTGTTAAACGAGTTTCTGGACTTTATAATCACTTTTGATTAACTGTTTTTGCTTAATTCTGGCGGTTAATTTGTGAATTTTAAGGTTTTGATTGATATTCTAGGTTTTTTCTTCAATATTTCAATTTATTGTTTTGATAAGCTTGCGAAAATGCTCGGTTAACATGTTAATTTGCTGTATGATGAATTTCTGGACTCTATAATCACTTTTGATTAACTGTTTTACTTAATTTTGGCGGTTAATTTGTGAATTTTAACGTCATAACCGTCATCCCTACACTTCAAGCTCTTTCTCTCTCAACCATGGCAGGCCGAGGTAAAGCGGTGCCGCATAGTAGTAAAGCTGGTCTACAGTTTCCAGTAGGAAGAATCGCGAGGTTTCTGGAATCTGGAAAGTATCTTTGAACGTGTTGGTCTTTGGTGCTCTGTTTATCTTCTTCTTGTTCTTGAATACCTCGCCGCTGAGGTAATTATCACTTGTCTATTCAATTTTTGGAGTTAATTGATTTGATTAACTTGCTAAATGGCTTGATTAACATGTTAATTTGCTGTATAATGAGTTTCTGGACTCTATAATCACTTTTGATTAACTGTTTTTGCTTAATTCTGGCGGTAAATTTGTGATTTTTAAGGTTTTGATTGATGTTCTATGTTTTTTCTTCAATATTTCAATTTATTGTTTCGATTAGCTTGCGAAATTGCTCGATTAACATGTTAATTTGCTGTATAATAAGTTCCTGGACATTATAATCACTTTTAATTAAATGTTTTTGCTTAATTTTGGCGGCTAATTTGTGATTTATGAGGTTTTTATTGATATTCTGAAGTTTTTTCTTCAATATTTCAAATTCTTTTGTTTTGATTAGCTTGCTTGAAATTGCTGCATAATGATAATTTTGACATAATAATAGCTTCAATTAAGTATTTTTGCCTAATTTTTGCGGTGAATTTTTGATTTTGAGGTTTCAATTGAGATTTTAATTTTTCTCCGTAACTTTTCATGCTATTATGTTAGATCTGTGTGAACTTGACTATATGGAGATTGTTGTGTTGTATGCCTGTATTTGCATTGGTTTCTGTTGGTAGGTTAACCCTACTGACTGGTTAGAATGACAATGCTTTGTGACTTGAATAACCATACAATTTATGTGAGTGTTTCATACATAGAAATTGCCAGAAATATAACAATGGTTGAAATTATCTATTTTGCTCTTGTTCTTAATTTGTGAAGCATATACCTTGTTTTGTGAATCCTATGGCTTGTTTTGTGAAATTAGAAGATAATATTGTGAAACTTGGACATAAATTGGTTGAAATCACCTATTTTGCTCTTGTTCTTATTTTGTGAATCCTAGAGTCTATTTTGTGAATCTTAGACCTTGTTTTGTGAAATTAGAAGGTAATATTGTGAAACTTGGTCATAAATTGGTTGAAATCACCTATTTTGTTCTTGTTTTTATTTTGTGAATCCTAGAGCCTGTTTTGTGAATCTTAGACCTTGTTTTGTGAAATTAGAAGGTAATATTGTGAAAGTTGGTCATAAATTGGTTGAAATCACCTATTTTGCTCTTTTTCTTATTTTATGAATTCTAGAGCCTATTTTGTGAATCTTAGACCTTGTTTCGTGAAACTTAGAGCTTATATTGTGATACTAAAAGGTAAAATTGTGAAACGTGGTCATAAATGGTTGAAATTATTTATTTTGCTCTTCTTCTTATTTTGTGAAGCTTAGACCTTATTTTGTGAATCTTAGAGCTTATATTGTGAAACTAAAAGACAATATTGTGAAACGTGGTCATAAATGGTTGAAATCACCTATTTTGCTCTTGTTCTTATTTTGTGAATCCTAGAGTCTGTTTTGTGAATCTTAGACCTTGTTTTGTGAAATTAGAAGGTAATATTGTGAAATTTGGTCATAAATTGGTTGAAATCACCTATTTTGCTCTTGTTCTTATTTTGAGAATCGTAAAACCTGTTTTGTGAATCTTAGACCTTGTTTTGTGAAATTAGAAGGTAATATTGTGAAATTTGGTCATAAATTGGTTGAAATCACCTATTTTGCTCTTTTTCTTATTTTGTGAATTCTAGAGCCTGTTTTGTGAATCTTAGACCTTGTTTTGTGAATCTTAGATCTTATATTGTGAAACTAAAAGGTAAAATTGTGAAACGTGGTCATAAATGGTTGAAATTATTTATTTTGCTCTTCTTCTTATTTTGTGAAGCCTAGACCTTGTTTTGTAAATCTTAGAGCTTATATTGTGAAACTAAAAGACAATATTGTGAAACGTGGTCATAAATGGTTGAAATTATCTATTTTGCTCTTGTTCTTATTTTGTGAAGCCTAAACCTTGTTTTGTGAATCCTACGGCTTGTTTTGTGAAATTAGAAGGTAATATTGTGAAACTTGGTCATAATTGGTTGAAATCACCTATTTTCCTCTTGTTCTTATTTTGTGAATCCTAGAGCCTGTTTTGTGAATCTTAGAGCTTATATTGTGAAACTAAAAGGTAATATTGTGAAACATGGTCATAAATGGTTGAAATTATCTATTTTGCTCTTGTTCTTATTTTGTGAATCTCAGACCTTATTTTGTGAATCTCAGAGCTTGTTTTGTGAAACTTGGTCATCATAAGTGGTTAAAATCACTTATTTTGCTCTTTTCTTTATTCGGTGAATCTCAGACTTTGTTTTGTGAATCTCAGACCTTGTTCAATGAATCTTAGGGCTTGTTTTGTGAAACTTGGTCATCATAAGTGGTTAAAATCATCTTTTTTGCTCTTTTCCTTATTTGGTGAATCTCAGACCTTATTTTGTGAAACTCATACCTTATTAAGTGAATCTTAGGGCTTGTTTTGTGAAACTTGATCATCATAAGTGGTTAAAATCACCTATTTTTCTCTTTTCTTTATTCGGTGAATCTTAGACTTTGTTTTGTGAATCTCAGACCTTATTCAGTGAATCTTAGAGCTTGTTTTGTGAAACTTGGTCATAAAATCACTTTTTTTTCTCTTTTCTTTATTTGGTGAATCTCAGACCTTATTTTGTGAATCTCATACCTTATTCAGTGAATCTTAGGGCTTGTTTTGTGAAACTTGATCATTATAAGTGGTTAAAATCACCTATTTTGCTCTTTTCTTTATTCGGTGAATCTCAGACGTTGTTTTGTTCCTCAACATGAAGGTGGGAAAAGATCAGAAGCTATATACACAACTATATTAGTACAAAGCAAAATAACAAAGTGACAACTATTTATTTTCAGCGTAGCAGCTAACCAAAAAACGGAAAGTTCCAAGGTAAGGACTAGAGCACACCTCGAGAATCTATTTCTTCAGTCGTTCCTCTAATGGCAGGGGGAGCAGAGATAAGGGAACAACTCACATGATGAAAACTAGTGGAATGATTTAATTATTTTAAAACCAATTAGCTCAAATGGCAGAGCGTTGTGCAATGCACAAGGTGTGGCTTCGACTCCCATGTTGGTTATTGACTGCTACTGTTACTTCAAAGCCTAATTGGTATTTCTCTAGTGGACTTTTGGGTTTTGGCCTTTTCTGTCATGTCCAATTGCACCCAATTTAGATAATTTCTAACATTGACTTTACAAAGGACTCAAAATTGTAATCCTTTGCTCCTTTAGTGGCTCAGCACGACGTTTTGGCTTATGCACGCCGTTTGTGGACATCTAAGTTTGAGCTTCTTCTACTCATCCTCAATTTTGCACATCTGAGTACGGATTTGGCTAACTCATCCTCAATGTAATCCTTTGCTCCTTTAGTTTTTTTTTTATAATTATAATGAACTTTTTTATAATTTATTCTGAGAATCCTAGAGATTATATTGATAAATTATATGATAATTGTATATTTATATTTGTTCATCTATGTAGGACTCGAACCTACACCTTGCGCAATAGCACAATGCTCTACCTTTTGAGCTAATAGATGATATAGCACAAATAGTAAATTATGCATCAACAAATAACAAACACATGATACATAAACCTAATAGATGACAACCCTAGATCTCGACAACCCCAGATCTGCTCATCTCCAATAGGCTAATTCAGGTACAAAAAAATTCAAATTAGTAACAAGTTTGTCCCTTTGTACGCATATTGAGTACTGAATGTCTAAACATATCTAACATAACCTGGTAAAATATAGCTGCCTTCTGATCATGAATTGATGGGTTGAGAATACTTTCCAAGTTTCTGATCCATTCTGCAGAAAGCCAAATTATAACCTCAAATAGTATTAACTGAGAAAACATGAATAATTGAAAACGACTATACCTGGTCGAAGATTGTAAATATGGTGCGTAATAACATCCAAATTATTGTTGTGTTTTGCTTAGAAATTCTAAAAACTAGTTTGCGTCGAAGAAACATCCAAGAGCTATAACCCAGAAGCTTATATTCACTGTCTTATAGAAGATGTCAGGTATGTTGCTCAGAAGATCAGCTATACAGATAAGATTTTGCACAATTTGTCCATTACATAGGTCAAAGTCTCGTATCAAGACTACAAAGGGGTGAGATTCGACGGTATCTTAGTATGAAGCGGTCTTATACAAGACCTCCTGTTACTAAACTCCCTTGATGCTGAATCCACAAATTGTCCATTGATAAGAAGCTTCGTATATTCAACTTTTACTGGTGGAGTGATAGGCTCCTCAAGCTGCGGCTGCGTGTCTTTGTATCTTGATACCATTCTTTGCTCTCAAGTTACGAGTCCTTCTGTGCAACAAATAAAGAAGATACTCGATCCATTTCGAGAAAGCCGTAAAGCCAGACTATAGCACGTAATCGACCACCAAGACACCACGGAAACAGAATGGTAAGGAATCATATTATGATCACCATACACAACACTTTTTAACACTTAACAGTACGGCCAAAAAGATGAATCTTTTCACCAAATAGCCAGACCCTACACATCTTGAAGACGAGCGAGAGTAACATAGGTATATTGTATACATATGAAATACACATATATGAGCATTGAAATACTGAATATAATATAACCAGAAGCTTATATTCACTGACTTTGACCTATGTAATGGACAAATTGTGCAAATTCCCTTTCAGCCTGTGATTTAGAGTAATCAAATCACTAGTATACTGATTTCCTGCAAACTAAACAAAGTGAATATAGAAGATGTCAGGTATGTTGTTGGCTGCTACCCAATTGACATGGCAAGACGACCCAAAAGTCAAAAACTATCGACGCGTATATGAATGAGAACCATTTAACGAGTTACTTGGCTTGAACTTTCGATACACAAGATTGACCGAGATCAAACCCGATTGACTAAAACCATACTGTTGATGTGGAAATGACCCAATCCGAACTTAGAAGTTCCCAAAATGACTAGAACATGGAGTTGAATCTAGAAATTGATTAGATAAATGAGTATACCTAGCTCCTAGCCATGAATAGGATAACCCTTTTCAACCATGTAGCGAGTAAGAGATTCGGCATTGAAAGGATCCCAAACACCTCAAGGAGACCCATCAGGGTTGTAAACTCATCCAGTAAGAGCATTTAATCCAAATACAAAGAGTGTCCTGTAACCAAAGAATCGTTCGAGGTTGAAATGCTCCAAATTAGAAGGTTAAACATATATCGGAAATTTAGGGGACAAATAGGAATGCAACTGTTTTAACTAAGAAAAAAAATTGCAAATTTTAAGTAGAAAGCTCATAATTATTCCTTATAGGACAAGCAGCACATACTAACCCCATTGCTTCGCCACTAAATCGGAGTAATAAGTTTCAGGAGGATGAAGAAGAAATAAAGTACCCAATTTTCTTGAAGAAAGCATTAGTTTCATCTCATCTCTTCATTGGTAGACACCCTAGAGTAAAACCAAACATCAATGAAGGATTATTTATTAATTTGTTAAATGACTTTGTCTTGTAAAGAGCCATGACCCTAATCTTCAAAGGTGAAAAAGCTGCAGAATTACCATCAAGAAGTAAGCAAGTTGGATGGCAAATTTTGTTTCAGGTTTACTAGTCTAGAATCCTTGCTTTATTTCAAAGTGTAAGTTAGTCACCTCGTATCGCGTTGAACAGCATCGGCTTGCTTAGATCCTAAAACCCAAAAGACATTGTAACAAACCCTTAGTCCCAAAATAATTTGGTGTCTTCTAACATGCACAAGAAATAAACACTAGCTGATGAATTATGCACAACAGACTCAACTGAGTATTGATTAGAAGATCTCAGAGCATTCTTCAGGAACAGAACTGTTATACACAGGCATGTGAGCTATTAACTATCAAAATTCATGCTTATGGGCAAAAGCATACACATTCATTACCTGAGTAACAAGAATGTCCATAAAACTATATTTTGATACTATGAATAATAGTAGACCTTTTATATGACATTCAACACATAACAACGATTTCGACAGGTTTCTAGTTTAAAACGGATATGTCCGTTTTAAGTAAGAATATGTAATACCATAGAGTTCACATCGTTCAACATCAATAATCATAACAAGCACAAACCTATAAAAATATTTGCAGAATGCTACTAAAACAAAGTTCACATCTTTCAACATAAAATCTTCACATATCTTCATATAGTTAAAAACAATGAACAGAAAAAGAGAGAATTAATACCAAAGAACGATAAGGTAATCACAAATTTGTACTCAAGCATCCAAAGAACGATAAGGTAATCACAAATTTGTACTCAAGCATCCAAAAAACTCGCAAAATAGAGGTGAAGCTACTAAAATTAACTATGAAACAACAGCATAGACTAATTTATACTAACAAACTTAGGTATTATTCAACATTTCGTAATGAGTGTTTCGTCACAAACCTATAGGTTACATGAAATCGATCATAACTAACACTGAAGATAACAACGAAGCTTCAATTGCGAGCATAATGAAGCACAATAGAAACGCATAGAAATCAATTGAAATCGAGTGAAGGAAAATACTAAAACAAAAGCGAAACAAAGTAATTAAACTAATAAAATAAGTTTCTGACCAAAAGTTAACAAATTAAGCAACAAAAATCGAAATCTAGGTAGTAAATAGTAAAGAACGGGAAGAAGTGGAGAAATCGATCAAAACCTGCAAAAGAAGAACGGAAATAAGTAATTAAACTAGTTGATCGAAAGTTTAATAGATTAATTAAGTTTTTCGAAAATTAGTGTTATAGCAGCGGAATGAAATCGGATGAATCGAAGTGAAAATTAGTTTATCAAAATTACCTAATTCCGAGAAGAAATTAGGTTGATAATGGCGATCCAAGGTTGAGTGATAAAATGGCGATCGAAATGTAGATGAAGACGAGATGAAGAGAGAGAAAGTGAAGAGCTTGGAGCCAGAGGAGTAAATGATTGAGTATTAGGTGTGTTTGTTAGATTGGGTTATGTACGGGACACGTGGAATTATCTGGTGTGTTATTAGTTTTTAGATCCGATGGTTTAGAATGAGTCCAGCCGCCTCACCCTAAGAAGGGTGCCTCACATGATTCAATTTATATATATATATATATATATATATATATATATATATATATATATATATATATATATATATATATATATATATATATATATATATATATATATAAATAGGATCTCGTGCGAACTTAAAGTTCGGTGCGAACTGTGCGAACTAATACTCTAACAGTGATATTCATTCAACCGCACAAGGCCCAAACCCCTCATAAATAACCAAAGCCCAATCTTCTCAAAACCCAACCAAATATTCTACGACCCCTTTTTTCTTTCACCTCTACACCAGTCACTTACACATGTTTCAAACACCACCGGCACCGGCAACAACTCGAAACAAAAATGACGACGCCGACGACATTTTTCCAGTCACTTACACATGTTTCATCTACAAAATTCGTTTTCAAATTAAGTAAATCTAAGCTCGAAAATCGACAATCACCTGCCGGCACAAGAATGACCACCTATACTCCGGTGAAGCTCTGACGGTAATTTTTAAATCCGAGCATCATTTTATTTGTAGATTCGGCGAAGGTTTTACTTTCCCTTAGAAATGCGGTGTTTTGGTGGTCGATCCGACGAAGGTTTTACCAAGGCCAGTCAATCGACTCCGATGCCCTTTCATTTTACCATTGATTGTCCCCTCATCTTACGTGTTGGTTAAGATGGCTGGGTGCTTATAAGGTGGTTAGCTGATGGGGTAGTGGTGGTCAATTAAGGGGCGATGGTTGTCGGAGTTTCTGTGACTTGGTCACTTGGGTGACATCTATGATGAATGGTTGAATATTGCGACTGAGTGTTACTGCTCCGGTGGTGGTGATGATGGATGGTGCGAAATGGAGGTGTAGGGCAGTTCATCGTGGCTTCAATTGGTGGAAGTGGTGAACTGGACTCGGGTTTTGATTCCGAGTTCAGTGTTAAAGATGGAGATGGTGGTCATGGCTTGGTTTCGATGTCGAGACGAGCTGGGGTTGATTTTGGTGGGTCACTGGTTCACAATGGTGAATTCACAAAAACTTGGCCATTGAATTAATACTTTGCCAATTGTTAAATGAAATTGTTGGTGGAGTTGTATAGCAAAACGAAGGAAGCAGGGGATTTGTGACTTTATCAAAGTCATTGGTCAACTTACTAGATACATGCATTTAAAGTATTAGATACGCTCCTTTAAATTACTAGATACATTTTTTTAAATTGCTAGATACACAGATATACTCATTTAAGTAACTAGATACATTTCTTTAAATTGCTAGATACACTCTTTTAAGTAACTAGATACATTTCTTTAAATAGCTAGATACGCTCCTTTAACTTATAATGTATACCTTTAAAGTGTTAGATACGCTCCTTTAAGTTACTAGATACATTTCTTTAAATTGCAAGATACACTCCTTTAAGTAACTAGATACATTTCTTTAAATAACTAGATAC
Organism: Silene latifolia; assembly: GCF_048544455.1. Taxonomy (NCBI): domain Eukaryota; kingdom Viridiplantae; phylum Streptophyta; class Magnoliopsida; order Caryophyllales; family Caryophyllaceae; genus Silene; species Silene latifolia. Next base: position 70,211,894 of record NC_133530.1, on the reverse strand, counting down.
ACTCCTTTAACTTAATGCATAACTTTAAGTTGCTAGATACACTCCTTTAAATGACTAGATACACACCTTAAACTAGCTTGATACACTTTTTTCAGTAACTAGATACATTTCTTTAAATAGCTAGATACGGTCCTTTAACTTATAATGCATACCTTTAAAGTGTTAGATACACTTCTTTAAGTTACTATATACATTTCTTTAAATTGCAAGATACACTACTTTAAGTAACTAGATACATTTCTTTAAATAGGTAGATACGCTTCTTTAACTAAATGCATAACTTTCACTTGCTAAATACACTCCTTTAAATGACTAGATACACACCTTAAACTAGCTAGATACACTCCCTTTAAATAACTAGATACGTTTCTTTAAATAGCTAGATACGCTACTTTAACTTAATGCATAACGTTTAAGTTGCTAGAGATCACACTCGGTAAATATCCGGAAATCAGACAGAACGAACAGGCAATCTAAAATAAGAAGATGCATTATCAAGTTTCTTAACTCTTAAGGGTACTGAAAATGGTAGTATAACAGGAGTTGGAATGTTGGATGTACATACCCACAATCATATCAACCCCATAACAGAGCAAAGAGGTAGTATCTAGATGAAACACAACGACAAATTGCCCCAGAGGTAGCATAGTGTAAAAATAGTGATACAGGCAGGCTCATTTGACATGAATTTACAAAAGCAATGTAATAGTAACATTGCAGTACAGCACACTATTGTAAAGATTGGAAATCAGACAGACAGCAAATTCAATAACAGCAGATTTTAGTTTAATGAAACAAGAGACTAGCTGTAGTAAGCTGAAATGCTTGCAAATCAGCTACAGCATATTTGAATTCTACGAAACAATAGCAGACTGCCGGGCTAGATGCAACTAAGGTTATAGAGACGCACATTTGAAATCAATGCAATGGCAACATTGCGACAACAGCACACTATTGAAACGAAGAACTACCCATCAAATATCCGGAAATCAGACGGAACGAATAGGCTCAACAAAATACCACTAAACAGATGCAACAAAATACCACTAAACAGATGCAACAAGAAAATAACCACAAACGAAAGAAATGCAACAAGAAAACCATTGTTTTTTCATTTAATTTTCAAAGATCACATACAAGAAATTCCCCGCCTTTGGTTTCTAACAACTGTAATTTAACATTCGATTCTGAAAGGTAAAAGTACAAACAAGACACATAAAACTATTTTCCTGAACCAACTCCTCTAAGGCTATAAAACAAACCAACAACCACCACTCGCAGAGTCAGAGCCAATCGCGCTGCTGCAACTTAAGAGGCAAATAAGCATCAGACAAGTACTGAAACCCAAAAGAACTAAGCGCCTGAATTTCCGCCTTTTGCTTACTCTTAACCTTCAACTCCAACTCCTGAACCCACCTAGGATTCTTCTTGACAAAATCCTCCTCCAGTAAATCCTTCCCCGTCTTAATATCCTGCTCGGTCATAGGCAACCTACATTGCTCAGAAATCTTATACTTTATCAATTTCTACAAACACAAACCCACCACAAATCCTCCCTTTTCGGCCATCTTTATAAACTAGTGACATTTTTGTTTCGCCGCCCAACCACAACTAACACCACCTCCTCAATCGGAATCCCCACAATCACCGATTCGTCGACTTTCTTCTTCTCAGATGACCGTTCCATTTTGCCTAAAAATATTTGGTTGTCAGCTGCCACCCAACGCCGCCAACCAACCCACAGCCCCCTCCAATAGACACCGCGTCCATAGAAGTCGGTTTTATCCCTGGATCTAGGAACTGATAGGAATGAATATAGGAGAAGAAGAGAAGCGCGCGGTTGCCGACAAGATCGAGTAGTGACGTTAGGTGAATGGTGGTGCACGTAGGTGGCGGCCGGCAGTGCGCCTGAATCTGGGCAGTCGTCGGTCCGTCGCCGTCGTTGTTGGTGCTCCCTGGCGGCAGCGAGTATATGAAGATACGGGATGAGAGAGGATGACTGGATAAGAGAGCAGTGGGATTGGATTTTATTTGTTAGAATGGGTTTTTGAGTTAGTTCGTACGGTTCGCACCGTACTTTAGTTCGCACCTGACCCCGACCCTATATATATATATATATATATATAGATATATAGATTTAGGATCCGGTGAGAACGAACACTCGGTGAGAACGGTGAGAACGACCCATACTTAAAAAGTACAACTAACTTAATAAGCAAATTAAGCCCACCCAAATCATATGCAATTGATTTTCTCGTAAGCCCACTAAAATTAGTGTTCAAACACTACGCTATTTTTTTTACTTCACTCATCCGTCATCCCCACCGCCGCAACCACCACCAGTGAACGCATGCAAACTCTCCGACCAACAAGCTATCTCCGGCGAATTTACCGACGAAGGCTTGTTGCTGCATCTCATTACCCCCTTGCGATCTTCTCTTCTACATATTCACACCGGTCATCGTCCTCGTCGGTGTTTCGTCGGGCATCACCATGTCCACTGTTTTCGTTCAATTCCACCGTGGTCAACATCCATATGCTACTACCATTGTAGTATGTACTCCACTTCTGTCGATAATCCAGTACGGTGCTCCCTTTCGTCGACGATCCAGATGACGGCAGCAATCCACGAGCTACATTAATGATTAATCGTTATCCGTAACCGACATCAGAGCTTCCCCTTTATCGTCCTCTATATCCTCCTGTATTTTACTGGCATCACCAGATCTCCAACCGTCGCTCCTATCACAATGCCAACAAACTACCTCAGCTTCATTGATTTCCCGTCTAGTTCAATGTATCTACACTAGTTTTTGGTGTACCTAACCACTATTTTAATGTATTTATCGTAGATACACAAAATTACATACTAGGTACATTGAAATTGGTTTGAGATACATGAATATAGGAAACAGGTACAATAATATCGTGCACCTGACCATTGTTGGAATCAACCATCATAATGCATCTCCGACATCGAAGATCCTAAATCTTCACTAAATCCGCCTCCTCAACCACCCTATCTCCACCATTTTCACATGGATATGATCCATTCGAGTATTCATCATTGAATTGGCGACCTCGTCGTCGGAAATCTAGCTAAATTCCAGTAGAAAACCATTAAATATGAAACACTACACTTACCAATTAAGAATTGGAAAATGGGAGGGACGATTTAGAGGAAAATAAGAGGATTAGATAGTTAATGTAAATGGAGTAGAGTTCATTGTTGAAATGATGGAAGAAGTTGATTGCTGATTTTGGTTAAAAATGGTCAATTAAAAGAAAATTGCAATTGAATCAATGTTGCACAAAACGAAGGTAGCAGGTGGGGTTGGAGGATTTAATTATCCTCTATTTACTAAATGAATAGGTGAAACTTGAGATTTTCCCGCTCAAATCATTTCACCTATAAATTGGGCCTAATACTTTGGTTAATTTATACAAATATTGGGCCTTTGTAGTAGAGAAAAAATATATACAGTAAAATATTTTGGACTACCATATATATTTTATGTGTGTTAGATTCTACAAATATATTATCAAACTAATATACTTTTCTCATATTATGTCTGAACTTTAATCATAAGTAAATCTTAATTAGGAGTATTATTATATTTAAGAATTTTCTCCATCACCACATATGAAAATACAATACGAAAATATAAATAATGTAATTTTTCCATCTTAATACTACACACAATAATTGTAGACTATAACACTTAATTTAAAGTTTAATTACAACGGAGTAAATGCTAATTTCTCTACACATTACAACCTTAAAAAAACCGTGCATTTTTGCACGGGAACTACACTAGTTGAATTTAATTTAAGCGCAAATATCAACCGTACATTTCACTTTTAATCCAAGGGAGGAGGGTCGTTCTCACCGTTCTCACCGGATCTTACCTATATATATATATATATATATATATATATATATATATATATATATATATATATATATATATATATATATATATATATATATATATATATATATAGGCCGAATCCGGTGAGGCCGTTAATTATGGCGAGGCGGCCGGCCTCACCAAATTCCTTCATTAATCCTTCATTATATGGACTAACTTCCTATTATTCATTGGGCTGAAAATTTAGGGGTCACTCCAAATCTTTTCATTTAGCTCAACATACTTTCTCTCACTAAAATATTAAATCATACAATAGCCCAATTACACACTATCTCTCTAAAATATAACAAACAAAATCGTTTTCTGAAAATTCTTCATCAAGCAAACTCGTCGTTCAACGGAAATTCTTCAGCAAGCAAGCTCATCAATTTGTTCATCGATTGTTCGTGGATTTCATCAAAACAACATTCAACAACGTTGATTCAAGTAATTTCATAAGCAAAATCGATTAATTTTCAGGTAATTTCATAATTTTGATCAAAATTGAGTATATCATACAATTTTGTCAATTCACTCATAAATTGATGATATCAGGTTCGAATTTGATCAAATTGAACGATTTTGTAAATAGAACGTTCGAATTTGACCAATATTTTGAGCGATTTTCTTTTTCTCGCGATTTCGTACTACTTACTAAATTGTTTTTGACGATTTTGCAGCTCTAATTGCTATGGAGATTGTAGATATCACAATGACTGATGATAATAGTGTTTTTTTTAGGGCTAAATGCCGAGAATTAAAAAAAAAAAAACAGTTTTTCTGTTTTTTTTATGCCGAGAGCAAAATAAAATTTTTTGTTTTGTTTTGGCCAATATTGATTATACATTATTATCTATAATGTATAATAATTGTTGTGAAAAGGTTCACAAATTAAAGATACCTAATTATTTTAAAGAGGTTTAAAATAATGTTGGATTAATTCATTTTACAAGATTAATATGTATTAATATTAAAATTATTGTGAGTAATTGAGGAATTGTCACATAATTTGATCATTTAAATAGGTGGTTTAGATAAATTACTCTACATAATTAAGGAATTATGTGTTGAATGTTTAATTTATAGTTGATGCATTTTTTATTTAGTTGAATGTTTTGTTGATGGTTTATTTACGTATTTTTACAATCGGTTGTAATTTGTAATACCTAGTGTGACCTTAGTTAATTATGTTTTCGTAATGATGGAAACATAATTTTAATGTAATTTTGAGATCTCGTATCTCCTTTTGGTTTTCTTTAAGTATTATGGTTTTGAAATTAGAATGTAAATAGGTTCATTTTGTAATTTTTTAAATTGTAACTAGTTTTTTTACCCGTGAAAATTCACGGGTCATTTTAATTTTATTGTATGCTTGGCGATTTTAAGATATTTTCTAAAAGAGCGAGAAGGTTGTTTTCATAGTGGATTTTGTTTAACACTATGCATTTTCATTTGAGTCTAAATTCTCTTTCTCATTTTCGTGTTTTATTTTGTGAAGTCTGGATTTTGTGTCTCAATATCTTTTCATTTGACACATAAACATTAAACATTAAAAATATCCTGAAAGAATGAGGTGTTAGAAGTTTAAAATAGTGGAAATAAGATGAGACACAAAAATGAAACAGATGATTCAAACTCTTTTTGTTGTTGCGTTGTGTTACTTTGTACTCGCAATAAACTTTGCTCATTCAAATATTATTCAAAATATAGCAAAAGTATAATTAATTGATTGATAAAACCTATTCTAAGCTACTCATATAATTATATTTTCTACCCATATGTGTACACTTGAAAATTGATTTTAAGAAACGCCAAATGTGTCATTGAGTTAGATTTATAAGCCATGACAAAATTAGAATGTCGTTTGTAGCCTGTAGGGTGAAGATCTTCAAAGGGAACAAAATATTTTGTTTTAGAGTGTTTTAGTTAATTGTTTACCTTTCTATTTTAGAAATATTTTGGATGGGTAACTTGATCCTTCACATTCAATTTGATCCACTTGACATTCAATAATTGGCTCACTCCTCTTTCTTTGGTCTTAAGGTCAAAACCAAAGGTAAACAAAATGGCTGAGGAAGTAATTAAATAAGATACCCGAAGAAAAATAGAAGATTTTGTTGGGAAATTTATGCCAAATTACCCACACGCAACGGAAGCACAATCGACAATATAAAACCAAAAGTAGTAACTGTAAACAACAATAAGACGAGACAGAAATATAGGGTAAATACCCAGGGCAAAACCCTCCAAATCCGGAGGTAAAACCCACAGTCAATCGAGCAATCCACTATAATAATAGTACCAGTACAATCCACCGTTCCGAATAATACACCTATTCGGAACCCACACTGATTTAGGAAAAAACCAAATCTAAACCCTAGAACAATTGACAAATTCCACCAACTGACTAGTAAGACGGTCTAGATTAAACCACCTAAATAATGTGTAAATCCGTATACAAGACCGTATACAAAGAACTATACTGACCTCGATTAACTGAACCCGAGATAAGAATCTCGACCACAAAATCACCTTGCTCCTGCCACCCAGCCACACACTAACTCAAGACAAGAACCGTCTTGTGTCAAACCGTGTGTGAGAAGACCCAAGAAAACAGACCCGTTTCTTGTTAGAAGAAGTGGCACCAATTGAGCTCACGCTCAAAACAACCTGCAAGTTTGCCTTTTTGTGTGGTGTGTTGTGTACACTTGTTTTTCGTGTGTGTGCTGCCAAAACAAAGGGATTTCCCTTTTATCAAATTACCAGCCAATGAAATGGCTTCTAACCTACACCAATGTAGGGCCAAGCCCACTAAACAAAACAAGCAAACCTTATGTTTTATTTCCATAAGACCAAGTTCTAAGAAAGAACTTTTGGGCTGGACATATATTGGGTTACGACCCAACAAATCTCCCCCTCCAGTCCAAGGGTAACCGAGGAATCAACCATTGACCTACCGTACTGACCAGCTGCACACCCGAGTTAGTAACCTCACCCTAACTCACAACCACGGCCAATGCACCGTGTACAGCCGTACCAAGTTAGTAGCATCACTTGACAGTGGAGAGGAGCCTCTCCCCCCCACTCTTACCATCCTTGCCCCCGTCTGCAACCTGGAAACTAACATGTCGACGCCTTTCGTTTTTCTAGCCAACATGTGAGCTCTTCAGACGGTATAACCCACGATGCAACTCCCCCTTCATAAGGACCATTGAACCCTTAGTCACCTTCACCACTCCCCCATGAGCTTTGAACCCATAACCTTGAGAGTCTAATTGACTAAGTGAAATTAGATTCCGTCTCAACTTTGGAGCATAAGCAACCCGATCCAAAGTGTTCACCACCCCATTAGAAGTCTTGAATTTCACCACCCCAATACCCATGACATCCACCGTTGAATTATCCGCCAAACTCAACTTCTTAGTCACACCCAATTGAAGCTCTTCAAAACATTCTTTCCGGAAGCAAACATGATTGACACTACCCGAATCTAAAATCCATTCCTCCTTAGAAGAAGCATCGTGCCCATTTGAGACCGCAAGTAATTCATCACCATCGGTTAAGAAGCAGCTACTACTCCCTTCACTTCCTTCACCGACAACCAAGTTGGTGTCACCCTTGCCTTTCCCGCTTTTATTAGGACAAAACCTCCTAATATGCCCAAGTTCACCACACTTGTAACATTTCACATCCTTGCATGTAGAAGCATTCCTGGACTGAGACCGGCCATGCTTTGACCCATCACCCCCGTTTAATGATCGACCTCTCCCACCATGAGCAACGGCGGTAGTATCTCCACCGCCACCTTTGTGCACCTGACCTTGTCCTTCTTCCTCGCATCAAAAGACAATAGAGCTGCTTGCGCTTGATCCATAGTAATGGTATCCTTCCCGCACAAGATTGTATCCACATAATTTTCATATGTATCCGGGAGAGAGTTAAGGAGTAATAATGCTTTGTCTTCCTCCTCCAACTTTACCTCGATTTTGTTCAACTCATCTAAGAGTCCATTAAACATGTTCATATGCCCAAGGAGATTTCCATCCTCATCCATCCTCAGCCGATACAACCGCCGCTTCAAAAGCAACTTATTGGTCAAGCTTTTAGCCATATACAGCTTTTCCAATTTTTCCCATATCGCCGATGGAGAGTCTTCATCAAGAACGCAATTAATGATCGAATCGAAATACACAACCTGATGGTACTAGCACACTTAGTACACATCTCTTCCCAGTCATCATCACTCATCTTTTCCGGTTTACCACTAACCCCCTTCAAGGCTCTAGCCAAGCCAAGATGAACCAAGAGGTCTTTCATCCTCCTTTGCCAGAGGGTGAAGCTACTTTTTCCGTCAAACTTCGGTACACCAAACTGAGACCCCATATTTGACGTCATTGTCAATTAAACCGCCACCTAGGACCGAGCCCAAGTGGCTCTGATACCACTTGTTGGGAAATTTATGCCAAATTACCCACACGCAACGGAAGCACAATCGACAATATAAAACCAAAAGTAGTAACTGTAAACAACAATAAGACGAGACAGAAATATAGGGTAAATACCCAGGGCAAAACCCTCCAAATCCGGAGGTAAAACCCACAGTCAATCGAGCAATCCACTATAATAATAGTACCAGTACAATCCACCGTTCCGAATAATACACCTATTCGGAACCCACACTGATTTAGGAAAAAACCAAATCTAAACCCTAGAATAATTGACAAATTCCACCAACTGACTAGTAAGACGGTCTAGATTAAACCACCTAAATAATGTGTAAATCCGTATACAAGACCGTATACAAAGAACTATACTGACCTCGATTAACTGAACCCGAGATAAGAATCTCGACCACAAAATCACCTTGCTCCTGCCACCCAGCCACACACTAACTCAAGACAAGAACCGTCTTGTGTCAAACCGTGTGTAAGAAGACCCAAGAAAACAGACCCGTTTCTTGTTAGAAGAAGTGGCACCAATTGAGCTCACGCTCAAAACAACCTGCAAGTTTGCCTTTTTGTGTGGTGTGTTGTGTACACTTGTTTTTCGTGTGTGTGCTGCCAAAACAAAGGGATTTCCCTTTTATCAAATTACCAGCCAATGAAGTGGCTTCTAACCTACACCAATGTAGGGCCAAGCCCACTAAACAAAACAAGCAAACCTTGTGTTTTATTTCCATAAGACCAAGTTCTAAGAAAGAACTTTTGGGCTGGACATATATTGGGTTACGACCCAACAGATTTTAAATAAAAAATTGAATTTTAAATTGTTTCGGGGGCGATTGCCCATAATCGCTCTCTAAATCCACCACCACATTAGTGTTATTACTGATAAAACATATTTGACCAAACACTTAGACGGGAAAAGTTTAAAGGTTGAGAAGTAATATTTAGAAATCTGACAATCGTGTATGGTTTATTAGTTTCTATATACAAACGGAACACAAAAAAAAATTGTTGCAGTTCTTATTGCATTACCAACGGACAACTGTGATAATACATATCAATTTGTTGTGGGCTTGTGAAATGTGCAAGTCAAAGTTTGCAGCTAAGTTGTGAGTGAATTAGTTTTTCATCACCTATTTATCACCTATCTTCTGCATTGAATACTCCGTATAACATTACTATCACCTAACAAAGCCTTTGTTATAGTATTACAGAGTTTTGCGTAATGAACATGGCAAAGATCTGCAAAGGAGTAATAGTAACCAATAGGTCCTATAATAAATGGTTAAGATTTTTCCATCACGATTCACGATCGTCTCATGTTTGTAAGGTTGCACTCTACTTAAAATTATTAGGTTCAACTCTCTAGTTAGATCTCATTTTCTAAAGATAAAATTAATAGCAATTAGGCCTTCGTGGATTAACTAATGCTTTTGAATAAAAATGAGGAAAAATAAGCTGAAAGTATGTAATCCCTTAGCTAGGGTTTGATATTATCATTCCAATATATAAGCATACAAAGATATTATTTACATATGGTTAGCTATATTCAAGGCTAAAGATCCTAACTAAATAATACACTAGCTTATAATAGAAAAGATACATATCTACAGGATATTGACTAATACACCCCCGCAGTCGGAACGGGAGCGGAGCAAACGCTGAGACTGGTACGAAAACGAGTAAATAAGTGCTTGGGAAGGCCTTTAGTAAAAATATCGGCATATTGGTACTCGGTGGGGACGTGAAGAACCTTGACTAGGCCAAGTCGGACTTTTTCCCGAACAAAGTGAATGTCAATTTCAATATGCTTAGTCCGTTGATGTTGGACCGGGTTGCCGGATAGGTAAACCGCAGAGACATTATCGCAATAAATGAGACTGGCTCGTGAGATGGGAACGTGAAGTTCGAACAATAAATTACGTAGCCAACTCGTCTCGGCAACGGCATTTGCAACGCCGCGATACTCAGCTTCCGCGCTTGATTTAGATAAGGTAGGTTGGCGTTTTGAGGACCAAGATACCAAATTGTTACCAAGAAAGACACAATAGCCGGAAGTCGAGCGTCGTGAGTCGGGACACCCCGCCCAATCCGCATCAGAGTAGGCAGTTAGGTCATGCGAGGACGACTTCGAGAGGGTGAGACCAAGATCAATAGTTCCTTTAATGTAACGGAGAATGCGTTTGAGGAACTGCATATGTGGCTCACGAGGGGCGTGCATAAATAAACATACCTGTTGAACGACATAGGTAATATCGGGCCTAGTAATAGTTAAGTATTGGTGTGCACCAGCTAGGCTTCGATACAACGTGGAGTCCGGGATTAAAGGACCAGCCGTGGAGGATAACTTTGCGCCGGGTTTGACAGGAGTGCTGACGGAGTTGCAAGAACCCATGTTGGCGCGTTTGAGGATGTCTCGGGCATACTGAGCTTGGGATAAAAATAAACCATGTGCATTACGTATAACTTGAATCCCAAGAAAGTGATTAAGCTTCCCAAGATCGGTCATAGCAAATTCGGATGATAGTGCTCGAATAATCTGTCGAAGAAAGGAGTCACTTAAGCGGTTAAAACAATATCGTCGACATACAATAAGAGATAGGCAGTTTGATTCCCATGTTTATAAATGAATAGGGACTGATCACAAACGCTACTTCGGAAACCCCGTGATTGAATAAATGTCGCAAACCGATGATACCAAGCCCGCGGAGCTTGCTTTAAACCATATAAGGACTTACGAAGGCGACACACGTGATGCGGAGCGGAGGGGTTAACAAAACCTGGCGGTTGATGCATGAAAACAGTTTCAAGGAGATCGCCATGTAAAAATGCATTCTTGACATCCAATTGATGGATTGGCCAAGAGCGGGAAGTAGCTAGACTGAGCACGGTCCGGATGGTGGTTGGCTTAACCACTGGGCTAAAAGTTTCGTCGCAATCTATACCAACCTGTTGACACTTTCCATTAACCACAAGGCGAGCTTTATATCGCTGTAAAGAACCATCCGATTTGAACTTGTGACGGAACAACCAGTGGCATCGAATAACAGAGGCATCCCGCGGACGCGGAACCAAGTCCCACGTTTTATTATCAATCAAAGCACGGTATTCAGTGGCCATGGCGGCATTCCAGTTAGGGTCCTGGAGGGCTAGTTTGGGGGACTTGGGAAGAGGGGATATGGCGGGGGAAGTGGTGGTAGCAACCATGTTGGGTTTGAGGTTGGGTTTAAAAATACCGTGCATAGCACGAGTACTCATGTTATGCTGTCGGGGTGGTGGTGGTGGTGGGGGAAGGGGTGGTGGTGGTGGTGGGGGTGGCGTGGCAGGTGGTGGCAACAGTGGAGGAGGGGACTGGTTATGGGCAGCAGGGGAAGGTGGGGTGTGGGGCGTGGCAGGGGAAGGGGGAGTTTGAGGAGGGGCAGGTGAACGTGGTGAGTGAGGGATGGGTGGGTTGGGTGTGGGTGTGGATACGGGTCTGGTAAGGGCATCAATGAGGGTGGGTGGCAGGGAGGATAGGGTCGGGTCAGAGGTTGTAGAGGTGTCGGGTTTGGAGGAGGCGAAGGGAAAGACGGTTTCATCAAATGTAACATGGCGCGAGATGATGAGCTTGCCACTAGATAAGTCATAACATTTGTATCCTCGGAACTCTTGCGGGTATCCGAGGAAGACACATTTTGTGGACCGTGGGGCGAGTTTGTGGGGTCGTTTTGATGAAAGGTTGGGGTAGCAGACACACCCAAAGACACGGAGATGAGAGTACGAGGGATTTTTGTGGAATAAGGCGGAAGTGGGTGAGCGGAAATGGAGGATTTTGGTGGGCAATATGTTGTGTAGGTGTACTGCTGTGTGTAGGGCATCGACCCAAAATTCGGATGGGGTGGAGGAATGGTGAAGTAAGGCTAAGACAATTTCATTGATACGGCATATCATACGTTCAGCTTTGCCATTTTGGGAGGATGTTTGGGGACAAGAGAATCGAAAAACTAGGCCATTATTATTTGCAAAATTGCGGAAATCGTTGTTGTCAAATTCACGGCCTAAATCGCACTGAAAAGCTTTGATATTTCGTTGGAATTGCGTGGTTACATATTTTCGAAAATTTAGAATTTTGGTGAATGTTTCGGATTTGAATTTTAGTGGATACACCCAAACAAATTGTGTGAAATTATCGATTAAAATTAGGTAATATTTGTAACCCGCTTTGCTTGTAATTGGTGAAGTCCACAAGTCGCTATGAACAATATCAAAAGGAGCGAGAGTAGTAGAAGTTGAATCAATAAAAGGCAGCCGTCTGTGTTTACTAATTTGACAAGAATGACACAAAGACGAATTTATTTTGCTACTACAATCAATGCTAGACTTGGACTTAAGAAAACTTAAAATATTGGTTCCCGGATGACCAAGACGGGAATGCCAAACGTCGGAAGAAAAGGCAAGAAGGTGCGGGCTTGGCTAGGATGGCGTCTGGGAGGGCTCGGTTGAAACGGGGTAAAGGTCACCATCACTATTGCTCCTCATTATCAGATTCCCAGTCGCTAAATCTTTCACAGAAAAACCACAGGGGTCAAATTCAACGGAAACATTATTGTCTTTGGTAAATTGGCGAACTGAGATAAGGTTTTTGATTATTTTGGGAGTGTATAGGACATTGTGAAGGTGTAGGGTCCTATTGGGGCTTGCTAAGTGGGTAGTTCCGGAACCAAGAACGGGAATGCTAGCACCATTACCGACGTAAATAGAATTAATTGTGCTTGAATTGAGTGGGAAAGGAAACATACCTGCATCCGCGCTCAAATGAGACGAAGCACCGGTGTCCATATAAAACGAACCTGATGAATAGGGATGCGGCTGCATCTGGAGGGCCGCAAAAACTTGGGCCAAATCCGTTTGTTGCTGCTGCTGTTGGCTCGTGTCAGATGCGACGTGGGCCTGTCCAAAAGGAGAGCTAGGCTGGCGAGCAGGGCCACGGGTGGAAACAGAGCGAGGAGCAGAGGACTGAGCCGTATATGGCCAAGGCTGCCACGGATTACTCCAACCTGGAAAAGTTGGATACGGGCACGGTGGTGGGGTCCAGGGAGCAGGCCAGCCAGGCATGGGTCCCCACGAAAAACCTTGCGGAACAGAATTCGTGGAGGATGAGGATTTGGAGTGATTCTTACCGCCGCCGTTGTTACCACCCTTGTGATGACCGCGCTTGCCATTGTTTCCACGTTTATTGTTGCGTGAAGGGGCAGAGGGTTCATCCCAGGTGTTCGTGTCAGCAGCCGGGGCAGAGGAAGCAACAAGAGCCGTGACATCGTCGCGGCTAGACTGACGATGGTTCTCGAGTTCAATCATACTGCGAGCGGTCTCGAAATTAGGCAGTGTTTGATTGATGTACGCAGCCACCATGTCGTATTCTTTAGGCAGGCCGCGGACCATTTGGAGAACCAGCCTTTGATCGGTGATGGCAGCACCAACATCCTTTAACTGACCGGATAGCTCACGGAGCCGTTGACAATAAGCATCGAATGATGGGAATTTCGCAAGTTTGAGATTGTGAAACTCGTTTTCGAGGCTAGCGGCGCGAGCGCCCTTGTTGTTAAGAAAGATGTTCTTAACACGATCCCATGCTTCCTGGGCAGTGGACTCGGCTTCAAGGACACGGGGGCAGCAAATCATCGGACATCGTGCCGTATATCCACTGTAGTACGTGGGCATCGATCTCATACCATGCCGCATACAGTGGGTCGGTCTTGGCAGGGGCTGGCGTGCCATCGATGTGGTGCAAGACCTTGTATCCGCGTGCATGAAGCGTGAAGAGATTGACCCATGACGCGTAGGATACTTTGGCACCGTCTAAGACTCGAACCTTGTTTTGTATGTTCGTGACGGTATAGACAGGGTGAAGAGAGGATTTAGGTGAGTTCGAGGTGTCGCCGTCGACCATGGTAGCGTGAGGCTAGGTAACGACGAGGGTGCAAAAGGGGTTTTACCGTGGGCAAAAACCGGAAGGAGGCACAAGGATCGAAAACAACCTGATACCATGAAAGTATGTAATCCCTTAGCTAGGGTTTGATATTATCATTCCAATATATAAGCATACAAAGATATTATTTACATATGGTTAGCTATATTCAAGGCTAAAGATCCTAACTAAATAATACACTAGCTTATAATAGAAAAGATACATATCTACAGGATATTGACTAATATAAGCCTCAACCAAGAAAGCACACACTTGAGTATATATGTTTTCAACTGAAGGGTTCAACATTTGGCAACTAAATTAAACTTTTATGAACCCTGACATCCTGCTTTCTAAACAGGATTATTTTGTGTAGTAGTTCGTATCATCTCCTTAGATGTGTGCCCGACTTCTCCATTCTAGTTCGGCGAAGGTTGGCCAAAGAAAACCACTTGTAAACATGATTATTTGGGTTGTAGTTCGAAAGAGACGAAATCGATGTTCAAGGCTACGGATGCCTATGTATCTCAATTCGACACGACCAACTGACCTTAGCAATGACATATTACACCTTGAAACAATCAAGGTATTTACCGGCGAAGCCATCTCAGTCCACCTGTAAAATACAAACACATAATGCAATATAACTAATCTGTTTTTTTAAAGAAGTCGCAAGCAATAATTAACAAAAAAACAAAATGATTAGTAATTTACCCTAAGAAGAATGTCGTCAACAGTATGATTAGCGAAGATTAGATGGATTTTCATAGTCTTTAGAGTCATAGAGAATTGCTCTGGTAGGCTGGTTGAGAATCGATCATTGTAAGAGTAGATAATGTAAACTCAAAGTTTCCACCAAAAGCATACTGCATATTATCAACAAATACACATGAAGTCAATATAGGAAATTCATCAAGTGAGATAGGAGTATTCAATAAAAAACAATTTATAAAAAATCTAATGCCATGAAGATAATTAAAGACAAATGAAGTTTGAAAATGCTACAGTCCCACCCAAAAATTAGCATATGATACTGTCCGTAGAATGAATCGAAGGAAAGATGGCGTCAAATGCAACAAAAGAAAAAACTTACATTGTCCGTAAAATCATAAATCGTAAATAGCATATATTCCTCAACCTGAAATCAAAATGAAATAAGAAACCAAATTGACTTATTAGGAATCATTCTGGAAATAGAACAAAATTGAAAATTAAACTTTTGCTTCAATAGGAAGAAGGATTCAATGGAGTGTGGACTGCAAATTTATATTGGAAATTTACTTTTCAAATCTCATACAGATTAGTTGAGGAATTGATAAGTGACATTAATTTCGGAAAGTTAAAACATTATGAAAACGGCGGGATTGATTAGGGTATGCAATTAATTTGGAAATTTATGTGAGCCATTTAATTGTTTATTAGGCTCTGTTTGGTAAAACGAACTGAAAAGGTACCTGAAACCTGAAAAGGTACCTGGAAACTGAAAAGGTAACTGAAACTTGAAAAGGTAGCTGATAAGGTAACTGAAAATTAGAAGCTGATAAGGTGACTGATTATATAAAAAATTGTTTGGCAAACTAACTGAAAAGGTAGCTTATTTTGGTAAAATAACGTAAAAGGATACAATAATTATTTAATATATTATAAATTGAAAGGGCAAAAACGTAATATTACCAAGAATCAGGTACCTGAAAAGTGAAATGCTACTCTAGGTAGCATTTCATTTCAGGTAGCTTATTTGGGCAAAAAAGCTACTTGCCAAACACATCCATAAAAATAAGCTACCTGAAACTTTTATCAAAAAAGCTAGTTCAGTCAAAACAGGTACCTGGAATGTCTTGCCAAATGGAGCCTTAATGTATCCAGAAGAAGTTTTAAGTTGAGAATTTTTAGAGATGTTGAAGCGTTGTAGTCTTGTAGCAGGGGAATTGATAAATGGGTTTTCTAACTAAGGCTTTCCCATTGACACGTGGAGTTTGGTTGAGGCTCAATTTAGCCTTTTAATAGTCTTTTATAGATTTTGAGAAGACTAAAGATGGAGATTGGATTGCTCACCCCCGCTACATGAACCAAGATGGAACATCAAGACAAGCTTCTCGAGTCCTAGGAAAGATTCCAAAGTTGTATTTATGTTCATTTTGGTAGATAGGCCACACTAGGACTTTATTTTTGTTTTACGTTTTTCCATTCTTATTGTTTTTCTTCGCTTCATAATTAGTGCATCATTTTCCGCCTAAACCAAACCACCTAATATGCATGAAAATTGACTCATATAGATTGAATGTTAGTTTTCATAGACATACATATGTCACACAATTATAAGCCATCATCTTAGTTTATTCATTCTCGCATGCTAGATATTAGTTCACTTAAAATGAATTAAAATAAAGTTGATGGGATCTTCCTCTAAAACTGAAATTGAGACTAGTCTTTATAGGCCAAACATCTATGAATCCCTTCTTCGTCGGTAGGCATATAGGACCTTACTCTCCATATAACCCCTTCTACGTTGGGTAAGTAGTTTGTGTTGACTTAGTTTACCTCAACATTATAATCCGAAGAGTTTTTCGTGATTATGATGGACTATAGATAGAATTTACAGAAATTTATCGACCAAGAATTCTAAAAGTAGAATTAGCCAAGAGGTTGGCTTATCAATTTACAGATAATTGAGTCTTTGGATCATTTATATATTTCTTGAGGGAGGTCAATTGTATAAATGCTTGAGTCTTTGCGTTATAACAGTATTGCATTAGACTTAAATCATAATGATGAGTATGCTTATTATATTTTTCTTCTTTTCGCAATGTAGAATACGTTTTATTTTGATAATACTGCTTACAACAAATGGCTGGAAATAATGATATCCCTATGCCAAGTGCCACACTTGGACGCGAGTCCTGGCTAAAAGCTTTCATGGACCACATGAATCAGTTCACACGACTGAAGAATGACGGGTCCAACTTTGCGGACTGGGAGGCATCATTACGGAATGTTGCCATCGCTGACGGTAAGCTCAAGTACTTAACTGAGCCAGTACCACCAAACCCAGGCCCCAATGCAAGAGCTAACGAATCAATTGCTTATAGTGACTTCGTTATGGAAGCGGGTGCGATAAAGAAAGTACTCATTTTTGCAATGGAAACCAATTTGCAAAGACGCTTCATTGCCCAAGGTGCAAACAAGATTTTCACCACGCTCACTAATGAGTTCTCAAAAGCATCGAGAATCGTTACTTATGAGCATACCTGTCGCTTCTTTGATGCGAAACTCCAGAAGGGCCAACCGGTTAGCCCACACATTCTTAACATGATTGAGAATGTCGAGAAACTGGAGGCACTTGATTGCAAAATTAGTGAGAGCATAGTCATTGACCGTATGCTTCATTCACTTCATGATGGTTTTGCCCTCTTCGGGGCAAATTACTACATGAATGACATGAAGAAAAGTCCTCATGAGCTACACTCACTTCTCGTACAGACCGAGAAGGATATGAAATTGAGTGGGAGCATGAAGCAAGATGTTCTCATGATTTTCAACAAGAATAAAGGTAAGGGCAAAGCTCACGGCGACCTAACTGTAGGAAAGCCAAAGTTTAAAAAGTCAGGAAATGGTAAGAGTGGGCCTGGTGAGACTAGTGGCTCACAAGGCAAGGCAAAGAGCAAGGGCAGTGACATTGAGTGCCACCATTGTCACAAGACTGGGCATTGAAGGAGGAACTGTCCCGTGTACCGTGAGGACATAAAAGCAGGCCGCGTCACTCCTGTTGTTATGTCATCTTATATTCATATGATTGAGATTAACCATGCAAGTTTCGGAACTTGGGTACTTGATACTGGTTGTGGTTCTCATCTGTGTAATCATTTGCAGGGCCTAAAAAACATCACACCTCTCGCAAAGGGTGATGTGGACCTGCGAGTCGGGAATGGAGCTAGAGTTGCTGCAGTTTCAAAGGGAACATACGTAATCCAACTCCCAAGTGGTTTTGAGTTATATTTATATAACTGTTACTATGTACCCAGTTTATCTAAGAACATTATTTTTGTTTCCGTACTTGATAAAGACGGTTTTTCATTTTCAATAAAGGACAATAGCTGTATTTTCTCTTTTAATAAAATGGTTTATGGCAAAGCAGTTTCCATTAATGGAATTTATATCTTAGATCAAACCACAGATATATTACATGTGAATAATAAGAAATTAAAGGTTGGTGACAAAGATCAAACTTATCTATGGCATTGTCGAATGGGACACATAAATGAAAAACGTGTAAAGAAACTCATCGAGAATGGGACTATTCCTGCATTCGATTTTTCTACTTTTGGCACGTGTGAATCATGTCTTATCGGGAAAATGACTCGAATTTCCTTCAAAGGTGGTGGAATGCGCGCTAGTGACCTATTAGGACTCATACATACTGATGTATGTGGACCTATGTCAATTACCGCAAGAGATGGCTATAGATATTTTATCACTTTCATGGACAATTTGAGTAGATACGGATATGTCTATTTAATGAAGCATAAAAGTGAGTCCTTTGAAAAATTAAAGGAATACCATAATAAGGTTAAGAACCAACTGGGAAGAAAGGCTAAAGCACTTCGTTCAGATCGGGGTGGCGAATATCTTTCAAATGAGTTTGATCAACACCTCAAAGACTGTGGAATAGTTTTGCAGTTAACTCCACCTGGAACACCTCAATTAAATGGTATGTCCGAACGGAGAAATCGAACACTACTTGATATGGTTCGATCCATGATGAGTCACACGGTAGTACCTGATTCATTATGGGGTTTTGCTCTTTTGTCAGCTGCTCTTATACTAAACCGAAGTCCGTCTAAAGCTGTCGACAAGACTCCATATGAAATGTGGAAGGGAACGGTCCCTAACTTGTCCTTTATTCGGGTTTGGGGTTGCGAGGTTTATGTCAAGTGGAGACACGAGGATAAGCTCGGCCCGCGATCGGTCAAGACATACTTTATTGGTTATCCAAAAGGAATGTTTGGTCATTACTTCTATTCGCCTACCGAACATCGAGTTTTTGTTGCGGCTAGTGCGAAGTTCTTAGAGAAAGAATTTCTCGAGAACAAGTCAAGTAATAGAACCTTCGAGCTGTCGGAGGTTCAAGAACCAACAACCGAGGAACATACGGAGGAAGTTGTTCCTTCAACTGATGATACGGTTAATATTCCTCAGGAACCTAGGAGGTCGGGTAGAGTCTCTAATCCTCCAGACAGATACATTGGTATGGTCGAGGAGAATGACGTTTTGCTCCTAGAGAGTAATGAACCCGCTACCTATAAAGGTGCCATGACCTGTTCCGACTCAAAGCTATGGCTTGAAGCCATGCAATCCAAGATGGACTCCATGTATGAGAATGACGTATGTGATCTTGTTGATTTACCTAATAAGGTAAAACCTCTACAGTGCAAATGGCTTTACAAAATAAAGCATTCTGTAGACGGGCAACTAGATACCTATAAGGAATGACTAGTGGCAAAAGGTTTCACTCAAGTGCACGGATTGCATTATGATGAAATTTTTGCACCCGTAGTTATGTTGCGTTCCATTCGGATAATCTTAGCGATTGCCGCTTTTCATGACTATGAAATTTGGCAAATGGATGTGAAAACCGCCTTCTTAAACAGTTATTTGGAGGAGGAGTTGTACTTGGTGCAACCCGAAGGTTTCATAGATCCTGAAAATCCTAAGAAAGTGTGCAAGCTTAAGCGTTCCATTTATGGACTTAAGCAAGCTTCTCGGAGTTGGAATCATCATTTCGACCGGGCGATAAAAGAGTATGGTTTCACTCGATCGGTCGAGGAACCATGCTTATATATCAAGTCGAGTGGGAGCAAGATTGTTTTCTTGATATTGTATGTCGATGACATACTCTTGATTGAAAATGACATTCCTCTCTTATCTTTGGTAAAAGGATGGCTGAAGAACCATTTCCAGATGAAAGATCTGGGTGAGGCACAATGCATATTGGGAATCCGTATCTATCGAGATAGATCACGACGGATGTTATCACTGAGTCAGGAGTCTTATTTAGATAAGATTCTTGAAAGGTTCAGCATGACCAACTCCAAGAAGGGGAACCTTCCAATGACGTCTGGGATGCATTTGAACAAGTCTCAGTCACCCACGACACCTGAAGGGGTTGAACGCATGAGTCGTGTTTCTTATGCATCAGCAATAGGATCAATCATGTATGCCATGATATGCACACGTCCAGACGTGGTATATGCATTGAGTATGACGAGTCGGTACCAAAAGAATCCAGGTGAAACACACTGGATAGTTGTTAAAAACATCCTTAAGTACCTACGGAGGACTAAGGATTGGGCATTGACTTATGGAGGAGATACTAAGCTATGCGCAATCGGTTACGCAGATGCTAGCTTCCAAACGGATCGAGATGATTCGAAATCTCAGTTCGGGTTCGTCTTTACTCTTAATGGTGCTGCGGTCAGCTGGAAAAGCTCCAAACAGGAAGTTGTAGCAGATTCTACTACTGAATCCGAGTACTATGCCGCTTCGGAAGCAGCAAAGGAAGCTATATGGATGCGTCAATTCTTACAAGGACTAACCATAGTTCCTAGTTCGAATGACCTGATCACTATCTATTGTGACAATAGAGGTGCCATCTTCCAGGTCAAGGAGCCTAAGTCTAGTAAAAAGTCTAGACATGTACATCGGAAAGCTCACCTGATCCGTGATTACGTGGAGCAAGAGGAGATAGTGATTGACAAGATTGTTTCGGATGACAACATCGCGGACCCTCTCACTAAACCATTGACATATGATAAGCATGTAGGGCACGTTATTTCCATGGGAATTAAACGTGTTCCTGAGTTGTAGTAGTTGATTATGGATTTGATACATTATCTTTTTCATATACTATTTATAACTTCATCGTATTATTTCATATTTTGTTTTTCATGTGGATTGTACGACAACATTGAACACCACAAAGTGAATTGAATTACATTATATTTGTTTTGGTCCGTAATCGCCTACATGAGCTGATAACTCTGGCTATTATTTTGTGAAGTTGATTGATGGTGGGTTCAACGAGCTATAAGTCAAACGGTTGACTGATCGATCACAGATGCGAGTTATAATGATACCTCGTAGGACAAATTGTGACAACGTAATGGAGTCCTAAATGTTTAAAAACATTCGGTGCCAGGTCGTGGATTGGACGTCCATTGTGTTCCTAGAGTCGATTCTTTTGACTATCGACTGTCTCTTGAGATTAAGGCAGTTTTTGGGTGACTTTGGTTTCTTTTGTCACGGTCGACCGTAGCTGGAGGCTAAGCAGATTTTTTCTAGGTCATTTCATACTGTGCTTATATCTGCAGGATTCGAGTTGAAGAAAATATCCAACCTTTATTAGGTTTAGTTATTTCTCAGGGCCACTCGAGGAGTTGTAACTA
Source organism: Silene latifolia (assembly GCF_048544455.1). Classification (NCBI taxonomy): domain Eukaryota; kingdom Viridiplantae; phylum Streptophyta; class Magnoliopsida; order Caryophyllales; family Caryophyllaceae; genus Silene; species Silene latifolia. Next base: position 70,190,149 of record NC_133530.1, on the reverse strand, counting down.
AAATGCATGGCCATGCTCGAATGATGATTCGTTTATCAGTTAAGTTACTCTCTAGTCGGGAAAACCACTCTTGATATTGATCACTTGTAAAATACGACCTTTGTGAATACGGATTTTGCAAATTGTTTTACATTGAGTGGGAGAAATTTTAGGATATGAGAATCGGTTATCGCACATACACTTGTGAGGACAAGTGGGAGATTGTTGGAGCTAGTTTCCTCCACAGTTAGTGTGATAACGTATATAAATCTCTAATAGGTTCACAAGGGTATACTTTGTATTTTATCAGTTGATTAACGTTTACTTAATAATGGTTGGCTTGCTAGAAGTTTGACGTTATTATCATACTGATGGCGGTGATCAACTGGTCCCTAAAAGTCACACCTAAAGGATGTGTTTGAGAGATGTGATTGTATGAAAATATAATCACATTGATGCCTAATATGACTAAAAGGTTAGTCCATGTTTTTGACTAAACAGTTAGTCATTGTGATGATGAGACGATTATTTAATACAATTAAATAATATTAGCTGAGACGAATTAACTGTTAATTCGTAAAATTGAATATAAACTGTTATATTTAATTAATGTATTTAATATTAGCTTAAACGAATTAAGATGTTAATCCGTAATTAAACGTAACCAGTTATATTTAATTAGCAAATTATAAATATGTTATATTTATAATTAATGTATATATTATGCGAAATTGTCATAATAAAATGTTGACAGACCGGTATTAATAAATCGACTACAAACTGTTGTTTGTGGACTTATTAATACCTGTCGACATAATTGACAATTAATATGATACACATTTTATACATTTTGGACAACAACCGAAAATAAGAAGATTTTTCTCCTTATTTTTGTGGTTGGTGAAAACCGAAATGAGAGTAAAAAAGGGAAGAAAAATATCTTCCCCGAAGACTCTCACTTGGACGGTTTTAAGTAGAAGAAAGAGGAATCATTTTCTCTTATTCCTTTTTGACCTAATTTTCTCTCATTACAAAAACACAAAACCCTAAAAATAATTATCAATTTTTGGGGATCTCATTCTAGCAGATTGAGGGGCATTTGTCATAGCATCTTGGGTGCAACAATTAGGAGAATATCATTTCGATATTGTTCTTAGGCCATATTGCTAGGACCAAAGGTTGATTCTTAATCTCCATTCTTTTTGTTTATGTAAATTCGTTTATGACTAGTTTTTCATAATTATAATTTCGTTATAATCCGAAAATTTATAGAGGAAGTATACCGATATTTCCCACAGTGTCTACCCCTTGGTTGTCATCTAGGTGTCATTACAGTCGTTTTGGCAGTAATTAGAGTCAAATCGAAGTCCGGGGGGAAAACCGTCCGTTGTAATCCCGAATATTTCAATCCCGAGTCAATAAGCAATATGCTTGTCTACCTATGGTTATGATGTCATAAAATTTTAGGAGTATATCTCATTTTGAGTTACATGTCATTTCTTTAGGCTAAACTTAAGTTTACGTTGCAAAATGTGTATTTCATTTAGCTAAAATGACAACCCGACCTTTAGGCCCATTTTACGAGGTGATAACGACTTTTTTGGGTCTGGTCTATTTCATTGAAAGTTCTAGATCTTTCTATTATATTTCCAACGCCACCTAAATAACCTCTATCCGAGTCTTGTAGAGAAAGTTATGCCTAAAATATGATAGGCTGTCAAACGCGCAGAAGGAAACTACAATAGAGAAACGCAGTAGTGTTGCGCCTCTTCTATGGGTCGCAACACATGTTGCGCCTTTTCTTAGGGATTTGTTTTCATCCAAGTTTCCCTGTTTCAACCTAAGTCGGTTATTCCTTTCCTATTCTCTTTCCTAAACCCTACCTCGTGATTAGTATAAATAGAGGCCTTCGCCTGACTTATGTTTCACGCGAGTGTCCGTCCCTTCTCTTCTCGCTTTGCATTCTAAACTTTTGTTCCTACTATCGATGCCTACGTGCTTGCTCTACGCGACCACGTAAGCCCAGATCATTCTGGGTCCCAGTCACGTTGCATAGACCGACCAATTTGCCCACTACACAATCATTAAAATCAATAAATCAATCTTTTAAAATCCTTTTTCAAGGGCACTTTCATATTTGCATGGATCGAGTTGGGTTACCACTAAGAAACCAATTTTAGTTAAATCTCGCGACGTTAACATGTAATTTTGAGGATGAAACCCATCTTAATCTTGTTTATATTTTTTAATTGTTATTTTTGTAAGATTTATGTCATAAACATGCTGAAATCAGATTTTAAAACCGTCTTTTAAAACCTTTTTTTGCAAATTAGCAGCGATTTGGCGTGGGGAGGGATCGCAGCACCTGATGTGCCTTCTGTAAAGGTCGCAACATCAGTTGCGCCTCTTCCAGAGGCTGCCATCAGTTGCTGCTCTCCTTCTTCTTCCCCGAGTTTCTTCTATTTCACTCTTCTTCTTTCGTCTTATTTTCTTCTTGTTTCTCCAAATTTACATATTTTCGGTTTTCTTAATTCAATATTTTGTTTTTATCAAGTTCTTTTCGACTTGAATCCCTAATAATCAATATTTGCGGGTTTTCGTCATAAATTCAAACCCGGATTTTGAGGTTTCTATAACACCCCTTTCTTACCCGGTCAAGGTAATTAGGAAATGTTACCATCTCGATTTCCCGAGGCAGTGAAATCGGAATTACAATTAATAAACTTCATTAAATAAATAACATATTTAGTGATTACAAACATAAACTAATAAATAAATGTGAACTATACAAGTTACAAGTCGAGTACCATGTATGTCAGCTATGCTATGCTACTCGACTCCGAGTCCAAGGCGCGACCCAAGTCCCGATCACGTCAACAAGCAAAACCTGTACTCAACCTGCTCCCCTTATGATCGGAAATATCATATGGATCGACACAGGCCACCCCGGAAATAGGTAACAATTACACAGACACAGAAACGTCAGTTTCAATAAATAAAGTGGGACACGACTCAGAGTGGTGTGAGTATGCAACATGACCATGATATGAATAACATGCTATCAAACAACAACCACCACGATACCGGGACACGCCCAGATATACCTGGTCCAGAAGCCAACCGGATCCCCTGCCAGACGTCGTGCCTCAACCACACGAGTCCCTCCGTAACTCAAGCCATTAATGTGCACGTCCCTCTTGGAGTGGAAAGCTCCAAGAGGAGACTCAAGCGTAAGACGGTCTCCCAACAGCCTTACGTCTCCATAAGAGAACAAGTAATCCACCAAGTCCTCCGACATACAAGACCATACAATAAATGCAAGATAAGAATGGGGTTAGAGAGAGAAAGCTCTTCCTTCTCTCTTATTTTTCTAGGGTTTTGACTAGCAAATATGGCAAGGAAAATCAACAGGAAAAAATCCCAATTAAAAAGTAAACTACGATCTAAAGCTAAACAACGTCTCTCCTTTACTAATTGTTCTGATTTGCGTTTGGATATGGATCAAACGTTATCATCAAAAGGAAGTCATGGGATTCCGCAATCTACTGATGCTCAAAAAACTCGTGAGGTGAGTGAGATTGTAGGGATTCCGGTGCTGAATCTTGATACTACTGTTGTTGATGATGAATTCGAGCAGCCTGATGTGTTTGAGGATGCTACTGAATGGACTGAAGTTACTGGTAAGAAGTTTAAATCTCCTCAAATTACTAATGTGGCATCGGGGTCCATTTTAAGGTTTACTGCTGAAGATGTAGCAGATGAATTGAAATATTGGGATACTGCTGTCGTGTGTTATATTCTGGGCAGTAATCCTCCATGGGAATTACTTGAGGGATTTGTCAAGAAGCTTTGGGGGGTGTATAAGTATGATAAAATATATTTTCTCCCTAATGATGTGTTTTTGGTCCGTTTCCCTACTAAGGAGTGTCAGTCACTTGTGCTTCAACAAGGGTTTCCCATGTTTGATAATAAGCCTTTAATTGTTAAGCCTTGGACTGAGGACTGAAGTTTGCGTAAGGAAAAAGTGCAGTTTGTCCCTATTTGGTTGCGTCTGTGTGGCTTACCTCTTAAATTTTGGGGTAAGACTTGTCTTGAGAAATTGGCAGGTTTACTTGGCAAATTTTTAAAGAGAGATGGCGCCACTGAGGATAAAACTCGATTGGGATATGCTAGATTATTGGTGGAAGTAGAGATAGGCCAAGATTTTCCGGATAAATTATTGTTTCAGGATGAAAAAGGACAGGATGTCACCATTCTAGTGGAATATGACTGGAAACCTACAGTATGTGGTGTGTGTAAGGGTATAGGCCATATTACTGAGATGTTCAAGAAGAAACAGACAACTGCACCAATGCCAAAACTAGTAGCTAAACCTACACAGCAGGTCTGGAGAGTTGTGTAGAAACCTGTTGAGAGAGTAAGGACTCCACCAGTGATACCTGAGGTGCCTTTTGGAGGGCCAACCTATCATAATTCCAGCTTGATTACTCATGTTCTTGTTATTCAGCAAGTCTCAAGACAGGAACATGTGGGTAATGTGTCTGTGTCCCCCTCTAAGGCTTATGTGGATGCTCTTACTAATTGTCCCTCGGGTTAGAGTTCTTTGAATGGGAGACAGGAGGAACCACCAGGATCAATCAATAATGGATAGTCTTGGCAACTGGAATGTTAGAGGAATAAATGGACCCAATAAGCAGGTGGATGTTAAAAATTTTCTTTTTCAGAATAATATTGAGCTTTATGGATTAGTAGAAACTAAAATAAAAGTTCAGGATTTTGTTAGTGTTCTGTCTAGATTAGGTGATCAATGGAAAGGGGTTAATAATAGTGAATATCATCAAGGAGGTAGAGTGTGGTTAATCTGGGATCCACAGGTTTTTGTTGTTTCATCACTTCATAAAAATTCGCAGGTGATAACTGCTCAGGTTACTGAAATTGCTTCAGGGGATTCTTTTTTCGATTCTGTTGTTTATGGTTCAAATGATGATGTGGAGAGACTGGAGCTTTGGGAACATTTGAAAGAAATGAAAGAAAGATATCATGGTCCTTGAGCAGTGTGTGATGACTTCAATAGTGTGCTGAACTATAATGGGAGAATTGGTAGGGAGGTTTTGTGGAGTGATATTGCAAATTTTAGAGAATGTGCTAACTATTGTAGATTAACTGATATTAAAGGTTAGGGTGCATTCTATACTTAGAATAACAAGCAAGTTCCTACATCTAGAACTTTTTCCAGAATTGATAGGTTCATGATTAATTCTGAGTGGCTAGACATTTATCCTGAGTCTTATGCTCATTTTCTGCCTGAAGGGTTATTTGATCATAACCCTTGTGTTTGTCATAGAAGATCTAATAGGAAAAAAAAGGAAATATCAGTTCAGGTACTTTAATATGTGGAGTATGGCTTCTTATTTTAAGACTGTCGTTCAACACTCATGGAGTCAGTCTGTTACTGGGACACTCATGTATAAGCTTGTGCATAAATTGAAAGCTCTTAAGTCTCCTCTTAAGATGCTGAATAGGAATGGCTTTGCTGATGTTGATAAGTCAGTGGGTGTTGCCAAAGCTTTGTTGGAGAAGATTCAGATACAAATGCATTCTAATCCTACTGATCTTACTCTGCTATCTGCTGAGAGAGCTGCTGCTGACTCCTACAGGCAGCTGTGTAAAATCCAACATAGTTTTCTGAGCCAAAAAGCTAAGGTAGATTGGCTTACCTATGGGGAAGAAAATACTCATTATTTTCACAATCAGATCAGAGCTAGGCAGGTTCATAACAGAGTAATGAGTATTAAAGAAGTTGATGGAGAGGTGTATACTACTTGCTCAGGGATTGAGGCTGCCTTTCTTGATCATTACAGGAGCCTCTTGGGTACTTCTTTGCCCACATCTGATGTACATGGACCTACGGTTAGGACTGGCCCTCTGGAGTTTGTGGATCATAAGAATATCTTGCTGGCCCCTGTCACTGCAGCTGAAATCAGAGAGTGCCATTCCTTCTAATAAATCACCTGGACCTGATGGTTTTTCAAGTCAGTTTTTCAAACATTCTTGGGAGATTGTAGGCCCTGATGTTATTACTGCTATTCAAGACTTCTTTAAGACTGGTAAGCTTCTCAAGCAGGTCAATTCTACTACTCTCACACTTATTCCTAAAGGTACAAATCCTACAAGTGTGTTGGAATTTAGACCCATTGCCTGCTGTAACACAATTTATAAAGTTGTGGCAAAGGTTATGTGTCAGAGGTTGAGTAGAATTCTACCTGATATAATTAGTGAGAACCAAGGTGGGTTTATAAAAGGGCGGAATATTGTTGAGAATGTGCTTATCTGTCAAGATTTAGTTAGATTGTATAATAGAAAGGCTGCCTCTCCTAGATGCCTCATTAAAATAGACCTTAAAAAAGCTTATGACTCGGTGGAGTGGAAGTTCTTACAGCAAATGATGGTAGCTTTGAATTTTCCTGTCAAATTTATTTCTCTGGTTATGGCTTGTGTGACTAGCCCCTCCTATTCTCTGGCTATTAATGGTAATAACTTTGGTTATTTTCATGGGAGGAGAGGGTTAAGGCAGGGAGATCCCCTCTCTCCCCTCCTATTCACATTGTGTATGGAATATCTGTCAAGGATCCTGGGAGTGGTAGCTCAGCAAGATGATTTCAGGTTTCACCCCCTTTGTGGACACATTAAGTTGAATCATCTGCTCTTTGCAGATGATCTTCTATTGTTCTGCAAAGGTAATGAAGCTTCTATTATGTGGATCCTTAGAGCTTTCTCAACCTTTTCAGCTGCTTCTGGACTGAGCTTGAACAAGAGTAAATCAGAAGTTTATTTCAATGGGGTAGGATCTGGCATTGTTGATACTATCTTACAGGTTTCTCGTTTTCATAGGGGATCCTTTCCCTTTAAGTACCTGGGAGTCCCCATCTCCTCTAAAAAGTTGACCAAAAATGAGGTGATGAAGCTTAATGAGAGAATTGTGGCAAGAATTAGGGGATGGGGAGCCAAGCATTTGTCCTATGCTGGGAGGGTGGTTCTGGTCAATTCTGTGCTAGCTACCCTACACTCTTATTGGGCTACCATCTTTCTAATACCAAATGGTATTATGAATATAATCAATTCTATATGCAGGAATTTTCTTTGGAGTGGAAGTTATGATTACAAGAAAACCCCTAATATAAGCTGGGACTTGTGTTGTCATCCTAAAGATGAAGGGGGTCTGGGTATCAAGGATGCTAAGAATTGGAATAAGGCTCTTCTTGGGAAGTATGCGTGGTGGCTTGCTAGCGAAAAAGATCACCTCTGGTTAAAATGGGTCAATCACGTTTATATGAAAGGTACAAATTGGTCTGATTACATGGCCCCTACCGACTGTAGCTGGTCATGGAAAAAGATCACTACTATCATGCAAACGTTCAAGCAAGCCTACACTACTAATAGATGGCTCAATTTGCCCATTGCTTATTCTGTTGCAGCTGGATATGATTGGTTGAGGGTGAAGAAGCCTATGGTTGCATGGAGATACATTTGTTGGAATCCCCTGAATCTCTCTAAACACTCTTTTATTATGTGGGAATTCTTTCATCAGAAATTACCTACAAAGGATAGGCTTATCAGAATGGGTCTGGGGATTGATCAGTATTGTCCTATCTATGCTGTCTATTCTGAGAGCCATATTCATATAGCTTATGAGTGTGAGTATTCTAAGGTCTGTATTAGTCTGCTGCAACATCAACTGAATATCAAGTTTAGGATGCAAGACCTGGTGCAGTGGTATACTTCTGGCAGGAAAGTTACTAAGCTGCAGAGACGATTTGCTGGTGCTTGCCATGTTGCTTTAGTCTACTGGATCTGGCGAGTCAGGAATGAATCAAGGGTGGAAATGGTGGTGAGAAGTCCTGCTGCAATTGTGCAGCTGATCTTGGCTGACATTAAAGCAAGGTTCCTGAAGCAAAATATCAGTACATTGCAGAACAAAGACAAGACATGGTTCCAAGCTATAGGATACTAGTCTATTCTTTTATTCTTCAATTTGTATTCTTTTGTTTATGAAATGATGTACTCAAACATTTTTGTTTTGATGATTAATATACTTAACCTTTCCCAAAAAAATAAAAATAAATGCAAGATACTGTATAACTGCCAGTTACATACCGACTCATTCAATGCAACTAACCACTGTCATGTTATAATGCAATGACCATTAAAATACGACTCATATGACTATTCAAACATATATTAAAACTAAGTAGGATAAAACTACTTTTTAACAATCCCGCCAAATAAGCAAGCAAACGGATAAAAATGTGCTCCTCCATAAAATCGGTACCTAATTATGATAATTAAATATAATTACTAACTTATCTAATTAAATTAGGGTTATTTAATGGAAATACTCTAAACTATTGAGGTGCTTCTCAAAATACTCCAAATTATAATTTAACTACCAATACACTCAACTATTAGACCCTTTCGCTTTTAACAGAATGACCCCATTATTGACCTGTTGTTACAGGTAAAATAAGCGTGAATCCCACATTTATCTTTATAAACTTCATCTCCCTCATCTCCCTTTACCAAGTTAACCTGCAAAATTTTTTCCCCACCTCCTCAACCATTATCTCTACTTTACATTTATTAAGTACCTAATTAAAAAACTTACTATAATCAAATTCAAATCCCGTCTCACTCAAACCGCTAAACATATTTCAAACCCGACTCCTTACTACCCCCAACTTCGACCACCACCTACCGCTGCCACTGTGGACCACCACCACCAGCAGCCATGGTGGCCACGGCCACCAACAACAACAATAATCGACACCAACAACCAATAACATGACACCCTTAAACAAACCGACCACAACAACCCCCACCGTGAGCCACCACTACCACGGTGGTCACGACCTAACCTCCACCTGCCATATCCCTTAGATCTGACCCCCAACAATCACGACAACCACCACAATAACCGCCAATAACGAACAACACACGACACAATAACACAACCCGACTCCTCCCCTTTGAACCCGATTAAACCACTTTGCCGTCATCCAAACCACCACCTCTGACCATTACTCGACTCTCCACTTGACCCAAGATGAACTCCACCCAACACCACCCCCGGTCAGTCACGAAAGAAGGGGTAAAAACGCGTTTTAAAACGGTCACACAACAATTATAAACATGTATAGAACTCGGTAAAACCCAGATTTAGGGCGGTCAACGGCGGCTACTTGGGCTGTCAACAAAAGGTTAGGGTGGGTCAAGGTCAAGGCGGGTCTATGGTATAAATTAATTAAGATAAAAGATGGTATTACCTTACAATTCGAGGCGGGGTGACGGAAATATTCTCTTTTCTTCTCTTTCTCTCTTTTCTCCCTTTTCTCTCTTTCATTTTTGTGGTGGAAATGTGGTAAAGTGAAATGATAAGGTGGATGGATAAGGTGATAACGGAAATAAGGAGAAAATCTAAAAAGTGAAGGTAAAAGAATAAGGCTCATTCACACGTGGTTCTAAGCGATAGCTACTTGGCACTCGATTGAGTGAAATGTTCACTCGGTCAAGGGACACGGACTCGGTTGAGTAAACCACTCACTCGGTCGAGTGACAGCCGGCAGAACAGTGCCTAACATTCCCAAATTATACTCGGTCGAGTGACTTCCACTCAACCGAGTACTAAGTCGAGTGAACTCAAAAGTTCGGGTTATTACAATCTTCCCTCTTTAAAAAGAAATTCGTCCCCAAAGTTCACCTCACCCTCTCCTTTCCTCAAATCTCGTTAATTCTCAGCATCGACTCATATGCACTCTCTCGCACCTCACATGTTTATCAACCGTATACGCTCTTTCTAATTATCACTCTCATCCCAAGTTCTTTTACTCAACTCTCATTACTTTCTCAAATTCTGTACTTTCTCTTTTCTTAACTTCCAAATTGTTACATCTACTCTCCCTAAAAGAGAACTTCGTCCCGAAGTTCAACTATTAATCCTCATCGTGTGCTCTCATGCGTTCATTACTAAATTCCACAAATGACCATATTCCAGGTTCAATACTCTCTCTTACTCATTGCACATCCGTAATCAGACCTAATGTAGTTATGATTCCATTGATATACTCCCCCATCCACAAGCCTCCCAAAGGTCAAGTGTCAGGTCAAACCCACGGTTCCAATCTATAACCCCATAAACCACTCCCAATTCACGTTGGTTATATATACATATCTATCACGGGGTATAATTCAATTATTATTACGTATCTATATCACGTCAAATCTCATACACTAACATGTATGCACATCAATCATGAATATTAGGACTTTATGAAACAATCAAAATAATGCAAAAATTACTCGTAATGTGACTCAACCATGAACAACACTTCCATTTCCACACACAATGCCACGCATGTACCGCGTCAAATCTACCACATGATCACACATGTGTTTCCATATCTGTACCCATCCATCATCAACACTTTCATTTATACGAAAGACCACAATCACAATCATGCAAACGACCACTATACAACACATGATTTGCGTATTTCCTCTTACTTTTACACAACCAAATAAAATCACGTCGATTAACATACATCAAGCAAGGTTATCACATTATTCCCGTCATCAATCCATTCATGTCGAATCAACAATGTCTATTTACTTGCAAAATGCCACACCATATAATCAAACGTAAACAAGTCACAAAATATCACCTATGTAAGGTCAATCATGCTCATCCAATACAAGTCAACTAATATAAACTTCGAAATAAGGGTACATGCTCAATTTTCAATCAAATTTCAACAAAACAAGGGTCAAGGCAAACCACCCGGTCAAGTGTAGGAGGCCACTAGGCCGAGTAGGCGACCAGTTGGTCGAGTGCATGCTGCACTCGGTCGGGTGTCACCTGGGGCAGAATGTTTTTATTCTCAACTCGGTTCCAAACTTCCTTATTTCATCGCACAAATTCTAATAGACTCCGATTGTAATATCCCCACATACCAAGGTGCCTTACCAAGAACCCCTCTAACATGTGAAGATGCTACCATCTCGGTTGCCCGAGGTAAGTATATCAAAATTAATCATTCAAGAATAATTATTAAAATATAAAGTTTAGTGATTACATTGTCTCAATTAAAAACCAAAGTAAAAGTGTATAAATCTCAACACAACCAAAATAAAGTATCTAAACTCATGACAACAGAAGCTAGACTCAAAGTGATGACATCCCATCCTTGTCCCCGCAGCTAAATGTAATCATCACCTGTCACAATCTGCTCACCATCCCCGAATGGATCACCACAGTTTTACAAAACACAACGGGGTCAGTCAACAGAATAATCAAGATAAGTTATTCGCAAAGAAACAACCAAAACAAACAACTGAACAACCATTCTACAACTCTAATCATATCACATATCCGGCTACACACTTAAGTGTGTAGCCCTATCAGATTACTTGCCGCGACAGGTAATCCTCACCGCCAGTGGGGGACCGCAGCTATGCCAACTTATGCCCCGCTCATCGCAACGAGCAACAACCCATGTCCATTAAGTGCACATCCCCCTTTGTGACGGGAACCACAAGGTGAGAATCAAGGGCGTGAAGTCGTTCCCTAAAATGACTCCACTCAGCCGAGGATGCACCTCACAAACATAGACAAACAACAACAACTCCAACAACTAAGAAAGACAATTCTAATTACGATGCCAATTATGCCATCAACACAATAATTCACCTTAAATCAATTAAACAAGCAACTGAGTAGGGAAATCCTACCTTATCACTGATCCAAATCACGCGTATACATCGGAAGCTAGAAACGTTCCTCTACGAATCCTTCACCTGACAATAATCACAATAATCTAATCACAATCATGCCAAACAACCTTTTTCCCCCAAATCCAACATTAGGGCAAAACCCTAAAAGATAACTCTAAACAAAAGATATGAAAGTAGTGACTTACCGATAAATCTGACGCGAAAGAGATGAACAAAAGACTCACGAACGATCAAATGCCTTGGGAGTGATTAAGGAGGATTAAAGAAGCGTAGAATGTAAATAGGTTTTGGTAAAAGTGAAAGTAAACTGTAAAACACGATTTATATAACCTTTAATCATCCTTAATCAAACCACGGAAATAAAACCCGTCAGCCCGGTTACTCGGTCGAGTACCAAGAGTACTCGGCCTAGGACCCTGTACTCGGCCGAGTATTACACTACTCGGCCGAGTGCTCCTGGATAGTAGCTTGACCAGAAAACACATGACACTTTACTCGGCTGAGTTAGCCCTATTCGGCCGAGTAACAAGACATAGAAAACTGTGGTATTACACCGATGGTGATTAATACACCATCAAACAACTAAATTAGAACAACTCACTGCCTTATGGCCATTATTACAACCCAACTAAAACAAAACATGGTAGTAATATAACCGACGACACTAACATCTCAACTCAATGGATACTATTAATAAGATCACTATGTATACCATGGATGTTTTACCTGATGATTGGGAGGCAACTTTACAATAATGTATAAACTACCACTCATAGGGTCGGATTCCTACACGACCACTTTCACACTTATACATACCTACTCAAATTAAACGGTTACACTATATAACACAAATGATCAATACCTCAACAATATGATTGAATCCTTAAGCATTACATGCTACACTCTTACTCTCATGACCGCGAAAACCAAGCTTGGTAATACTAAGTCCACCATCATATATCCCAATCATTAAAACTCAAACTCACCCCTCTTATGTCATGGCCAACATCGCGACCTCCTCACAAAGGCTCACCCGAAACTTGTAACAAATTCCTCATTGAATGTTGGATTTCAAAACTTGCAAAATCTCCATCTCATTTTTCGTTCTAGTGTTCTCTCTCATTTTCCGATTTCATAATTCTGTGTCACCATTTATTCGATCCATACCATTCCATAAGTCAAAATCAAACCCTCTAAAAACTTTTATCGATCATGTCATCACCCTCCTTTTACTCTTGGTATCCAATTATTCTCTCATCATTCCAAAAGCCCTAATTCAACATATACTATCCCAAAATACCAGAGTCATATTCAATAAGATAACTCTCACTTGTCCTTTGAATTCCGTTCTGACTATGAGTCCGAACAATCGTTAAATACCCAATCTTGGTCTCGCTCCATTCATCATTTATAGATTGTCTCTCATGATCAACTCACCCAACTCAAAACTTCACGTAGGCTAGTATACCTTCCTAGGTTTCCCAAATTTCAAACTTGATGACTATACATAATTTGACTTTACATAGTCAAATATCCAAGTCCTTTAAATACATCTATACCTCTAAGCAACTAGATATTACTCTTTTGATCACGAACACTACTATTAACATAAAAGATTTATTCTTCTAAAGTACATTAGTTTCCTTATCGCCTTTTTATATGTCTGTTAATTTCCATACCCTACCTAGTCGACATACACCCATACATAACTCATTTCCGTTCAATATTCCTTTACTCATAATACTTACATCACTACTTAACCAAATCCAATTTAATCTCTAGCGCATCACTCAAGGTTTCAACCAATAGCATTCCAATTCATCATATGACTTACCACTCACGACATCGTACATGCACGTCTCTATCGGCTCAAATCCACATCAATTGGACAACTTACAATAAACCCATGTCTCCCGCTCCTAACTCTCAAGATACCATGTTCACTCATCACACATTATTAACTCTTTGCTCTTTATCCTAATAAGCTCGTCAACTCACTCCCGTCTCACGTCCTCTCAATCATAAGTCTATACGTCTTTACTCATCAAAACCATACAACTCACAAGGTAAACTAATCATCGACTCATATTGTGACACCCCCATACTCCAAGTACCTTACCAGGACCACTCAGGTATAAAGATGTCACCATCTCGATTTCTCGAGGCAATGATAATCAAAAGACAATAAAGAAACAACATTTAAATAGTATAAAGTTTAGCGAATACAATCCAAAACCAACTGTCTAATCAACTAAATTAAATGTCTGAAAAACTATCAAGCTACAACGGAAGACTCTATCATCTCGTGGTGACACATCCCAGCTAGCCCATACGTCTCGACGTACTCATACCTGCTCAACAACTGCTCACCATCCCCGAATGGATCACCACAGTTTTTCAAAACAAAGATGGGGTCAGTACTAATCACACAATCATATATATAATCACTACAAGACAGAAACCAACACATCTCAACCATCACATAACCCAAACTCCATAATCACTCCTCATCACTGACTACACACTAAAGTGTGTAGTCCTGCCAGAGTACCCGTCGCAACAGGTTACTCCACTCTACCACTAGGGGTACGCAGCCGTTCCCACCTAAGCCCCGCTCATACCATAGAGCGAATAACCCAAATCCATTAATGTGCACAACGCTTCTGTGGCGGCATCCACAGAAGGCGAATAATGGGCGTGAAGCCACTCCCGCAAGTGACCCCACTCAGCCAGGGACGCACCCCGAATACCACAGACAGATACAATCAATTACAACTATCAACAGTAACCAATTCCAACAACCGTCACAATACGAATACGATATTATACAACAATCACAACCAACAACCAACACATTATGTGACCAATACTGAGTAAGGAAACCCTACCTGGAATGCAACACACGCAGACGATCTCAACAGCTGTATCAAAAAGCCTCCTCTACGAATCCTCCTCCCTCGACGCAAGGATAACAAAGATGTAAAGAATGATGAAATCCGACCTCTCAACCTCCGGGATTTGTCAATAACACGGTTGAATGCGAAGAACGTATCTTGAAACTCTTTTCAATGTGATTAGGTTTGTAAAAGTGTATTATGAAGATGACGAAACGATTTAAATACTAATCCGTGTTATTAACAAAACCCAATAAAACATCACCCGTAAACCGAGCTACTCGATCGAGTAGCTGACGTACTCGATCGAGTGCTGCTTACTCGATCGAGTACCCAGGATGCTCGATCGAGTACCCTACAGGCAGAATACTTTTCTAAAAACCAAAACACCCTTACTCGACAGAGTAAGGCCCACTCGATAGAGTACCCAGAGACTCATAAAACCGTAGTATTACAGTCTTCCCTCCTTAAAAAGAACTTCATCCCCAAAGTTCAAACCACAACAAAACAAAACATACCACCACACTCACGACACAACAACCAAAACAAAACTCAACATAAAAACATGCTACCAACGAAACTCAACACGACTCAAACCACTACAAAACATACCGACACAACACAAAAAGGGTGTAAAAACTCTTTGCGATCATCTCCTACCCCCCTAAAAGAAACAAGGTTACGTCCCCGTAACCATACATACTTGATCAAAAAGGAAAGGGTAACACTCTCTCATGGCCTCCTCTGCCTCCCATATAGCTTCCTCTACCTCATGATTGGGCCAAAGGATCTTAAGCAAGACTGTCTCACCATGTCTAGTCTTCCTAACTTTCCGATCAAGAATCTGCTTAGGCACCTCAAGGTAAGACAAGGACTCATCTAGCTCTATGCTCTCTGCCTCTAACACATGTGACGGATCACTCACATACTTGCGCAGCTGAGATAGATGAAACACGTTATGTACCCTATCCAAAGAAGACGGTAAAGACAAACGATAAGGAACCTCTCCAACCCGGTCTAGGATCTCATATGGTCCTATGAACTTCTGACTCAGCTTGCCTTTCTTCCCAAATCTCATAACCCCACGCATACGAGACACTTTCAGAAGAACCTTTTCCCCAACCTGAAACTCTATATACCGGCGATGTAGATCTGCATAACTCTTTTGCCTATCCTGAGCTGCTCTCATCCTTTCCCTGATCATCTTTATCTGCTCAACCATCTCATGTACCATCTCTGGTCCTAAAACCACTGCCTCTGCACTGTCGTCCCAACAAATCGGACTCGTACATCTTCTCCCATATAAGGCCTCAAATGGTGCCATGCCAATACTAGTCTGATAGCTATTGTTGTAAGAAAACTCAATCAAATCCAACCTCTGTTCCCAGCTACCACCAAAATCCATCACACAAGCTCGTAACATATCCTCAAGAGTCTTGATTGTTCTCTCAGTCTGACCGTCTGTTGTAGGATGAAATGCTGTACTCATCTTCAATGTCGTTCCCAAAGATTCCTGCAACTCTTTCCAAAACCTTGAGATAAACTTTGCATCTCTGTCAAATACTATGTCTTTAGGCACCCCATGTAACCTTAGCACATTCTTCTGATAAGCCATAGCTAATTGTGCCTTAGTCCATGTATCTGTCATTGGCACAAAATGAGCTGACTTGGTCAGTCGATCCACTATAACGCATATCATGTTGTTACCCTGTTGACTCTTTGGCAAACCCACGATAAAATCCATAGAGATGGATTCCCACTTCCACTCAGGTACCTCAAGAGACTGAATCTTACCTTGTGGTCGTCGCTGTTCCCCTTTAACTCTCTGACATGTCAAACAACGGGCCACAAACTCAGCTGTTTCTTTCTTCATCCCAGGCCACTAGAATGTCTTCTTTAAGTCCTTGTACAGCTTGTCACCACCTGGATGTACCGAATATGGTGTACTACGTGCCTCTTTCATGATTGTCTTTTTCAGCTCCTCGTCATTAGGGACACACCACCTCCCGTCAAACCTCAAACTATCGTCTGTATGAATAGAGAATCTAGACACTGTCCCTTTCTCTACTCTAGCTCTCCACTCTACCATCTTAGGGTCCAACACCTGTTTACATCGAATATCATCATATAGATCAGGCTGCACTGTCAAATCTCCCATGGCATCCCCTCTCTGCATCATATGTATCCCAAACCTCCCAACCTCATCTCTTAATCTCATCAAAGTTATAGCTGTGCACAAGGAATGTACACTCTTCTTGCTCAAAGCATCTGCAACTACATTGGCTTTCCCTTCATGGTAGATAATATCCATGTCATAATCGCCAATCAACTTCATCCACCTCCTCTGTCTCATGTTCAACTTCTTTTGAGTGAAGATGTACTTGAGACTCTTGTGATCTGAAAATACCTTAAAGGTCGCCCCATAAAGGTAATGTCTCCAAATCTTGAGAGCAAACACCACTGCACCCAACTCTAGATCGTGTGTAGGATAATTCTCCTCATAAGGCTTCAATTGCCTAGAAGCATAGACAATGACTTTACCGTTCTGCATCAACACACATCCCAACCGATTCTTCGAGGCATCTGTATAAACCTCAAAGTTCTCACTCTCTTCAGGCAATGCTAAGATTGGAGCTGTGGTCAAACACTCCTTTAATGTTTGGAACGCCGTCTCACAACTCTTATCCCAACGAAACCTGTTCTCTTTCCTCATCAAAGCTGTCATAGGTCTAGCAATCTTGGAGAAATCTTTCACGAACTGTCTGTAGTATCCAGCTAAACCCAAGAAACTCCGAATCTCAGCTACATTCTTCGGTGCTTCCCACTTGGTAACTGCCTCAATCTTTGCCGGATCCACAGCTACCCCATCCTTAGAGATCACATGCCCCAAAAAAGCAACTTTCTCTAACCAAAACTCACACTTGGACAACTTAGCATACAAGTCATGCTCCCTCAAGGTCTGCAACACAATCCTCAGATGTTCCTCATGTTCCTCCTTAGTCTTGCAATAGACTAAGATGTCATCGATAAAAACCACCACAAACTTGTCCAGAAACTGACTGAAAACTCTGTTCATCAAATCCATAAACACAGCCGGTGCATTAGATAACCCAAAAGGCATCACCACATACTCATAATGGCCATACCTCGACGTGAAAGTTGTCTTTGGTATGTCCACATCTCTAATTTTTACCTGATGGCACCCCGACTTCAAATCAATCTTGGAAAAGACTGATGCACCACTCAACTGATCAAACAGGTCATCTATCCTTGGCAAAGGATACTTGTTCTTCACTGTTGAACCATATAGCTTATATGTTTATGTTTTAATGATGTCAAGGTGCTTTATAATTTATATACTTGTTGTGCGTAATCGTTTGTCTAAGTATTTTAGATTCAACTTATTTAATACAAGCAACAAAGAAAAGTGTGATGGAAGTATACAATAGTTAAGCCCCTATTCAAGATCAAACGATGTGAAGATTCATTCAAGATTTATGTGAAGACGAAGTCCGTCTAAAGATTAATCAAGTTTGGATGATGACGTAGCCTATACTCGAAGATCTCCCTAAATATTAGAATAGTATAGGTGATTATCTCGTAATGATAATCAAGAAAGAGTTTCTTGAAATGGTAAAGTTATAGCTTCGCAGCTATAACATTACTAGTAAAAGAGCTTAGTGTTATAGCTCTCCTACTATAACATTGAGACGCTGAGTTTATTATACACGACTTATAATGTTTCAAAATTGTTTTGAAAATTGTTTTAAAGTTTATTTTAAATGTTTTGATAAAAGTATTTATTTAATAAAGCCCGGTTTAGTGCGGAGTTCGGTTTTATGTTGAACGTTGACTAGTGGTCTTGTTGGGTCAACTTATGAGTTGGACCATGCTACTAATTAGGGTTTCAACAAAGCCTCTCTTAAAACCTAAATTCTAACCCATATATTGAGCTAGGGTTTGCACGAGTCACGAGGCATATGAGCCGTGACATCTCGTGTAACCTAAGGTGTATTTGGTAAATATTTTATTCCATAATAATATCTTTACATATCTTATATATATCTTGCTTAATATATTTGTTTATAATAAAAGATATTCTTGTTTTAGAAAATCTTATCATATTTAGAATTTATATTAAAGATAATATTTGAATAGATTATATTCTATCTTTTGGAATATTCTTTATTATCTTTTAAGGCTTTTAGGAAATAAATAATAGAAGATATGATTTGTTAACATATCTCCTATATTCGGCCATTAGGGTTTCTAGAAACCGAGTTGCCTTATTCTTTCTTCCCTATAAATACTTTGCTCTTTACAACATTTAAAGAGAGAGACCTTTAGCAAAAAACTTGATCTTATTTTTACAAAGCAAATCGTGTGTTTCAAAGCAGAAAACCGTTTTGTTATTTTTGAAAGGTCGTGTATTTTAAACTCGTATACTTGTTCTTATTGTTATCGTTATAAGATAATAGTGCTTAGTTGATTTCTTACTTGTTCATTAACGTGAACCTTAGCAAGAATCATTAGTGCTTTCTTATTAGCGTAAGTTAGACACTCGAGTATTTAACGGTACTCATTGAGTTACAGCTATAGTTAGTTGTACGAGTTGGGTTAGTAAATTTGTAATCCGGAGAAAGGTACTAAATTTATTAATCGAGAATAGTGGACGTAGGTTTCGACTTGTGAAACTGAACCACTTCAAAAATCCGTGTGTCTCTCTTTCTTTCGTTTATTTGCTTTACTTTTAATTCGTTAATTAGTTAATTAGTTAAAGTTTAATCAATAAACTTTAAATAATTAATTATACATACATAATCGAAAAAGCTTTCAAAAGTTTTAAATCCTCAATTCACCCCCCTTCCCCCCTCTTGAGTATTTTGGATCAATAGACTCTTCAATTGGTATCAGAGCCTCGTGCTCTTGATTGCCTAACCGCAAAGAGGCTGATCTATCTTGTTTTTCATTTATCTTATCGTTTTATATTCCGCTGCCTATCACATGATAAATGGATTCCAAATATCTCAAGTGTCCCGTCTTTGATGGGAAAAATTATGGATTGTGGAAAAACATGATGACTCACTATGTGAAAGGTCACGATTGGGAGTGCTGGAGGGTTATCCAAAACGGACTGCACAAAATTCTTGTGGCATCCGAGGAAGGCACTACCTATGAAAAAAAGAAGAGGACCATGTCGAGGCCGACTACAAGAAGGCCGAAAAGAACTCCAAAGCAATAAGTCTCCTGCAAAACGGAATGACTTCCACAGAGTTTGATCGGTTTTCTTCATGCTCTACGGCCAAGGAGATATGGGATGGGCTTGAACTAGCTTATGAAGGTACTTCCATTGTTAGGAAGCACCGAATAGATTTGTTTATGCAAAAATATGAGCTATTCATTATGGAGCCTAATGAGTCCTTGGATAGTATGTCCGCAAGGTTTTCAAGCATCATAAATGAACTGAAAAACCTAGGAAGGAAATTCAGTACTGAGGACATTGCTAGAAAGGTTCTTAGGAGCCTGACTAAGAAGTGGCGTGCTAAAGTCACTGCAATGGAGGAATCACGAGATCTTGAAAACCTATCCTATCAAGAACTCATCGGTGCTCTCATGGCCCATGAAATTACTCTTAACAAAGATGACGCTAAACCAAGCCGAAATAAGAGTATGGCCTTAAAGAGCGAAGAAGTTGACTCTGAACTAGAGGATGAAATTGTTCTGTTTGCACGCCGTTTCAAAAATAAGATATTTCGAAACAAACAAACAAAATCATCCTATAACAACAACAATAAATCGTCCAACAAAAAGGTTATAGAGTTAAAGTCATCTTTCGCAAACAGAGGTTGCTTCAAGTGTGGAGAATCTGATCACATGATCAAGGATTGTCCAACATGGGAGAAGATCAAGGACAAGACAAAACGCGAGAAGACAAAGAGAGAATTCAAACAGGTAATGATGGCTTCGTGTTGGGGAGACCTTGATTCAGAAGATGACGAGGGATCCGAAGACTACGAAGTAGCCAACCTTTGTCTCAGCAGTGTTAGTCTTGACCTAATCTCCGACAACGACAATGAAAGCACAAACTCTCACTCAAACTATTGCTTTCTTGGAGAATCAGACGAAGATGACGATGAAGAGGTAAGTTATCTTGAGCTTAAAAAACGCGTTAAGAAATTGTCTAAAAGTGCTTTAATTGAATTCTTTGAACAATCTCTTGATAAGTCACGAACAGGACATGAAATTAAAAGATCTAAAGGAACAGATTCTCGAAATTGCAGAAGAGAATTACACTCTGAAGGCTAAGGCTAAGAAGTTAAAGTCTAAGGTTACAACTGAGAAAGCAACATCGTTAGACTCTACTATGGCTAAAAAGAAGGAATTAGAGTCCAAAGTTATAGCTAATGAAGCTATAACATCAGACCTAAAGCTTAACATCAAGCACCTTCAAGCCAAAGTTATAGCTAATGAAGCTATAACTTTAGAACTTAGAAAAGCCAAAGAACTTTTGGAAACTAAGGTCACATCTGATGAAGCTGTGATCTTAGACCAAAAGAATGAGATAGACTCCCTTTCAAATAAATTAAAGGAATCTAAGACTGACATGATCAATGTTAAGAAACAACATTCTGATGTTGTATTCCTTCTTAACAAACGATTCCAAGACTTTCGTGATAACTTTAAGAAAGATAATGATGTAGATCACACAAAATGTCAAGAGGAAATTAAAACCCTAAAAGACCTAGTTCTACATGCTAGAAAGGTCCATGATAAGTGGGAAGGTAGAACAAAAGTCCTAAACTTCCTAACCGAACAATCTGACAATAATATGAAGATGGGGTTAGGACATGAGTGCTACAGCCGTAGAGATCACGCTAAATGCAAATCAACATCTTCGGATTTTGATTTCAGAAAAAGAAAGTATGCTGATCTTCCTGAATACCTGATTTGCAATTACTGTGGTCATACGGGTCACATCCAAATCAATTGTGTCAAAAAGGCTCATGATATACGAAAAAGCCGACCATGCTAAAACTGTTGACACGGTTGACGAGAATGATGAAACCCCCATTAATGAACCTAACGAAGAAAGGAACAATAAATTTCGTTGGTTCTATGACATGGCCTTCGACTACAGCAAGAAACCTAGCACCTCAGAAAACCCTTGTCGATCTCAACCTAGTAAACCTATTCACAAGGGAAACAATCATGATAGACCTAGAGAAATTCCTAGACAGAGAGAAAACCTTAACCCTAGAACTCCTCCCAAGCAAAATAAACCAAGGGTTAGAAAAACGGTTATTAGACAAGTTTGGATTCGAAAGGATTTAGTATATAGAGTAACTAATCATAAGGGACCCAACTTAGCTTGGGTACCTAAAAACTCTATCTAATCCTTTCTGCTGGAAGTAGTGAAAGAAAACAATCAATGGTATCTTGATAGTAGATGTTCAAGACACATGACTGGAGATAAGAATCTATTTCTTTCACTCAAGCCTTTCAATGGAGGAAAAGTGACGTTCGGGGAAAACAAAACGGGAAAAGTAATCGGTGTTGGCAAAATTGGAATTTCTAAGTCCCATATGATCAGTGACGTTTATCTTGTGGATGGACTAAAACATAACTTGCTAAGCATATCTCAACTATGCGACAAAGGTAACAAAGTAGTTTTTCATACTGATAGTTATCGCATTATTATTGAAGGAACTAGCAATGTTATTCTAGAAGGCCACAGGAAAAGAAATGTCTATATGGTAGATTTAAATGTTGTGCCTACTAACTCCTTTTTGTGCATGAAATTTACACTTGATGATCCTTGTTTATGGCATAAACGCATTGGTCACATTAGCTCACTAACCTTGAACAAACTCAAGAAGTGGGACTTGGTTGAAGGGTTACCTAAAATCAAGTTCGACCAAGAAAAGATGTGTGACACGTGTGCAAGGTGCAAACAAGTAAGATCATCGTTCAAACCAAAAAGAGTAGTAAGCACAAATCAAGTGTTGGAATTAGTAAACATGGATTTATGTGGACCGATGAAGGTAAGGAGTAGAGGAGGATCCAGTTACGTCTTCGTTCTTGTAGATGATTACTCAAGGGATGTATGGCCTATATTTCTTCATTCAAAAGATGAAACGTTTGATGAATTTGATTGTCTTATGAAACGTGTTCAAAACAAATATAAGACTAATCTTGTAACTATTCGTACGGATCATGGCACCGAGTTTGACAATCAAGCTTTCATAGAATATTGTAGAGTTAATGGTGTAGGGCATAACTTTTCTGCACCAAGAACTCCTCAACAAAATGGTGTCGTTGAACGTATGAATAGAACCTTGGAAGATATGGCACGTACAATGCTTTTGTGTAGTGGTTTACCTCGTAACTTTTGGGCTGAAGCCATTAGCACTTCTTGCTATATCCATAATCGTGCTATGATTCGACCTATTCTTAAGAAAACCCCCTACGAACGCCTTAGAGGTCGAAAACCTAATATCTCCCATCTTCGTTGCTTTGGGAGTAAATGTTTTGTTCACAATAACGGTAAAAACCGGTTAAGTAAATTCGACCCTAGGAGTGATGAGGCAATTTTCATAGGATACTCAGATCATAGCAAGGCTTACAAAGTCTTCAACAAGAGAACTCTCTGTATTGAAGAAAGTGTCCACGTTATTTTTGATGAAGATAACATGTTTGATAAGCCTTTACAGGATGAGGAAGAAGACTTGGAAGAACCCGACTTCCGTCTTTCAAGAGACGATGCCCCAGAACTAGAATTGGAGGACAATGAGATTGAGGGAACAAGTGATGAACTTGATCGTTGCTCAAAAGATAAAAAGGAGAAAACCAAAGTTATAGTTGATGATACTATAACATTGACTCAAAATAAGGACTCCCAAACCAATGTTATAGGTGATGTTACTACAACATTGAATCCAAATCAAGGTGTAGAATCCGAGGTTATAATCGGTTCTAATACAACACCTGGATTGGATTCAGGGGGAACTTCTTCCAATTCCGAGCCAAATGAAGTTGGGTCAAGCTCAAATAACGATGAATAACCAAATACTTCAAAAAAATGGAAATACAAGAGCTCACACCCCACGGACAATATTCTAGGGAATATTAAGAAGGGTGTTCAAACTAGACGTTCCTTGAATAACTTCTGCTCTTTCTACTATTTTCTATCCGAGATCGAACCAACGAATATAAATGAAGCTCTTGATGGATATGATTGGATTATAGCTATGCAAGAAGAGCTACAACAGTTATGTGACAACTCATGTTTTAAGTTTATTTTGTGACACATTTTCGTGTTTTGAGTTAATTTTGGGATATATTTTGATAAGTATGATATGATTTGATAATGATTAAGTAAGTTAATTGTGTTGCAATAATAATGAGTTAAAATGGCCTTCAGATGTATTGATGGTTTCATGAGCATTTTGTAGCATTTTTGGGTGAACTTCGGGACGAAGTTCATTTTAAGGGGGAAAGACTGTAATACCTCGTAAATTAGTAAAGTTTATATAAATAAGCTACGTAACTCGAATAATTAAATTAATTACATTTATTATAGTAATTGCAAATAAGACGAAATTAAATTAAATAATAAAATAATAAAGCAAGACGGGAATTGGATTGGATCATATGTATAACATGGACCGTGTTCATAGAGCTTTGGGCCGGCCATACTATCTTGGTTTTTGTGATAATCGGGAAAGTTATCGGAATTGAATAATAATAGAAATACTTGCCTTAAAGACGGATTTCCTAAATTGAAAAGGTATTAGCTTAACTTGTCTTATAAAAGGGAAAATAATACACCTAAATTGTCATAATAAATCTGGAGTTCTCAAGGAGAGAATTGGGATCTCGGGAAACGTGACAAGAGACTCAAACAAAACAATCGACTCAAGGTAATATTCTAAGACCGTCTCATGTATACACCTTTGCTTTGTTATAACTCGTAACCTAGACCACCATATGACTTGCTAAGACCATGACTGTGACCGTGGAGGACCAGGCTGTGACCGGACCTACCATTGACCACCGTTGACCGGTGGGAAGGGGACTGTTATTAGGCTTTTCGAAGGGTGGTTGTGGGTTGTTGGTTACACAATGAATACGGGTTTGCAACCCCTAGACTGACTCGTCTGACCTGGGATTGGTAGAGTAGAGTCGTGGTGTCTGGTCGGTCCCAGGGGTGGTGTTAGGGTGGTCAATAGTGGTGTTTGGTACGGTGGTTGGCCGAAATTACGAGCTAGGGCATAATTGTCATTTAAACACAATGGAACCCTTTAATAGTCGTTGACTTGACCTGGGTATGGTGGGTATGGAAGATGGTGGAGTGGTCGACCTAAGGGGTGGCGTCGTTGTGGCCGTATATCGTGGTTTGTGGTGGTGGTGGCGGAAAAACCGTGAAACAGGGGAGGGGGTATTGCTACTGCTGATGTCGGCTTTGGGAGGTTGTAGTGGTACTGTAGGTGGGTCGTTGTGTCGTGACTAGGGTGTAGGGAAGGCTGGTGGTGATGACAGTAGTGGCGGTTGTTGGTGGCAGTCGTGAATAGTGCTGTAAAACCGTGATTGTATAAGGTTGCGTCGGTCTCGAATGTTTTGTTGGGTCGTGGGAATAGCAGCTAGGGCATGAGTTTGGAGCCGTGTATGGAGGTGTTGGTAGTGGTGGTTAGGGCAGGCTGGACCCGTGGTCATGGGTGGTTGAGTAGGTGGTAAGGAAGGGAGGCAATGGTGGATGTGTGGACGTGGGATGGGGGATATTAGGGGGTTGAGTGAACATGGGTAAACGGGTTGTGGGAGGAATTGTTATCACATGAATTACGTGGGAAATTGTTGTGTTGCGGGATTTGTTAGTTGGGTTGAGTCGGGTCCTTATGAGACGGGTTTTTGCGTATTATTTTACACGGGAAATAATTAATGTAAATGAATTATAATTGATTAAATTATAATAATGTATTGAATAATTATTAATTATTAATTAAATTATAAATAATTTATGTTGGATAAATAATTTGTTATTGTTTAGGTGACGGTTTTGAAGTGGAATTTTTATAAGTATCTTATTGGATTGCTATTGGGAGTATTTGCTGAAGAGGTAGGATAACGATTCTACTCGACCTATTAATTGTGTACCTTCTCATTTAATTGGATGTTGTGTTAATTGAATTGAACTGTTTGGATAATTGGATTATACATATCTTGTATATTGTGATTGGAAGCGGTTTTATTGGATGTTCTTGAGACGGTGTGGTAGGTAGCCATTATTGTTGCTACAGTTGGTTTGATAATGAGTTGGATATCAGGTTTAGCCTGGCTGAGGTAGACATCATGGTAAGAGCCTTCGGGTGATGTTATATAAACTTACTAGCTGAGGTAGACATCATGGTAAGAGCCTTCGGGTGATGTATTATAAACTTACTGGCAGACACCGTTTAATACCTTCACGGTGGTGTATTGGGAGAAAGGTTGATTTGGCATTGGTGTTCGAATCTTTGTACTAATTATATTATTTGTCTTGAGATTGTTATCCTACTCAACCTCGTGGTTGACAGTGTATTCGTGAACACCTGTGATGAACCATAATGGGGAGCAGATCTGACAGGTACTAAAGATTTGTTGACTTGGGAGCATTGGGACGTGAGCTCGACTTGGACCATAGTTGCTGTCTAGATCACTTAGCTGACTTATACAATTTTATTTAAGTAATTTCCGCTGCGTAAAATATTGTAATGTTAAGGTTTAAATTTAATCGGTTGGCAATGTAATAAAACCATTATTTCAATTAAAGTTATTAAAGTACTTTGGTTTGTTTTAATTTGTATCATTTACCTCGGGCTACCGGGATGGTAATAGTCCTATTTATTGGGAATGTCTTGCTAAAGGCTCCTAAATAAATGGGGGTGTTACAAGTTCGAAAGAAACAAGGTTTGGCATTTAGTTCCTAGACCAAAGGATCGATCTGTCATTGGAACAAGGTGGGTTTTTAGGAACAAACTAGATGATGCCGGAGTCATTATCAGAAACAAAGCAAGATTGGTGGTCCAAGGTTATAGTCAACAATAAGGAATAGATTATGACGAGACCTTCGCACCTGTTGCTCGTCTTGAAGCTATTAGACTTATGATAGCATTCGCAGCACACAAGGGGATGAAGCTCTTCCAGATGGACGTCAAGACAGCATTCTTAAATGGATACTTACAAGAAGAAGTCTTTGTTGAACAACCCCCTGGATTTAAGAATAGCAAATATGAAGATCACGTCTTCAAATTAGATAAAGCCCTATACGGATTGAAGCAAGCACCTAGGGCATGGTACGACAGATTATCTAAGTTTCTACTTGACAGTGGATTCAGTAGACGATCCATTGATAAAACCCTATTTCTAAAATCTTAGGGTTCTGACCTTTTGGTTGTTCAAATCTACGTCGATGACATCATCTTTGGATCCACCAACCGAAGCCTATGCAAATATTTTTCTGAGCTAATGACCTCCGAGTTCGAAATGAGTATGATGGGAGAACTAAAATTCTTCCTAGGTCTGCAAATATAACAAACCGATGAAGGCATTAAAATCCATCAACAAAAATATATCAAGGAATTAATTCGAAAATTCGGAATGGAAAATTCCAATTCTATGCCTACTCCAATGGTCGAGAACCAGAAATTGACATTAGATGAAGACGGTAAATCAGTTGATGAAACTACTTACCGCAGAATGATTGGGTCACTGTTATATTTGACCGCAAGTAGACCCGATATTATGTTTAGCGTATGCGTTTGTGCGAGATATCAATCATCTCCCAAAGAATCGCATAAGACGGCCGTAAAACGAATTTTACGATATTTAATTGGAACGGCCAAGCTATATTTATGGTATCCGATGGAGTGTAACTTCGATCTAGTTAGTTATTCCGATGCCGACTACGCAGGATGTTCTCTAGACAGAAAAAACACGTCGGGTGTCGCCACCTTTGTCTGACCATGTATCATTACGTGGGGTTCGAAGAAACAAAATTCGGTTGCTCTCTCAACCGCTGAAGCCGAATATATTGCTCTAGGACTGGTATGTACTCAACTATTATGGTTTAAGCAACAATTACGTAATTATGGTGTTGACGTAGGATGTATTCCTATTTTATGTGATAATACTAGTGCAATAATTATTTCTAAAAATCCTGCACAACATTCACGTACTAAACACATTGAAATTAGACACCATTTTATTCGAGACCATGTTGAGAAGGGGAATATAAAACTTGAATTTTGTAGTACTGAAAAACAATGGGCAGACATTTTGACAAAATCGTTAGCTAGAGAACAATTTGAGACTTTACAGTTTGAAATTGGTTTAATCGGTGGCACCTAAGTTTCTATACACGTTCAATTTCTTTATGACTGACTAGATAAGTTAAGATTATATGACTGTGTCCGTATATTGCGTTGCATGAATAATTTCATTTATAGGAATATATTTATCATAAATTTCTATTTGATATTTAGAATTTAATTGTCTATACAAACTTAATTCCTTATCAAATAAATAAGACACACCATATCTTTTATCTTTCCAAATCACATACAAATTTTCCTAAATTGCTTTCCATGTTACACGACTCATACACCCCATATTGTAATACTCCGTATTTATAAGTCTGGGGGTACTCTATCGAGTAGCCCTTACTCTGTCAAGTAAGGGCAAGTTGCGAAATAAAATAGTTTCTGACCTGTTGGGTACTCGATCGAGTAGCTGGGGTACTCGATCGAGTAAGGGGGTACTCGATCGAGTACCTTGGGTACTCGATCGAGTGTCCGGTTTTACGGGGAGTTTTCTCGGGTTTTGTTAATTATGCGATTAAGGTATTTAAGTATCGTCGTCATTGTTTTAAATCACTTTTACAAAACCTAAAACCCTGTTTAAGAGAGAAAGCAACAAGTTCGTCTTCCTAATCACATTCTTAGCAATTCCCGGAGTTCAGACGGTCAGTTCTTGTCGTTATTCGTATCGTTGAGTTCCTTGCGTCGAGGGTAAGATCTACGTACCCTTTTTATTGTTTTTCCCTTGAGTTGGTTAAACCCTAATTTAGAGATTGGGGGTTTTTATGTGTAGTATGTGATGTGTAGCCTCTATGTGTTATATGATAGGAGGAGGGTTCATAGAAGAGGCTTTTTGACTCAAGTAGAGAGACCGTCGATTGTGTGCATACAGGTAGGATTTCTACTCGTATTAGTCCCATAATGGGATATTGGTTGATGTGTTGTATTTGGTTGTTTGATATAATAATTGTACTGTGTTTGTGGTTGTGATTGCTGTTGATGGTTCGCGAGGCGTGGCCTCGGCTGAGTGGGGTCACTTGCGGGAGTGACTTCACGCCCTAGTTTCGCCCTTCGTGGAACCCGCCACGGAAGAGGATGTGCACATTAATGGACAGGGTTATCGCTCACTATGTGGAGCGGGGATTTGGTGGGTACGGCTGCGGTCCCCCATTTGGGGGGCTGGTCCAAAGTGGACGATCGGGATTGAGGTGATGAGAATTGGTGGTAGTGTGTGTGTGTGTGACAGTTCAAATTGTCTGTTTATCTTATTATTGTTATCTATATTGATTGTGTGATTAGTATGCGACCCGATGTTGTTTTGTAAACTGCGGTGATCCATTCGGGGATGGTGAGCAGATATTGAGCAGGTATTGAGATGAGTACTGGGATAGCTGGGATGCCACGACATGATGATAGGAGTCTTCCGCTGTAGCCTTTAGTTTATTTACATTTCAGTTAGAACAGTCATTTTGAAATAATGTATCGTACTTTTGGTTTGGTTTTGAGGATTGTATCTATTCGCTAAATTATTTATAATAAACGTTGTTTCTTTATTGTTGTTTGATTATCATTGCCTCGGGTAACCGAGATGGTAATGTCTTCATACCTGAGTGGTCCTGGTAAGGCACTTGGAGTATGGGGGTGTTACACATATACAATTCAACTTTCCAAATTTTATCTTTTACCATATTAATTTTATCACCTAATATCCTATACATACATTAACTCTTATCACTTACCATATTTGATCAATAATTATTCTAGACCTAGACTCCTATATCTACCCTCCTTGCCGTGTAAACACAACCACATCCCCACTTGCACAACTTTTTTCAAAATAATTACCATCATCACCATCACCTCCTTTACACAACCATCACCATCACAATGAATCTTAACCATGCAAAAACTAGATCATCAACCCGCCATCAACAAAGCCGCCACTTTCACAAACCATCATCACCACTACCATCTCATGATCTTAACTCCACTAGTTTTCCTTCACCTCAACCAAACCCAACTACGCCCCTGTTTCGTGGTCGGGACGACTCGATGTCCGAGGGAAAAAGACGCCGCCTTTTTAAAGGGAAAAATAAGGTAGTTGTTGATGAAGGTGACGATTTTGAAGAACCCGAGGTTGTTATAAGAAACGGTGTTGCACAAACCTTGCTCCGGGATGTTTCGAAAACCACTACAAAAGAAGGGTTACAATGAGTCCGGTTGACTCGTGACGAAAGCATCCTTGTTTCTCGTGTTTTGAGGTATTCTATCCATGGAGGAAGGTATTATCCGAAATCTTGGTTGATTAATGTTCCCGCTCTTAAGTTCTTTGTTGATTTTCTTGATTTTCAAGGGTGGAGTCACATTAGTCAATTTTCGGGTCCTATTTATCCGATTGAAGTTGTTCAATTCTTTGCTAGTGTGTCGGTTAAGAAGGGAGTCTTGCATGCGTTTGTTAATGGGGTTGATGTGACGGTCTCTGTTTCGGATTTTTGCTCTGCTTTTTCGGTTCCCGATGATGGAATTGGAATTAATCCGAGTCTTGAATGGTCCAATGTGGTTAGTGAAAAGGAGATGTTAGTTAAGAAGTATTTTGAGGAGGTTGGGACGGAAGGAGGAAATATTGTTGTTCGTCCTCTCTCGGCAAAAATTAAGTTCCTCTTGAACTTCCTTTGGAACACGGTTGTGCCGAGGAGGGGAGGGCGAGATAAAGTTTCGAGTTATGAGGCTATCATAATATATTCGTGGTTGGAGGGACAAAAAGTAAATTTATCAAGTCTTGTGTTGCATCGTATCATCCAAACGAGTCTCACGGTTACCAAGGAAAAATTAAGTACAACAATCGACCTACCATATGAGATGTGGGTGTCTCGGTTGTTAGAAATAAAATAAGTGGTGGGACGGGATAGTTACGGTGTAAGTGCACGGGATTGCATGTGTGATCGGTTGATCAAGCTTATGGGTCTTGCCGTTGATGGACCCGAGTTACTTCTTGTCAAGGATGTTGAGAAAAGCCCGGGTGATTCGGGTTTGGGGGCTATGGAGGCGAAATTGGAAGGTTTTATGACTAGTTTAATGGAGAATTTTGAGGAGCATTCAACCAACTTGGCTACGGTTTTGTCACATGTTGGACCATCACGGTCTTTGGAGTCGGGTTTGGATGCTTCTCGGGTTTATTCTTGGATGGATGAGGTGGATAAGAGGCTAGAGGGTTTTGAACGGGAATTGAAGGCAATCCGTGGGGAAGTGTTCCCACATGGAGATCGTCTCACGTTTCTCACGAGTTAAGGTGGAGCGTTGGTCATGCACGGAAAAGCTATGGCAAATGATCAATCACTTACATTGGAGGCCACCAAAGCTTTGTCCTTGAAGGTGCTCAACTTTGAACGAAGTCTTCAAAGTATGTCCCAACTTGTGCGGAGCTCATTTGATCGTCTCGATGCCTTGGAGCATCGTACTCGGCCCGACTACGTGAACCCATATAAGACCCGCAACATTTGATACATCCTCGCCTTACCATATTTAGCCCTTTCTATTTTTAGCTTTCTTTTTCATTTTATCATGGTGTGTTTTGCAAACTTCTCATTCGGCCCAATTTTTGGCATACACTTGTGGATTATGGCCCAAGTGTTTCTCTAAACATGTGTTTCATTCGGCCCATTCGGCTTTAAACATGTTTTCTTAAGTTTGTGTGATAATTATTTTCTCGATGCTTATAATTATGCGTGCTAATTTTACTCTTTATGACGTTTTATCTCTTGTCTCGTCTTATATTATTCTAGTCATTTTTAATTTGTTCTTAACTTTCCGATGATGTCAAGAGGGGGAAAGAACGTCTATAGTAAGCATCTACCTAAGCTTGCTCCTTGTCAAGACCAATTGTCTCTTAAAGTCCTTCAAGTTTTATTTTTATGATTAATCGTCTTGATCTTGCGTTGATCTTTATTATTAAGATGACGGTATTATATTGAGGGGGAACTTTTTACTTAGTCACAAATTAGGAGGCTTGCCATCATCAAAAAGGGGGAATTTTTTGAACCATATAGCTTATATGTTTATGTTTTGATGATGTCAAGGTGCTTTATAATTTATATACTTGTATTTTAGATTCAACTTATTTAATACAAGCAACAAAGGAAAGTGTGATGGAAGTATACAATAGTCAAGCCCCTATTCAAAATCAAACGATGTGAAGATTCGTTCAAGATTTATGTGAAGACGAAGTCCGTCTAAAGATTAATCAAGCTTGGATGATGACGTAGCCTATACTCGAAGATCTCCCTAAAGATTAGAATAGTATAGGTGATTATCTCGTAATGATAATCAAGAAAGAGTTTCTTTAATTGGTAAAGTTATAGCTTCGCAGCTATAACATTACTAGTAAAAGAGTTGAGTGTTATAGCTCTCCTACTATAACATTGAGATGATGAGTTTATTATACACGACTTATAATGTTTCAAAATTGTTTTGAAAATTGTTTTAAAGTTTATTTTAAATGTTTTGATAAAAGTATTTATTTAATAAAGCCCGGTTTAGTGCGGAGTTCGGTTTTATGTTGAACGTTGACTAGTGGTCTTGTTGGGTCAACTTATGAGTTGGACCATGCTACTAATTAGAGTTTCAACAAAGCCTCTCTTAAAACCTAAATTCTAACCCATATATTGAGCTAGGGTTTGCACGAGTCACGAGGCATATGAGCCGTGACATCTCGTGTAACCTAAGGTGTATTTGGTAAATATTTTATTCCATAATAATATCTTTACATATCTTATATATATCTTGCTTAATATATTTGTTTATGATAAAAGATTTTCTTGTTTTAGGAAATCTTATCATATTTAGAATTTATAGTAAAGATAATATTTGAATAGATTATATTCTATCTTTTGGAATATTCTTTATTATCTTTTAAGGCTTTTAGGAAAGAAATAATAGAAGATATGATTTGTTAACATATCTCCTATATTCGGCCATTAGGGTTTCTAGAAACCGAGTTGCCTTATTCTTTCTTCCCTATAAATACTTTGCTCTTTACAACATTTAAAGAGAGAGACCTTTAGCAAAAAAAATTGATCTTATTTTTACAAAGCAAATCGTGTGTTTCAAAGTAGAAAACCATTTTGTTATTTTTGAAAGGTCGTGTATTTTAAACTCGTATACTTGTTCTTATTGTTATCGTTATAAGATAATAGTGCTTAGTTGATTTGTTACTTGTTCATTAACATGAACCTTAGCAAGAATCATTACTGCTTTCTTATTAGCGTAAGTTAGACACTCGAGTATTTAACGGTACTCATTGAGTTACAACTAGAGTTAGTTGTACGAGTTGGGTTAGTAAATTTGTAATCCGGAGAAAGGTACTAAATTTATTAATCGAGAATAGTGGACGTAGGTTTCGACTTGTGAAACTGAATCACTTCAAAAATCCGTGTGTCTCTCTTTCTTTCGTTTATTTGCTTTACTTTTAATTCGTTAATTAGTTAATTAGTTAAAGTTTAATCAATAAACTTTAAATAATTAATTACACATACATAATCGAAAAAGCTTTCAAAAGTTTTAAATCCTCAATTCACCCCCCCCCCCTCTTGAGTATTTTGGATCAATAGACTCTTCATTCACCGTCACTCGGTTCAGCTCCCTGTAATCTATGCACAACCTCAAACTCCCATCTTTCTTTTTCACAAAAAGAACTGGTGCTCCGCACGGTGATACACTAGGTCTAATGTGTCCCTTCTCTATCAGATCATCCAACTGCTTCCTGAGCTCCTCCAACTCCTTAGGACCCATCCGGTACGGTGCCTTAGAGATTGGCCCCGTTCCCGGTTTTAGCTTAACCGTGAAATCTATCTCCCTCTTCGGCGGTAACCCCGGAATCTCCTCTGGAAAGACATCTGAAAACTCCCCCACAACTGGTATCTGATCAACTGTCGGACTCTCTATCCGGTCATCTCTCACATGGATCAAGATCAACGGGCACCCCTTCCTCAGATATGACTTCAAAGTCACAGCTGCAATCAACTTAACTTTGGGTTTGACAACAAACCCACGATAAGACACACTAATTCTCTTAGAACCTCCCAAAGACACTTTCTTTTGATGACAGTCTATCTTTGATTTGTACTTCCCTAACCAATCCATCCCGACTATCATCTCAAAACCGTTTAGAGGAAACTCTAGCAGGTCTACAGGTAGATCAACTTGCCCAACTATCATAGATACATCCCTAAACAACCTCCCACATGTTACAGACTCTTCCGAAGGTATAAAATTTTCTCACTTACAGACTCATACTCTCTCAAACCCAACTGTTTAACATGACTCAAAGATACAAACGACTGCGACGCCCCTGAATCAAACAAAACAAAGGTGTAAACACCATTAACAAGAAAGGTACCAGTGATAACATGTGCGTCGTCCTCAGCTGCTTGTTTCTCCATCATAAACAGCTTTCCACTGGTCTTCTGCCCACCTCCTTGAATAGTACTGGCAGAGGTAGTCGGCTTAGCACCCGACCCCTGGTTGTTGTTGGCGTTCGTAGCTGGCTTCTGATAAGAATTACCGCCATTGTGGTTACCTCCCCCGTTATTGCTCTGACCTCCCCGGTTGTTCCATGACCCAGCCGGTCTGTTGCTCGTAAAACTCTGTGTTGGCCCCTGAGAAAAACTCCCCTGTCCCGGCCTCTGGTAACCCCCGTTCGCCGCACTGGTGCACTCATGTCTCTTGTGGCCTACACCGCCACAGTTAAAGCAGGTCACACCCCAACTACCACCACTACTACCACGGCCACACCCGTATGAAGCCTTAGCACTAAACCTTGAACCAGAAGAATATACTCTAGCCTGAGTGTGGTTGCCCTTCTTGTAGCTAGATTGGCCACCACCCTCGCTCTAAGCCTTTCTTTTCTCAGCACCTCTCTCCCGGGCCATCTCTACCAACCTCTCAGCTCTCCCAGCCCTCTTATAATCTTCCTTAACATCAGTAAGGACTCCCACGGGTAACGTATCCATTATCTTGGGGGTCAACCCATTCTCGAACCTCAGAGCTAGGTTCTCCTCACTCAATCCCATATCCTCAGCATATCTAGACTTCTCATTAAACTGTTTGTAGTACTCAGCCATAGACATCTCAGAGGTCATCTTGAACCCATCAAACTCCTCCCTCAACTTACTCCTCACATGCTCCGGAACGAACTCCCTCTTCATAGCTTTCCTAAACTCTTCCCAAGGAATAGCAGGCAGCCCCTGCTTCTCATACATATCTCTAGCACTCACTTTCACCTTATCTCACCACTCTCCTACTGCCTCCCTCAAGTAGAACGCAACTTGTTCTACCCTCATCTCATCCGGACAATGTACCAGATCCAGAATATTCTCCATCTCACGATGCCAATTGTCAAGAAGAATTGGCTCCCCGGTTGCCTTATACTCTTTCGGGTTAAACCTCGCTATATAGAGACTGATCTTAGAGTGATCAACCTCCTTATCTTTCCCCACTCTCTTTAGGGCCTCCGTAAGAGCATCTTGATGCCCCAACGTCTTAACTATGTCATCCACGTTCATGCTCTTAGCTCTCGCATACAAAGCGGTTTTCTTTGGCGGCATCTTGAAACTATATAAGAAAAGGTAGATATAAACATACATACTATAACCCAAAACACGAAAACAATCTGCCCAGAACCCACTCGATCGAGTGCCAAAACCTACTCGATCGAGTTGCGGCTACTCGATCGAGTTCCCAACATACTCGATCGAGTGCCCCGACTCCAGACCCCAAACAGACCTTCTGATCTCTAATATACTCGACCGAGCTGACAAGCCACTCGATCGAGTGCCCCTACTCGATCGAGTGCCCCTATGTACTCGATCAATTACCCCAAAACACGGTTCTGACCATAAAAACGTCAACTATACACTCGATCGAGTCAGACCCACTCGATCGAGCACCTCACCTACTCGATCGAGTGCCCCCCACTCGATCGAGTCATGCAGACTCGTGAATTCTACCCGCATGTTATCTCACTCCCCCATCTTACATATATTACCACACTTTCAATACTATCACAAATACTCATGTTTTCTAGCAATTCTATACATAATCAACGAACAATTCTACTCATGTTATCAAAATCCCACGTTATAAACAACCAATATGACTTTCATTCAATTCACATATAAAACATATCTCTTCTCTTTTAACCATACTTTCAATTCTCCACTTCCAACATTCAACAGTTCACAACACACACTTTTATGCACACATTTGAACCAACAGAGAACACATACGACCTTGACACATACCCCCCTTGTGACCGGTTGAAAATTGCAGGGCGAGTTCGCGACTTTAGGACGTCTCCCAAGCCTTTGCATTAGCTCCTACAACTTTTACCCCGGGTTCATTTTAATTGACTCCCTATATTCATTAAATTCATTAGTTACAGGTTTCAGGATCGTCGCTCTGATACCACTTTGTGACACCCTCATACTCCAAGTGCCTTACCAGGACCACTCAGGTATAAAGATGTCACCATCTCGGTTTCCCGAGGCAATGATAATCAAAGGACAATAAAGAAACAACGTTTAAATAGTATAAAGTTTAGCGAATACAATCCAAAACCAACTGTCTAATCAACTACATAAAATGTCTGACAAACTATCAAGCTACAACGGAAGACTCTATCATCTCGTGGTGACACATCCCAGCTAGCCCATACGTCTCGACTCATACCTGCTCAACAATTGCTCACCATCCCCGAATGGATCACCACAGTTTTTCAAATCAAAGACGGGGTCAGTACTAATCACACAATCATATATATAATCACTACAAGACAGAAACCAACACATCTCAACCATCACATAACCCAAACTCCATAATCACTCCTCATCACTGACTACACACTAAAGTGTGTAGTCCTGCCAGAGTACCCGTCGCAACAGGTTATTCCACTCCGCCAGTGGGGGACCGCAGCCGTTCCCACCTAAGCCCCTCTCATACCATAGAGCGAATAACCCAAATCCATTAATGTGCACACCCCTTCTGTGGCGGGTTCCACAGAAGGCGAATAATGGGCGTGAAGCCACTCCCGCAAGTGACCCCACTCAGCCAGGGACGCACCCCGAATACCACAGACAGATACAATCAATTACAACTATCAACAGTAACCAATTCCAACAACTGTCACAATACGAATACGATATTATACAACAATAACAACTAACAACCAACACATTATGTGACCAATACTGAGTAGGGAAACCCTACCTGGAATGCAACACACGCAGACGATCTCAACAGCTGTATGAAAAAGCCTCCTCTACGAATCCTCCTCCCTCGACGCAAGGATCACAAAGATGTAAAGAATGATGAACTCCGACCTCTCAAGCTCCGGGATTTGTCAATAACACGGATGAATGCGAAGAATGTAACTTGAAACTCTTTTCAATGTGATTAGGTTTGTAAAAGTGTATTATGAAGATGACGGAACGATTTAATTACTAATCCGTGTTATTAACAAAACCCGACAAAACATCACCCGTAAACCGAGCTACTCGATCGAGTAGCTGACGTACTCGATCGAGTGCCGCTTACTCGATCGAGTACCCAGGATGCTCGATCGAGTACCCTACAGGCAGAATACTTTTCTAAAAACCAAAACACCCTTACTCGACAGAGTAAGGCCCACTCGATAGAGTATTCAGAGACTCATAAAACCGTAGTATTACACATATAAGTAATACAACACATCATTAACAAAGATCGCAACACCATGAAACAAGGAAACTATATTTAAAAAAAAAATGCAAAATTTAATCATACACTCTATGGTATCTAAAAAACAATTGGGCAAAATTTTAAGGTAAAATTATCAAATTAATGCAATACATAGTATTATTATCAAAATTGAAGTCTTATTACTCAATTGAATCAAGAAAAATTTAAAACAAAATTTTCAAATTTTAAAATCATACCTAACATCGTTAAATAACATTTCAATCTTTATGACATAACTAGATAAGAACTGGGGTACAAAATGTAAGACTCCGAGGTTAATGCCAACACAATGCAACATCAATAAAGACTAAGTGCCAAGAAATAACTAATTTATGTTTGAGTGCAAATAAATCAAAATCATTCATTTGAGATGAAATTTCAAAAGATTTTGAACAACATTTTAAAATGAAATTTCGATTTAAAATCATACATGTCATTACTAAGAAATATAGTGCCTAATTAGTCAATTAATCTATGTTTCAAACACGATAACTCAAAATTTAAGAATGAACATTAATTAAAGTCAAATTTTCGAGACAGATTTTCAAATGTACGACACAGTTGGTAATAACAACCAAACTTTGATTCTTGTTAAACCATTAACCAAGTAACAAATACAAAATCAAATTATTCACTCAAAAACATATATTTTCGAGTTCATAAAGAAAATTTTTGGGCAAAATTCAACATGAAAATTTCATATTTGACATCATAAATGACGAAAAAGGTGATTAATGTCATGAATTAAACAAAACATGGGATTAATTGACAAAATTTGAAGGAAATAGCGTCGATTTAAATAAAAACCAAATTGGAAAAGAAATAAGAGAAAAGGAGACATCACTTATATGATGAAATTAGCCAAGTTAAGGAATAAATGAAGCAGAAAATTTGAATCCAAACAACAGACATCTACCACGGAATTTTAGAAATAATTTTAAGTGACGAAAGAATAAAGAGATAAAATAAAATAAGGTAATATCACAATTTTTGCGAAATTTACAGCCAAGAAGCAAGCACTCGGCCGAGTGCCCTCTCCACTTGGTCGAGTGACTCACTTCTAGAAATTTTCAAGTTTATGGAAATTAGTCCACTCGGTCGAGTGGTAGGGTTCCCACGGTCGAGTGACTGGTACTCGGTCGAGTACTAGCTCGCACTCGGTTGGGTGCCCCTCTATGGTTTGCAATTCCGACTAAGAATTATTATGCTTATACTAGCGATTACTTTATAAACAACTATTACTAATCACACCTTACTATGGTACTAGTGAAATCCAAACATATATGCTGTATTGACATGCAGGGCTAGTGCCCCTTACGCACCAACACGTAATAACCACTTCCAAAACATGTGACACACATTACTCTTTTTCATTAAACATTCACATATTAACAGGTACCAAATGGTAATTACGATTTCACTGCCTCGGGAAACCGAGATGGTAACATTTCCTAATTACCTTGTCTGGGTAAGAAGGGGTGTTACAAAGTGGTATCAGAGCGACGATTTTGGAACCTAAACCAATGAACTAAAATGAATATAGGTGTGTCTAATAAAATGAACCCGACATGAGTACAATAGGATGTCGGTTTTGGGTGAGAAGAATCCCTAATTTCAAAACTAGATCATATTGTTTCGGTTGGCCACTACGTGGGTGGTTACGAGTCGGGAAACGTGAAGTGAAATGTTGCATGATTTTCCTTGTGTTATAGTTTTGTTGAACATCTTGCATGATATAGAGGTTGTGTGGTAAATGATAATATGTGAAAGTTGAAATGATGGAATGAAAAGGTATACTCGAGTGAGGTATGTGTGATATGAGGGGATTGCTTCAGATGAAATGCATTTATTTGTATGAGCGTTACGTGTTTGAATACGATGAGCTTAAGGCAATAAATTTCATGTGTTGTAGTAAGTTGATAGTATTCTTACATGATGTAGTTATTCATTTCGTATCTGTTAATATGTGAAAGTTTAATGAAAAAGAGTAATGTGTGTCACATGTTTTGGAAGTGGTTATTACGTGTTGGTGCGTAAGGGGCACTAGCCCTGCATGTCAATACAGCATATATGTTTGGATTTCACTAGTACCATAGTAAGGTGTGATTAGTAATAGTTGTTTATAAAGTAATCGCTAGTATAAGCATAATAATTCTTAGTCGGAATTGCAAACCATAGAGGGGCACCCAACCGAGTGCGAACTAGTACTCGACCGAGTACCAGTCACTCGACCGTGGGAACCCTACCACTCGACCGAGTGGACTAATTTCCATAAACTTGAAAATTTCTAGAAGTTTAATATTAATTTTTTATCAGTTATTAACCTATGATAATTGGGAGGTTAAAGTGATGATAGGAGGACCTATGGAGGGGGTAATAAAGGATAGAATTGATCAGACCTTATCTTTGTAAGTATAGAATATTTAAAATATTAAGCCATCTTTCCTCGGGTAGAAATTTATGTTGTCTTATTTTACTTTTATAGAACCATACCTCCAAAGAGATCTACACCTACACCCTCTACCATGTCCCAAGAGGAGGTTGACCGTTTGATAGCTATGAATGAGGCTTTGACTGCGGCATTGAAGGCTAAGGGGTCAGTTCAGGATCCAGCAAAAATGAGTGCTAGTATTGCAAGGCAC
The DNA here is from genome assembly GCF_048544455.1 of Silene latifolia. NCBI lineage: Eukaryota > Viridiplantae > Streptophyta > Magnoliopsida > Caryophyllales > Caryophyllaceae > Silene > Silene latifolia. The sequence goes on along the minus strand of NC_133530.1, from coordinate 70,149,748 downwards.
AACCCGACGAAGTATGACGGATTAGGTGAACCATCCTAACTAGGAGATTGGCATAGGGAGTTTGATAACCTTTTTGAGTTGCTCGGATGTCCTGCGGAGATGCAAGTAGATCAAGCTTCTTACTATTTGAGGGGAAAAGCGGGTTTGTGGTGGAATCGTAGTAAGGAGGTCTTAAGGGAAGCTTGGAGGGAGAGTGATGAACCCTCTATCACTTGGAAGGGTTTTAAGGAGACTATGAGAGCTGTATTTGTGCCAGAACATATTAGGAGTAAGATGAGAGCTGAATTTGATTCTTTCAAGATGACTGATGAGATGACAGTAGAGACTTATTATAACAGGTTCATGGAATTGTCAGAATATGTAGCTGATTTGAATTTTAGTGGTGAGATGTTGGCACTCAGATTTGAAAAGGGATTAACAACCACTATTAAGAAGAGGCTTGCAGCTGGTCAGCCAAGTACCATGGATGGTGTTTATCAGCGAGCTGGGCACGCGGAGAGGATTGCGGATATTTTAAAAGAAGAGAGGGGGGAGAAGGAGGACAAGAAGGGAAAGAGTGAGAAGAGAAAGGTTGAGTCTTCTAGTGAGAATGTTGGGAGTAAGAAACAAAATTCTAACCAATATCACTCTTACTTTGTTAGTAGTGCACCAATGGGAGGAATGAGCCGTGGGAGTGATGGTCGGTCGGTGGCTAGTAGAGATTTTGTTGGTATTTGTTTCAGGTGTGGTAAATTGGGCCATAAGATCATATATTGTAGAGTAAATTTGGGGAAGCAAGGAGGTGGCAATGGAAATGGAGGTTATGGGAGTCAAAACCAAAGGAACTACCAAACTCCGGTACAGAGTGCAGGGAGCAATAGAAATGCAGGGCAATGGAGTACTCAGAGGAGCTACAACAATAGGCAAGGCAATGAAGGTGATCAGAGTAATGGTGGGAAGATATTTGGATCAACTGGTATAGTACAAAGGAATGGGGAAAAGGGTAACTAGTTTATTGAGGGGATTAGACTCTTTATCATTTATATAAGTGTTATGTTGTTAGTAGTTTTAATTTAATGAAATGTAGTAGTTTCGAAACTTCGGAACGAAGTTTATTTTTAGAAGGGTAGAATGTGACACCTCATGTTTAAGTTTATTTTGTGATACATTTTCGTGTTTTGAGTTAATTTTGTGATACATTTTGATAAGTATGATAATGATTATGATTAAAAAAGTTAATTGTGTTGCAATGATAGTGAGTTGAAATGGCATTCAGATGTGTTGATTGTTTTATGAGGCTTTTGTAGCATTTTTGGGTGAACTTCGGGACGAAGTTCATTTTAAGAGGGAAAGATTGTAATACTCCGTATTTTAATTATATTTATATATTTTATAAGTTATATGGATTAGTTATATTTATTAATTATTAATTATAATTGTTTTAGCAGGATTTTCCCTAAAAGGATCCGGCCTATTTATTACGTGATCAGGGTATCTAGTTCTATAAATTAGAAATAAAAGTATGAACGGATGACAGAAGAGAATATAATATAAATTGTGTTATTATGTTTTTAATATAGGCTAAATATAAACATGCGTATAAACTCAAATACTAGAGAGAAAATAGAGGATAATTTGTGATATATATTGATTAATAAGCAAAATGTGTATCTCCTTTACAATTGTGTTTTTATTCTATTTATACTTCTCAAATGATAACGTTGGATGCTGTTCAACGTTCCTCTTAGCCGTTGGTAGCTACTTCCTGAAATATAGCGCACACCTCCTATTAATCCGCTGATCGAGTCCTCTTCAATGAACGCGTGGGCTTCTTCCCTTTTATACGATCAGTTATATGGGAACAAGATGCTTTTGGAATTGGACTTGGTCTTCCATGAAAATAGGGCATGATCATTTCCTTTATGTGATAGTCACATTGTCTGGTAATTCAATACAGCCTGCCCGAGAGCTCTGCCAGGCTATTCTATGCTTTCCTTCAGGCTTCTCTTCCATTATAAGGCAAGCTGATTGCAATAACAGCTAAAATGGTCCGGTCTTCGTCTTCTTTAGTCAGCCTTGTAAAGTCAGGCCAGGTTATGGCCAGGCCAGGCTAATCTGGGCCTAACAATTGCCCCTTGACATTTTACCCGTCTTTGAACCAGGCCGGGGTGAGATGTCAATTTTTACCGGTTGAATAATAAAGAGAATTATACTTAATCAATGACTCTTAGACTCCTAGTTACCGTTGGACACTGTAACGGCTAGGTGATGTCATGCTGAGAGTTTTGCAATTTCTAGGGTTTTCATGCCGTTGCTCATCTTCTATAAATACGGTATCTGGGATGAGATTATTCTCCATCAATTTTCCTCCACTTTCTTTGCTAAATTTTCTTCTGAAATTCTTCCTACTTCGGCAAGAATCCATTTCGCTAGTTTATACTCTTTAAATAATTTAACTTCATCACAATAAATCTGACAATAAAAGACATGGGAGCCAAAAAACGTCCTACATCCCGAGAAAGTTGTTCTGCTGGCGCTTTGTTGAGCCGAACCCACATATATCCAAGAGGAAGAGGTGAGGGAAATTGATCCTCCCGTCGTCGTCTTTGTGGCTTTCAAGTATCGGATTCTGTTTTTTCTGCTCTTCAATCTCTGGATTCTTCTTTCCCTGAGGAAAACTTACTAAAAACAAACTATGACAAGATTCTAAGGGAGAAGAAAATAATTCCCGAGTCAACTGAGGTATGGATCCCTGAGTCTTGTCCGGTCAGGGCTAATCGGGTATCACCCTGGTTGGTTCGTATTTTTGAATGGGCGTTCAAAGCAGTGTAAGTTACCTTTTACTCCCTTAATGATTGACACCATTCGTGCTATGGAGGTATCCCCTTTTCAGATTATGCCAATGGTTTGGAAACTTGTCCATTCTATTGAAAATTTATGTGCTAAACACAATCTTGTAATTACTATTAATGATATCAAGGCGATATCATATGAAAAATCATGTTGATGGTCGCTTTAATTTGAGAATAAAATCGAAAATGTCTCCATTAATGACTAACCTGGACTCTGGAGATGATAAAAATTGGGCAAAGACTTTCCTGTTTGTCCGGACCGAGACTCTGGGATCAGGCTTTGATTATCTGAGATATCCTCCTTTGGAGAGTGGTAGGTTCCCTGTACTTTTTATTTTGCAATATACATTACATGAAATTAATGGATTTTGATTCTTACCCGTGTAATTTTGACGGTTTTTGCAGCTCCTGATTGGAGTTGTGATCCTCTTGATGAGGAAGCTATTTCCAGGATAGAGGCTTTCCTTGCTATTCCCGAGGAGGAGAGGACTGTGCTAGTTTGGGCGGGAGTTGTTCTCCCGGTATATGAAGACCAAGCCGATCGGGGTCGAGTACCCAAAGGCAAGCCTAGTTCTCTTGCTCTTTCTGTACGTCTTCTATATGTTTTTATGTTAGCCGTTATCTTCCTGTCGTTTTTGTTTGATACTCACGTATATTTTTTATATATTCAGTATTTAGGTCTTACGCTAGGGCTGGCCAGCTTTTTGCAAAGGATTTGAAGGCTGGGGTGGCTAGGATTCTTTGAAACGATCCAAGAGCCAGGAGGCTAGTGGGAGTGACAAAACGCTTGATATCCTTGTTTCGATATCCGGCCTTCTCAAGATCCACCAGGATAGCGTCACGGAGGTCGTCCAAGCTCAACAAAGGAAGAGGGAAGATGTTATCCTGGAAGGGGAGGAGGGAGAGAGAGAGAGCCTATCCAGGCTCGGCCCAATCAGGAGTATAAGGCAAGTGTCTACTAGGGTTGATGACATGGATGATGCCCGGGCACGGATAGATGAGTTTTCTGCAAAAATGAGCGACCAGGTGATGTCCGCTAGTACTCTTGAGTCGTCTACCGAGTGGTTTCTATTCGACTTCTCTTGTGACAAAGGTCTTGAACTTGCTACCAGGCTAGGGAGGTTAGTTGTAAAGGGATTTTTTTAATTGTTCATGTGCTTTTTGTTTTGCCTTGTACTTGGCTGATTGATTTTATATATATGTAGGGATTGGATGCGGGTTGGCTCGCTTGTCACTTAGGGATGCCAGGCCGGGTTTCTAGTTTGGAGGAAAACTGGATAAAACTAACCGTGACCGCACACATCCGGGGTAATGAAGTGGTGCTTCAATCTCGGTTGGGGACGACTAGGAGTCAACCAGGGTCGCTATAGTTTGTGAGGTGGTGCAAAAAATCTTTGAGAAGGTCTGTTAGGCAAGAGTTGGAGGTCGAGAAGCGGGCAATGCGGGATCGGTTGAGGAAAAATGAGGAGCTTCTTCTTGAAAAGGAATTGGTGGAGGCGAGGTTGGTGATGCTACTCAATACTTCTTCGGGAAAGGCCGGGTTGATGCTATGAGGGATCCGGAATCTGACCGGGCTAAGTGGAATCCGGACCAGGGATGAGATGACTTTGGACGCTCAGTATCTGATTTGGCCAATATGGGTCAAGAAGAAGAGGTGGATTCTCCTCCTTCAAGGCGAAGTCGATGACCAGGAAATGGCGGATGGTTGTGAGTCGGTCACTGGCTCAAAGATAGCTTAGTTTAGTTTTTCTTTTAGGTTTTGGTCTATCCAGGGGGAATGTCCCCGGAATGAATATTTAAACGTTTTTGGCCCATCCGGGGGATGTCCCTGGAACGGATGGTTATTAGGTGTGTGGTAAGGCCAATTATTTTGGATGAATAAATATTTGGTCTTTGTTTGTTTCTTTTTGTGTTTTGATAAGGTACTTTTGAAATGTTGGATGTGTTGGATCGACTAGTTTTTAACCTGGATCGGGCAGTTTTTGTCTTGGATCGCGAGTCCTTATTTTGTATGTTATGGGTGGGGTTGTTGCACATCCGGGAGGGCTTACGTCCCGCTGTCTGGAGGGCTTATGACCCATCTGTGTTATACAAGTCAGGAAGAAATTTTCCGGACTTTGTATGTTTAAGTGGAGCTCGGTATTTAAAGGCTGTTTTGCAATGAAATTCGGATATCAGTTGGATATTTGGTGGGGGTGGCCCCCAATCTTTAAGATTTGTTTTAAAAATGCAATATGTAAAACAAGTATTGAAGATTTCGCTAAGTAAATATGAGAACATAGATAAGTACTTGGGCACATAATTTGAAGAAATCATATACGGCATTTATTCATATAGTTGCAAGTATCATACATGTAGCTTCCAGGCAAGAGATGTCAAGGTGAGAAGTTGTACCTGGATTGAGGGATATATTTTATATGTGAAATAGTTTTAAGTGTGCAATATTCCAAGCTCTTGGGATCATTTCGCAAATCCGGGGTTTGTAATCTATAAGCTCCCTGGCCGACTATTGAATCAATCGGATAGGGACCTTCCCAGGTTGGGGCCAATTTGCCAGCATTCTTTTCTTTTGTGTTTTGGAAGACTTTCCGGAGGACAAGGTCTCCTACCACGAATACCCCTGGCTTTGTGAGTCTTGTTGTAGCTTTTGCAACCCTTTCTTTGGTATCTTTGCTAATCGATCTTTTGCATCTCTTAGCTCTTCTGTTAAGTCTATTTGTCCTCCATTAGAGGTATATTGCTTGTTATTGTGTTTAGGTGCATCTGGTGATGGAATGTCCACCTCGGTGGGATTACGCTTCACATCCATAGACCAAGGAGTAGGGGTTTGGCTTTGTGGATGTTTTAGGCGTGGTTCGTCACCCAAAGGACCGGGGCGTTCTTGACCCATCTACCTCTTCTTCTTTCCGACTTTTTCTTTATGCGGTGATTACCACCTTATTATTGGATTCGCGACCGTTGGCTTTTGGATATCCTGGTGTGGATGTTACCAGATTGATGTTCCATTGAGCACGAAGGTCTTTGTTCTTTTCCCACAAATTGTGTGCCATTGTCGCATACTATTTCGGAGGGGATGCCATATCTACATATGATGTTGTGTTTGATGATTGTTATGACATCCTTCTCTTTGACTTGCCTGTATGATTGACTTCTATCCACTTGGAGAAGTAATCAGTCATTGCTAGCATGAAAACTTTCTGTCCGGGTGCTTGAGGTAGTTTTCCTACTATATCCATGCCCCACTTCATAAATGGCCAGGGTGCGGATATGGAGTGTAGTTCCTCGGATGGTGATGGATATATGGTCCGTGAATCGACAAGCTTTGCATTTAGAGCTAAAATCCTGGCAATCGGCTCTCGGGGTAGGCCAATAATAACTGTTCGAGTACTTTGCTTGCCAGGCTTCTTCCACCTTTATGATTTCCACAGTATCCTTCATGGATTTATGATAATATCTGCTCGACTTCTTGCGGTTCCAGGCATCCGAGGTACGGCCCGACTGCGATTTCTTAAAAAGCACGTTGTCAATAATAGTATACGAAGCGGCTTTTATTTTTAGTGTTTTGGCATCTTGCTTATTTAGGGGAAGGATTCCTGTTGTAGTGATCATAGTAGGGTTTTGTCCAAGAATTGGCAATACAAATTGGGAAGCTTTCATTTTGTTTGTTTATTGCAGGTTCTAATAAATGTACGATGGGTATTTTGTCGAAGTCTAGGGGACTGAAGTTGGATCCTAGGCCGGCTAGAGCATCGCACAGGTATTCAAGTCCCACGGGAATTTGGTCAATATTAAAATTGCGAAATTTTGATTTTAAGATTTGAACAACATCTAAATAAAGCATCATCTTTGAGTCTTTAGCTGTATATATCCCATTTACTTGGTTTGAAATAAGGAGGGAATCGATCGTACCTTTAGGTTTTGTACACGAAGGTCAATACATACCTTTAACCCTTGACTATTAGGGCTTCGTATTCGCTTCATTGTTGGTGGCTTCAAATGCACTGACTTATCGCCTGTACTATCTTATCCCCCCGTGGCGATTTTAGTACTACTCCCAGGCCTGTGCCCCTCGTGTTGGCTGCACCATCGACAAATAGGGTCCATTCTAGGTCCTGTTTGGTCATTTGGTCGGTTTATTTACTTCTTTATTAGGTCGGGTTCTAGGGTCGGACTAAAATCAGCCACAAAGTCTGCTAGTGCTTGTGACTTAATTGTTGTCCTTGGTTCAAATGTTATGTTGTATGTGCTTATTTGTCTTGCGACCATTTACACATTCGTCCAGGACAATTCGGCTTTCTAAGTACAGATTTGATAGGAAGATTGGTTCGACTATTATAGGGTGGCTTTCAAAGTCTGGTCTTAATTTTGTGCAACTCATAATTAAAGCTAAAACATATTTTTCAAGCAGGCCATACCTGATCTCTGCGTCCAGTAGACTTTTACTTACATAATAGACGAGAGTCTTTGTTGTCCGTCATCTTCTTTGACCAAGACGCACGACAGCGGTTTTGACGGTTGATCAGGTATCTTGTCAGGGGCTCATCTTTGATTGGTTTTGCAGCGGGGAGGAGAGGATAGATATATCTTTAGGTCTTCAAAGGCGGTCGATGATCGGGGGTCCATTGAAAGTCCTTGTTCTTCCTTAACGAGGTTATAAAATGATTTGCACCTTTCGATGATCTTGAAATGAACCTGTTTAGGGCCGCTATTCTTCGATCGACTTTTGTATGTCTTTGATTTGTCTTTGGTGGTTCTAGCTTGAGAATAGCTTTGATCATTCGGGGTTGGCTTCTATTCCTCTTTTTGTCACCATGTAGCCCAGGAATTTGCCTTTGAGACTAAGTGGCATTTTTGTGGGTTGAGCTTCATATTGAATTTCTCCAGTATTTGAAAGGCTACTTCCAGGTCTTTGATGTGGTCTTCTGCCTTTTTTGACTTGACTACCATGTCGTCTATATAGACTTCCATGGTGTCTCCTATCTGGTCTTTGAACATCATGTTGACTAGCCTTTGGTAGGTTGCACCTGCATTTTTATCTGATTGAATCCGTTGGAGGCATCCATGAATGTTAACATTTCGTGGCCTGCAGTGGCATCTACCATTGCATCGATATGTGGCAGGGGAAATGGATCTTTTGGGCAGGCTTTGTTTAAGTCGGTGTAGTCTACGCAGACTCTCCATTTGCCATTTTTCTTTTGGACGACTACCACGTTTGCAAGCCAGTCAGGGTACATTACTTCCCTGATCATCTCCATGTCCAGTAGCTTGTCAACTTCTTGGTTGATGATTTCATGCCTTTCTGCAAGTGAATTTTCTTCTCTTTTCTTTGTACATGCTTAAAGGATTTGTCAATGTTCAACTTATGAGTAATAATGTCAAGCATCTATACCCAGTCATATCAAAATGTGACCAAGCAAAACAAGACATTTTAGTTTTGAGAAAGTGACCGATTTGGTCCGATTGAGTCGGGTGTATCGACCCTACGAGTACTTTCTGTCGAATTCGGATCTAATATGACTTCTCTGTTTCCATCCGTGTGATTGTGCTACATACTCTTCCCTGACAGGTGACTTTAATTGCTATGCGAGGGACTTACATGACTTTGAGGGTTTCAAAGCACGAGTGTAACATTCTGAGCCGTCCTTTGTTCTCCTCGATGGTGGTTATCCCCATTCTTTGGAATTTTCACGCATTGATGGTATTTTGATGGGATTGCTTTGACATTGTGGATCCATGGTCCGCCGAGATTACATTATACGAGGATAGGCAATCCATTACTCCAAATCTTTCATATGAAGCCACGCCTTCTACATAGGTAGGCGGTGATTTCTCCCAAGGTGTTATTTGTTTCTCCTTGAATCCCACCAGGACGCTGGATTTCTTGATGATCTTCCCTTCGTCTATCTTCATAGCTTTAAGGACGTCAAGCATCACCAGGTTGATTGAAGCGCCTCCGTCTATCGGATTCTTGATACCTTTCTTTGTCCGATTTGCATGGTGATTACCGGTGTCATGATGTAGATCGATATTCCTTGCGGTCGAGTCATCAAAGGTAATAGCGAGGCAATGACTTGGGCACGAAAGGAGGTTGAAGTCCGGATTCCCTGGATATTCTTTTGGCGGTGAAAATTTGGGTCGGACCCAATTCGATCCTCCATTTATGAATTTGACTTCATAGATGGGGGGAGGAGGAGGAGGAGTCTCTCTTTGCTTCTGGATCTCTCTTGTTTTGTTCTTCATTTTTGTTCTTTTGTTCTTTGGATTAAGTCTTTCAAGTAGCCTTTCTTTAGAAGATATGCCACCTGTTTCTTGAGTTGGATGCATTCTTCTGTGGTGTGTCCGATGTCCTGATGGAAGTCACACCATCTTGTTGGATCTTTCCTGGGGTTGTCGGATTTCTTTGGCCATCGATTTGTATCTCCCAGGTTTTCGAGCGTTTGATTAATCCTGCGGTATTAATAGAGAAGTTATATTCGGGAATAGTTGGAAGGCTAGAAAGGTTACCTTTGTGTTCTTGTGCCATATTGACTTGGATCGTTCGGGCCTGGAATAGGGTCTTGATCCGGGATTGCCTCCTTTGGTAGGAGCTTTTCTGTTAGTGTGTCCATAGCCTTGCTTTCCTCCGGATGAGTTCGTCACGAAGTTGAGGTCTTCTTCCAATCGACATGCTCTAAAGCGATGGATTGAACAGTGGCAAAGGTCGGACAAGCCTTTTTAGTCAGGTCTGCATAGATGTCTTTGTCAGCGAGGACTCCTTGCTGAAGGCTTCCACCATTGTTTCTTCATCACACGGGAATGGCCACCTTTTCTTTGACAAATCGGCGAGAAATTCTTTGAGAGATTCTTGAAGTTGCTTTACCAAGGCAGTTCTTTTGGGTCTCTTGGCCATATCTCTGTTTGCTTGCGAATTGTTGATTGAAGGCATTGATCAGTGCAAAATTCTTGATACCTCCATTTGGGAGATTGATGAACCATTGTAATCTTTGCTCGAGGTCGGGGTCGTACCAAAGCCTTTACACATGCGGACTTGCACGAGTTCACTTTGGGTATTGAGGCGCCCAACATTTTACGTTTGAATATGGCAACGTGATTTTGTGAATCGGCGTTCCATCATAAGTTCTCATGGACGGAACAAGTAAATTTCTTGGGGGATCAATTTTTGCAATTTCATCCGCAAAGGGTGAATCTGCGAAAGTCAACTTCTACTTGACCCACGTGGTCGGCACTCCGGGTATGTTTTCTATTTTGTTGTGGAGTTTTTGAATTTCTCGAAGCATGGCCATCATTATTCTTTGCTTCTTGATTTTGTTTGTCTCATGATTGGGAATGGTTGGGGTGTCGGATAATGTATCCTTCTCCGGGGTTCCAAAATTGGAGAAGTCTATGTTTTTGATAATGGATGAAAATGGGGTTCTGGTTCGAATCGGTCTTGGATCCTGAAGCTTGATTTTCCAATTTTTCTTCGAGCTAGACTCGGATTCTTTCACCTATTGATACGTTTTCTGGTGCCTTCTCTTGGATTGTCTCCAATTCTTTGATCTTGGTCAGGGAAGCCGCTAATTGTTGTTCTGCGGTAAGTTCCACCATTTTTGTGTGAATATTAAATGAAAAATGATAAGGGGAATTTTATTGGTTGAAGAACTAGATGCCCCACGGTGGGCGCCAATTGTTTTAGCAGGATTTTCCCTAAAAGGATCCGGCCTATTTATTACGTGATCAGGGTATCTAGTTCTATAAATTAGAAATAAAAGTATGAACGGATGACAGAAGAGAATATAATATAAATTGTGTTATTATGTTTTTAATATAGGCTAAATATAAACATGCGTATAAACTCAAATACTAGAGAGAAAATAAAGGATAATTTGTGATATATATTGATTAATAAGCAAAATGTGTATCTCCTTTACAATTGTGTTTTCATTCTATTTATACTTCTCAAATGATAACGTTGGATCTTTGTTCAACGTTCCTCTTAGCCGTTGGTAGCTACTTCTGAAATATAGCGCACACCTCCTATTAATCCGCTTGTCGAGTCCTCTTGAATGAACGTGGGCTTCTTCCCTTTTATACGATCGGTTATATGGGAACAAGATGCTTTTGGAATTGGACTTGGTCTTCCATGAAAATAGGGCATGATCATTTCCTTTATGTGATAGTCACATTGTCTGGTAATTCAATCTGACTGCCCGAGCTCGCGGGCTATTCTATGCTTTCCTTCAGGCTTCTCTTCCAGTATAAGGCAAGCTGATTGCAATAATAGCTAAAATGGTCCGGTCTTCGTCTTCTTTAGTCAGCCTTGTAAAGTCAGGCCAGGTTATGGTCAGGCCAGGCTAATCTGGGCCTAACAATAATAATTGCGGATTATGTTGTTAGACGGAAATAATTAATAAGTTAATAGTATAATGAGTCGGGATGACAACCAAATAATAACAATATATGATAATTCATAGAATAATAATAATACTTGGTAAATATGTTATAATAATAATAGTAATACTAGTAATACTAATAATAATAATAATTGTATTTCATAATTATAATAATAATAAGGTAATTTATAATAGTTTCTTAATTAGTGTGTTACACATCCTAAACCTAGTTATAAATACAAAGAAATCTGAAAAAATAATTTATAAAAGAAGAAGGAAGAAATCTAAAACAAAGAAGGAGAGAATTAAAGAGCTATTAGCGATAAAAGGTAAACCGTCTTAAACTCAATTATTTTTGTTATAACGTTTAAACATAGACTTTAACACCACCATATACCACCGTATGAACAACCATAGAATCGTGACTTCGAACCTAGGCTAGAATTGGACCACCATGACTCCGTCTAACCCTTCTCTGACCGTCTCTGACCTGGCCTTGGTGGTTATTGGGGCGTCTTAAGGTGGCGGGATTGGGCTATAGCGGGTTTGAACCAGGGGAATCGAACCCTTATTTGACTCACCAATTGGACCTAACCTGACCTGGGCTATGATGGGTTGGGACCACGGGTGTTAGTCGACCACCTTGGTGGTGTCTTGGTGGTCGGATATGGAGGTTTGTGGCGGTGGTGGCGGTGAAACAGGGGAAAGTAGAGGGGTTGTCGTGGCTGCCTTAAGACGGGCACTGTGGCCGCATTAGCGGTTGTACAGAGGAAAGGGGACCACCCCTGGAGTCCCCGTGAGACAGTGGCGTCAACAGTGATGGCCAGAGGTTGTAGTGGTGGCCGTGGAGGCGTTGACGAGGCGTTATTTACAGGGTATTTGTCGATGTCGGGTTTTCGGTGTATTAGTTGTTGTTGTTTCTAGGACGTGTAGGGCGGCCATGTGTGGTGTTACTGCTGGTTGTTGGTGCGTGGCAAGGGGGTTGGGTGTAGTGGTGGCTCACGGGGTGGTGGCTGCCGTGCTCATGGTGGGTATTAGGTGGTTGCGTCGTGTGATTGTATGGGGTGTTAGAGGGATGCGGGGTGAATTGTCGTGTATAGAAATTGGTTTTACACGTGAGTAGGGTGATCATACACATTATTATATTATAATATTTGGGTGAGGGACCCGAGTTTAAATTGTTAGTCGGGTTACTCGGGTGTTGACACGAGTTTTGAGAAGTCGGGATTTAAATATAATAACTCCGTATTTATCGTATAATTGTTTTATAATTAGTTTAATTATTTAACACGGGTTGAACATTGGTTTAGTTTGTATAGCTTGATACGGGTTTTGACCGATAATTAAGACGGATTTTACGTAGAAATTTACACGATAACATAATTAATATAATTAAATTATAATTGATTAAAATAATGAATATAATTTATAATTGAATAATTATTATATTTGTTAGGTGACGGGTTGTTGAAGAGTTATTTGATTGACTTGCTTTGCTTGGATTACACAATTGGAGTGCTTGCTTTCGAGGTAGGATAATCTACTCAACTATATTTGGTTTGCGTGTTTAATACGTGAATGTATTGAAAGGATGATTGGTGTATGATTGCTTATTTAATTAAGCTAATTGAGTGATTAACTTTGTTAATTGATTGGAGTTGTGTATACTTTATACGATGATATTGTGGAATGCTTTATGAGAATTGGACTGCCCCAGGCTTAGTCTCTGGTGGATAACGTGAGTGGTTGTTGGACTGCCCCAGGCTTAGTCTCTGGTGGATAACGTGTGTGAATAATTGGAAGGTCCCAGGCTTAGTCTCTGGTGGATAACGTGGATAATTGATGTCGAGATGTGACATGTGAATAGTTGAGATTGGAATATTGACAGTTGTGAGAGATTGGTTGCTTTATGTATTTTATCCTACTCAACCTCGTGGTTGACCGTGTATTCGTGAACACCTGTGATGAACCATAAAGGGGAGCAGATTTGACAGGTACTAAAGATTAGCTGACTTGGGAGCATTGGGATGTGAGCTCGACTTGGACCATAGTTGCTGTCTAGATCACTTAGTTGACTTATACAACTTTATTTATGTTATTTCCGCTGCGTAATAAATTGTAATGTTAAGTCTTATATTTAATCGGTTGGCAATGTAATAAAACCATTCTTTCAGTTAAAGTACTTTGGTTTGTTTTAATTTGTATCATTTACCTCGGGCAACCGAGATGGTAACATTCCTATTTATAGGGAATGTCTTGCTAAAGGCTCCTAAATAAATGGAGGTGTTACAAAGTGGTATCAGAGCAAAACGATCCTCAGGCTTAACCAATGAATTTAATAAATGAACTTAGGATGTGTCTAATAAAATGAACCCGGGTAGAAACTGTTAGAAGCCCTTTTTGGCTTAGGATGAGAAGGTACCCTCACTCCGAACCCCGGCCCTTCCAGTTTCTAACCGGTTACCTCGAGAGATAACTAAGAGCGGGGAAAGTTAAAATAAATATTGAGTATCTCTTAGGATTCATTGTTGACTTGAAGGTGTATTGTTTTTATTGATTGGATGTTTATTGTTGATGACCAGTGTTACGGGACGTAACCTTGATTTTAAGGAGGACGGGATGGATAAAATAATGATGTGATGTTGAATTGTTTTGATCATAAGCATGAAAGTCATTACAAATTGATATCGATTATGTGGTTGGATGTTGTGTGATAGTAGTATCATGTCTAGTTATATGCGGTTGTGTGAATCCCAAAGCCATGTTATTTAAAATATATTATGAAATGATTAAGTTTGTGATATGAATGCTTTAGAGTATATACTAGTCGTGTGTGAAAGTTTATTGACCAAGTTGTGTTGATATAGAAGTAGGAGGGTATTAATAAGGGCTTGTGACCTAGTAAAAAGGAACCTAGAGCTGAACTTTATTTCGTCAAATTTTACCCCTATTTGATTTAGTTTCCATTTCACCTCCGTTTATCATACAAGGTTGATATTTTTATGAGTGATAACCTAGTGAGTTAGCTTACCAATTCCGTTGGTCTCATGTTTAAAAGTTTTATGGGTTGGGAGAAATAAATAATTTAGTGAACAGTGGTCAGAAAGTTCCTGTACAGTGAAGTCTTCGACAAACGATTTTGTAAAATTTCTCATTTAATGTTTACTTAATATTTTTACCTAATTCCAACTCCAATATTTAAAGGACTCAAATATGTTTTCAAATTTATAAGCCACGTTATAAGTTGAATTTTTGAAAATTAATAGTGATTTTTACAAGTTGACCTAAAATTTTTAACTTTTTGTTGATCGGTTTTATTTCGACCCACTGAATTGTAAAAATCTTTATAAATTGATTATTCGAGATTTGGACTTGATTCTTTTTCTCATGCTTTAAAGACTCTTTATATTTTCTGGAAAGTATAAAAACTAAATGTAAAATGTAATGGTTGTTTAATGGTGATTTTTGAAAGTTACAACTTGACTTTGATTTCTGAAAACGCGAGTTTTACCAAAAGTTTAATATAAATGTTTTATCAGTTACTAACCTATGATAACTGGGAGGTGAAAGTGATGATAGGAGGACCTATGGAGGGGGTAATAAAGGATAGAATTGATCAGACCTTCTCTTTGTAAGTGTAGAATATTTAAAATATTAAGCCATCTTTCCTCGGGTAGAAACTTATGTTGTCTTGTTTTACTTTTATAGAACCATGCCTCCAAAGAGATCTAAACCTACACCCTCTACCATGTCTCAAGAGGAGGTTGACCGTTTGATAGCTATGAATGAGGCTTTGACTGCGGCATTGAAGGCTAAGGGGTCAGTTCAGGATCCAACAAAAATGAGTGCTAGTATTGCACGACACAACCCGACGAAGTATGACGGATTAGGTGAACCATCCTTACTAGGAGATTGGCATAGGGAGTTTGATAACCTTTTTGAGTTTCTAGGATGTCCTGCGGAGATGCAAGTAGATCAAGCTGCTTACTATTTGAGGGGAAAAGCGGGTTTGTGGTGGAATCGTAGTAAGGAGGTCTTAAGAGAAGCTTGGAGGGAGAGTGATGAACCTTTTATCACTTGGAAGGGTCTTAAGGAGACTATGAGAGCTGTATTTGTTCCAGAACATATTAGGAGTAAGATGAGAGCTGAATTTGATTCGTTCAAGATGACTGATGAGATGACAGTAGAGACTTATTATAACAGGTTCATGGAATTGTCAGAATATGTAGCTGATTTGAATTTTAGTGGTGAGATGTTGGCACTCGGATTTGAAAAGGGATTAACAACCACTATTAAGAAGAGGCTTGCAGCTGGTCAGCCAAGTACCATGGATGATGTTTATCAGCGAGCTGGGCACGCGGAGAGGATTGCAGATATGTTAAAAGAAGAGAGGAGGAAGAAGGAGGACAAGAAGGGAAAGAGTGAGAAAAGAAAGGTTGAGTCTTCTAGTGAGAATGTTGGGAGTAAGAAAGAAAATTCTAACCAATATCACTCTTACTTTGTTAGTAGTGCACCAATGGGAGGAATGAGCCGTGGGAGTGATGGTTGGTTGGTGGCTAGTAGAGATTTTGTTGGTAATTGTTTCAGGTGTGGTAAATTGGGCCATAATATCATAGATTGTAGAGTAAATTTGGGCAAGCAAGGAGGTGGCAATGGAAATAGAGGTTATGGGAGTCAAAACCAAAGGAACTACCAAACTCCGGTACAGAGTGCAGGAAGCAATAGAAATGCAGGGCAATGAAGTACTCAGAGGAGCTACAACAATAGACAAGGCAATGGAGGTGATTAGAGTAATGGTGGGAAGATATTTGGAACAGCTGGTACAGTACAAAGGAATGGGGAAAAGGGTAACTAGTTTATTGAGGGGATTAAACTCTTTATCATTTATATAAGTGTTATGTTGTTAGTAGTTTTAATTTAATGAAATGTAGAAGTTTTGAAATTTCGGAACGAAGTTGATTTTTAGAAGGGTAGAATGTGACACCTCATGTTTAAGTTTATTTGTGATACATTTTCGTGTTTTGAGTTAATTTTGTGATACATTTTGATAAGTATGATAATGATTATGATTAAAAAGGTTAATTGTGTTGCAATGATAGTGAGTTGAAATGGCATTCAGATGTGTTGATTGTTTTATGAGGCTTTTGTAGCATTTTTGGGTGAACATCGGGAGGAAGTTCATTTTAAGAGGGAAAGACTGTAATACTCCGTATTTTAATTATATTTATATATTTTATAAGTTATATGGATTAGTTATATTTATTAATTATTAATTATAATAATTGTGGATTATGTTGTTAGACGGAAATAATTAATAAGTTAATAGAATAATGAGTCGGGATGACAACCAAATAATAACAATATATGATAATTCATAGAATAATAATAATACTTGGTAAATATGATATAATAATAATAATAATAATAATAATAATAATAATAATAATAATAATAATAATAATAGTAATAATAATAATAATAATAATACTAGTAATACTAATAATAATAATAATAATAATAATAATAATAATAATAATAATAATAATAATTGTATTTCATAATTATAATAATAATAAGGTAATTTATAATAGTTTCCTAATTAGTGTGTTACACATCTTAAACCTAGTTATAAATACAAAGAAATCTGAAAAAATAATTTATAAAAGAAGAAGGAAGAAATCTAAAACAAACAAGGAGAGAATTAAAGAACTATTAGCGATAAAAGGTAAACCGTCTTAAACTCAATTGTTTTTGTTATAACGTTTTAACATAGACTTTAACACCACCATATACCACCGTATGAACAACCATAGAATCGTGACTTTGAACCTAGGCTAGAATTGGACCACCATGACTCCGTCTAACCCTTCTCTGACCATTTCTGGCCTGGCCTTGGTGGTTATTGGGGCGTCTTAAGGTGGCGGGATTGGGTTATAGCGGGTTTGAACCAGGGGAATCGAACCCTTATTTGACCCACCAATTGGACCTAACCTGACCTGGGCTATGATGGGTTGGGACCACGGGTGTTAGTCGACCACCTTGGTGGTGTCTTGGTGGTTGGATATGGAGGTTTGTGGCGGTGGTGGCGGTGAAACAAGGGAAAGTAGAGGGGTTGTCGTGGCTGCCTTTAGACGGGCACTGTGGCCGCATTAGTGGTTGTACAGAGGAAAGGGGACCACCCTTGGAGTCACCGTGAGACAGTGGCGTCAACGGTGATGGCCAGAGGTGGTAGTGGTGGCCGTGGAGGTGTTGGCGAGGCGTTATTTACAGGGTATTTGTCGATGTCGGGTTTTCGGTGTATTGGTTGTTGTTGTTTCTAGGACGTGTAAGGCAGCCGTGTGTGGTGTTACTACTGGTTGTTGGTGCGTGGCAAGGGGGTTGGGTGTAGTGGTGGCTCACGGGGTGGTGGCTGCCGTGCTCATGGTGGGTATCAGGTGGTTGTGTCGTGTGATTGTATGTGGTGTTAGAGGGATGCGGGGTGAATTGTCGTGTATAGAAATTGGTTTTACACGTGAGTAGGGTGATCATACACATTATTATATTATAATATTTTGGTGAGGGACCCGAGTTTAAATTGTTAGTCGGGTAACTCGGGTGTTGACACGAGTTTTGAGAAGTCGGGATTTAAATATAATAACTCCGTATTTATCGTATAATTGTTTTATAATTAGTTTAATTATTTAACACGGGTTGAACATTGGTTTAGTTTGTATAGCTTGATACGGGTTTTGACCGATAATTAAGACGGATTTTACGTAATAATTTACACGATAACATAATTAATATAATTAAATTATAATTGATTAAAATAATGAATATAATTTATAATTGAATAATTATTATATTTGTTAGGTGACGGGTTGTTGAAGAGTTATTTGATTGATTTGCTTTGCTTGGATTGCTTAATTGGAGTGCTTGCTTTCGAGGTAGGATAATCTACTCAACTATATTTGGTTTGCGTGTTTAATACGTGAATGTATTGAAAGGATGATTGGTGTATGATTGCTTATTTAATTAAGCTAATTGAGTGATTAACTTTGTTAATTGATTGGAGTTGTGTATATTTTATACGATTATATTGTGGAATGCTTTATGAGAATTGGACTGTCCCAGGCTTAGTCTCTGGTGGATAACGTGAGTGGTTGTTGGACTGCCCCAGGCTTAGTCTCTGGTGGATAACGTGTGTGAATAATTGGAAGGCCCCGGGATTAGTCTCTGGTGGATAACATGGATAATTGATGTCGAGATGTGACATGTGAACAGTTGAGATTGGAATATTGACAGTTGTGAGAGATTGGTTGTTTTAATGTATTTTATCCTACTCAACCTCGTGGTTGACCGTGTATTCGTGAACACCTGTGATGAACCATAATGGGGAGCAGATTTGACAGGCACTAAAGATTAGCTGACTTGGGAGCATTGGGATGTGAGCTCGACTTGGACCATAGGTCCTGTCTAGATCACTTAGTTGACTTATACAACTTTATTTATGATATTTCCGCTACGTAATAAATTATAATGTTAAGTTTTATATTTAATCGGTTGGCAATGTAATAAAACCATTCTTTTAGTTAAAGTACTTTGGTTTGTTTTAATTTGTATCATTTACCTCGGGCAACCGAGATGGTAACAGTCCTATTTATAGGGAATGTCTTGCTAAAGGCTCCTAAATAAATGGGGGTGTTACAGTTTTCACAACGGGTTTCTTAAAAAAACCAACCGTTGTTAAAACCTTTAACAACGTCCGCTTTTTTATATAACAACGCTCTTTAACCGTTGTTATACAGTATATCTGTAGTAGTGTCACCAATAACAACACTCGACACCAACAACCAACAACACCACACCCTTACACAAACCGACCACAACAGCCCCCACCATGGGCCACCACCACCAACGTGTTCACGACCCAACCCCTACCTGCCATCGCCCTCAGATCTGACCCCCAACAACCAAGACAACCACCACAATAACCGCCAATAACAAACAACACACGACAGAACAACACAACCCGACTCCTCCCCTTTAAACCCGATTTAAACCACCTTGCCGCCACCCAAACCCCCACCTCTGACCACCACCCGACACTTCACTCAACCCACGACAACCTCCACCCAACATCACCCCCGGTTAGTCACGAAAAAAGGAGTAAAAACTCATCTTAAGACGGTCCCACAACAACAACTATAAACATGTATAGAACTTTGTCAAACCCAGATTTAGGGCGGTCAACGGCGGCTACTTGGGCGGTCAACGACGGT
Organism: Silene latifolia; assembly: GCF_048544455.1. Classification (NCBI taxonomy): domain Eukaryota; kingdom Viridiplantae; phylum Streptophyta; class Magnoliopsida; order Caryophyllales; family Caryophyllaceae; genus Silene; species Silene latifolia. The sequence continues at coordinate 70,130,284 of NC_133530.1, read as the reverse complement.
TTAGGGTGGGTCAAGGTCACGGCATTTCTATGGTATAAATTAATTAAGATAATTATTACCTTACGATTTGAGGCGGGGTGACGGAAATCTTTTGTTTTCTTCTCTTTCTCTCCTTTCTCCCATTTCTCTCTTTCATTTTTGTGGTGGAAATGTGATGAAGTGAAATAATAAGGAGGATGGATAACGTGTTGAGGGAAATAAGGAGGAAATCTGAAAAGTGAAGGTAAAAGGATATGGCTCACTCACACGCGGTTCTAAGCGATAGCGACCCGGCACTCGATCGAATGAAATGTTCACTCGGTCGAGTGACACGCACTCGGTCATGGGAACCACTCACTCGGTCGAGTGGCAACCGGCAAAACAATGCCTAATATTCCCAAATTCTACTCGGTCGAGTAGCTACCCCACTCCGTCGAGTGACTTCCACTCGATCGAGTACTAAGTCGAGTGAACTCAAAAGTTCGGGTTATTGCATTTTCGATACACCTTGAATTCATTTATTGTACATAGTTTTCATTCAATTTCTAGTTTCTAGCTTTCATTCTTTTATGGTTTTTTTATAAATCAAGTTTAATTACGTCTTTGTAATTCCGACATCATAATTTGTAAACTGTAAATACGCTGTAATACTCGTTACAATCTGTTATAATTCAACTTCTCGCGATCTTTAATATTTCTATACCTTGCTAAATCATTTTCACTTGTTTCGTATGCTAATAATTGTAGATACCTCATTTGTAGACCTCATGCCAACCACCCAGTAATGATTAGGCCGCATGTTCGATATGCGGAACGATTTATGACAGTCTGTAAGTTCATCATCAAGTGATAGCTCAAATATTCGAGTCAACCCCTGGGTCGTCATCTACGCACCGGTACGGTCTTTCTGACATTAATTAGAGTTCATTTGGAGTCCGGGTAAAAAACCGCTTCATTTTCTAAAAACCGTTTAAATGCCGAGTCGGAATATTCCGGAATGTTCTAGAATTCTCTGGATATTTATTCCTAATTAAGATTAATATTTAAAGTAAATATCTAACGTGATATTGTGTTTTATGGAATAAGGAAGTGTAGATCTACCGAAATTCCATAATCAAACGCAGAAATCTTTCTTGTTGAGGAGGAAACCTCTGGAGAAATGACGCAGCAAGTGCTGTGCCTCTTCGAAGGATCGTAGCTCGTGCTGCGCCTCTTCTCCAGCCCTCTTTTCGCGTTTTCCAGAATATTTCCGTGATTTGTTTCCATATCCGTGTAAAACCTAAACTCTTCTATATGTTTAGTATAAATAGAGGCCTCCGGCCTCCATATTTTTCACGCGAGTGTTCCGCCCTCTCTCTCTCTCTCTCTCTCTCTCTCTCTCTCTCTCTTTGCATTCTAGACTAGGCTATTGCCTTTCGACGCCTACGTGCTTGATCAATCGACCACGTAAGCTCAGATCATTCCGTGTCCCAGTCACGTTGCATAGACCGGCCAATTTGACCAACTCCACCTTTAATCAACTTAATCAATCTACTAAATCCTCTAACGAGGGCACTTTTCACATATATTCGAGTCGAGCAATCACTAAACGATAACTTTAGTAAATCTCATTTCGTCAAACTTGTAAGTCTGAGGGTGTAAATCCTATTTTATTATTATACTTTTATTTTGTATCAATTAATGTAGATCTATGTCAAAAACACGTTCGGCGCGAAAACCGATTCAAAATCCATCTTTTAAAGCCGTTTTTATGAAACAGCAGAGGTCAGACGTCGAGAAGAAACACAGCAGCAGCTGCGCCTCTTCGAAGGATCGCAGCTCTTGCTGCGCCTCTTCCAGAGGTTGCTTGCTGCTCCTTCTCTTCTTCTTCTTCCTCGACTTCCTGCATATTTTCCCTTTTTTTATTCTTTCATTTTCCTTCGTTTTCTTTGTTATTTCAGTATATAAATCGTGTTTTAACAATTCCTTTTTTAATTACAATGCTTAATTCGTCCTTAATCCCGAGTAATTCAATACTTGCGGGTTTTCGCCATTTTAATTCAAATCGATTCTTTGGGGGTTCGACTTGTTCATGTCGAGGTTCTGGAATCCGAATTTGATACATATGTTTCCTTACGGATCTTATTTGTCCAGTTTCGTCTTATTTTAACCTCAAGTTTCGTCTTTTTGTATTTCCTACACGAGTTCATCGTATAATCATAATATTCTAAACCGCTGTAATTTCTCGTTTTAATTCGGTTTATGACTTGCCCAGATACATATAATCGACTAAAACACTTCAATTCGAGTTTAATATCGACAATCCGTCTTAAATTTACCAACAAACAATAACAGTGTTGCGGTTCTGACTTCACAACCAGAACCCAGCTCTAGAATAGACGCATGAAGTGCTGCGCCTCTTCCAGAGGACGCAGCAGATGCTGCGCCTGTTCTAGGTTGGTCTCTGTCTATGAACTCTTTTTCCCTTTGACATAGCTCCTAATTACGGTTTAAATCAACTATTATTCGTATTATCTCCTCTAATCTGACGTATTTCTAATATTTTAATTATAATTTTATTTTCCTTTTATTTTCTTCTTCGAAATCCCGTCTTCGAGCGTGCTTTTGACGTAGATCAAATAAAGCCTTGTAATTTTTGTAATTTTAATTATTGTAATTCATTTATCATTATTATTATTATGTATGATTTAATTGTATGGCATTCACTTGTGTGGAATCTAACATTTACTTCAATCAAATTGTTTGCTAAAACACGTGTTAATCGACATAGTCTAATTTAGCATGCTAGGATTAATCCATGTTTGTTTCATTGCATACAATACATCGACGACATAGCAAATATGAATAACTTCTCTAATCATTAGTAGAGGCCGCTATCGAGGCGAGCGGGATTAGGTGTTCGAATTAAGGAGCTTCCTAATACGTACCCTCACCCCTTACTCCAGTTATCTCTGGACATCCGTGTCCATTGGCATCTCGAGAGTCATTCTATACATAGAATACTAAGGGTAACGAGTTCTTAGTATTTATGTCATTACTTTGTGTCTTGACATGGCATGGGTTATTCGAACGGTTTCTAATTTTTCCACAATAAATTGGTGGTGACTCCACAAATGCAGGCTTATTCAACTTTTCACCGGTTTCAATGCCTCACAAATTGGTAACGGCCTATGACGTGATTTGGCAAACCAAGGTTCCGTGGGAGAAGTGCCGCCGCCTCAAAACCAGACAACGCGCGGATGCGCGCAACGCGGGTGGCCCATGTCCACAATAATTTGTCTAAATTAACTAACGAACACTAACTAATTTCCGGATCTGACTTTCATAGTCAGAACTCAGCTTGAGAACAGACGCAAGGTCTCATGCGCCTCTTTCAGAGGACGCACTAGTTGTTGCACCCGTTCTAGGGCGGGTTCTGCCTATGAACTCATCTTGCTTGACGTAGGCCTTTCTACTTAGGATTTTAATCAACTATTATTCTTATTATCACCATAATTCGACATATTTTCTATAATTCATATTTTCCATATTTTCTATTTTATTTTTATTTCCTTATTTCTTTCAATTTCCTATTTTCTTTTAATTTCCTTATTTCAATCAATTTCCTATTTCCTTATTTTTCCAATTTCCTTATTTTTTCAATATCCTTATCTTTTCTAATTTCCTTATTTATCTAATTTCCCGATTCAATTAATTTCCTTATTTCTTTTATTTTCTTTTATCTATTTATTTTCTTTCTTAAAATATTTTAGCATTTTTATGACATAGACCGTTTGTCACTTGTAATTTCATTATAATTTATAATATTTCATATTTATCTTGTGTGATTTATTTATCCGGCCTTTTCACAAGGAAATCAACCTAAATTCCAACATTTACCCCCAGTTGAGTGCTAAGTTATTTGTTAACCGACATAGTATATATTCACATGCTAGGTTTAAAACATGTTTGTTGCATAGCATGCATACAATTGACAACATATCAAGTATAAATGACTTCCCTAATCGTTAGTAGAGGCCGCTATCGAGGCGGGCGAGATTAGTTGTTCAAATAAAGAGCTTCCTTATACGTACCCTCACCCCTTATACAGATATATGTGAGAATCCGTGCTTATTGGCATCGCGAGAGTCATTTTAGACTTAGAATGCTAAGGGTAACTAATTTCTTAGTGTTCATGTCACTACTGTGTGTCTTGACATGACATGAAGTACTCGAACGGTTCCAATTTTCCATAAAAATTGTTGGCGACTCCAAAAATGCAGGCTTGCTCAAACCTTTCACCGGTTTCAATGCCTTTAAAATCGGTAACGGCCCATGACTTGCTTTGTCCAACCAAAGTTCTGTGGAGAAGTGCCGCCGCCTTGAAATCTCACCAACGCGCGGGTGCACGCGACCTGGGTGGTTTTGTCCACATTAATATCAATATCATAATTAGACATAGTTATGCCTAATCACGCAGTTATGATTTTGAGCAAGGGGGTTATTGGGGGTGTTTTCATAATTAATGGAATTATATGGATTAGTGGTTGATTGTATGAATTGTTTAGTATTTAGGGCACGGATTCGTAGAAAAGTGATTCTAGGCTAGTTTACCTTCATTTTTTTGGATTTGCCAACAAGGTAAGGATATCCTCCTCAAGTAAGTTCTTTTTGTTATTGTTATTTTGCGAAATGTTGTGTGAAACGAGGTACAAGAAGCCGTGGGTGTTAGTTTGGATTATACTTTGCTTTATATCACTTGTTTATTATGTCATATTCTATTGTTTATTGTTCTTGCATATTATATTGTGTGTTATTGAGGCGCGGTGACCAGGGAGACACTCCATGTGTGGTGTTATAAGGCACGATGACCAGGTAGTTGTGCCATGGAGGTGTATGGTATTGTGCTGTGACGGTATGGTGACTAGGGAGTTATACCATTCTGATATGAGCACAGTGACCAGGGAGTTATGCCATATGATGTGATGAGGTGGATGGTTGATGTAACACCCCCATAAGTTGGGACCCTTACTCAAGGAAATCCCAACAAATGGTGGCATCGCAATACTTGGTTTCCCAAGCTTGTTGTATGAACAAACGAGTAAAGAAGAATTTAAGAGGATAAACATTAGATAGATAAGTTGTAGTTTAATAATAAGATACAAGTTAAGGGATGCAAATACCATCCCATTTAGTACAACCAAATCAAAGATAAAAGTAGAGTTTAAAGACTCAAAAACTAGACAAGCATATGTGTTGACAACTAGTGAAGACCGCTCCTAAGCCTCCGTATCTAAGCGAGCTAACCTCTCAAATCACTGCTCCCCATATGGGCGGAAATCACCATATAATTCACCACAAATATTTAAAACCTAAGTGTTAGCTTAATATAATACAAATGCTCAATAAATGCTAATGAGAAAGACTAAATGCTCATGTGATAAATATTAAGGCAACTAACCATAAATCCAACAAGTGTATGAGATACATGACAACCATTCTCCAAGTTTATCACCTCCACATAACTGGTGGTCGGGACACGCCCATGACGCCACATACCAACACTAGGAACTCAGAACACGTCTGTGGTACCGAGCCCTAGAGCGACCCGTGTCCCCTACCAGACATCGTGCCTCGAACACACGAGTCCCTCCAAAACTCAAGTACTAAATGTGCACATCTCCCTTGGAGTGGGAAGCTCCAAGGGATGACTCAGGTGGAAGAAGGTTTCCCACTCGCCTTCCATCTCCGTAACCCCTAGGTACTTTGTGGATCAGTGGCGTGAGATGGCGGTGCTCACGGCCGAAGCATCCATTTGTGCATCCCTCTCCCGAGTGACGTTCCGAAGAGCCTAGGTAAGGGCTTCATTTTGAGCAATGAGCCGATCTACTTCCTCTTTGGAATCGTCGGAGTGGTGGTGAAGGAATCTTTACGTGAGTTCTAGGTATAATATCTTTTCAATAGACATAAGAAACGTCAACACATGTCCCACAATATAAGACAAACGGTATTGACCACTATACAGGTCCACTCGATTGAGTGTAGGACTTCACTCGGTCGAGTGATGCTCCACTCGGTCGAGGGATGCTCCACTTGGTCGAGTGATGTCCCACTCAGTCGAGTGCCTTAACTTACATGAGGTTTCCAAAGTTCCTCCATCAGCTCACTCGGTTGAGTGACCACACCACTCGGTCGAGTGATTCACACTCGGTCGAGTGGGTCCTCCACTCGGTCGAGTGTCACAACTTACAGGAATTTTCCAAAATTTGGAAAATGACCCACTCGGTCGAGTGGCATGGGCACTCGGTCGAGTGCCTTCAAGTCGACCGAGCCCCTCTTTTTACTTGGCCGAGTACACCTTTTATAGGTCTATATACTCATTCCGAGTCACACAAGTCCACATATAACCCTATTTTGCATGTTCTTAAACGCAAACACGGGAAAAATAGAAGCATGGATGCAACACACGATTCACATATGACTACAATTAGCATGCCGTTCACATTTCTAATGAAAAATTACCAACTTCAACACTTTAACATGCTCACACATAAACATCCAACATGTTTCTTTCTAGTTGATCACAACTAGATCTGTCAAAACTCGACCTGACTCGAAAACCCGACCCGCCCGACCCGTTTTTTTAGCGTTACAAACCCGGTTTTTTCGACCCGCGACCCGTTTGACCCGAACCCGAAATGACCCGTTATTTTTGGGTCGAGACCCGACCCGAACGGGTCGACCCGTTGGGTCAAGGGAAAATCATGAATTTTATTAAAAATATTAATATTTATATATTATATTTGAAAATATAGTTAAGAAATTATTTTTTTATTACTTAAAATTAAAAATTCAACCAAAAAGTCAATTTTATATAACTTTTATAATATTTAATAATAAAATAATTATTAAAAAAACTTTATTTTAATATTTATATCAATATAATTATTGTATATGATGAATATGATTAAAATAATAATTTTAAATATATTTTACTTTTTTAAAAAATAGTTTTTAAATTAAAAAAATCGTTTAAAAAAGACGTTAAAAATTATTTCTTGACCCGTATTCTGACCCTAACCTGACCCGTGACCCGTATGACCCGACCCGTATTTGACCCGACCCGCCCGACCCGGGACCCGACCCGCCCGACCCGTTTGACAGGTCTAATCACAACCATCCATGTTACCACATCAAGAGCTACCAAGCATGAAGCTAGTTCATAAACGCCAAACAAGAATATGCAACAACCATATGCACCAAGTACGTCCCATTACCCCACGTGTAGTGACCGACTCATGCTAAGAGGAGAAGGGTACAATCTTGGGACGTCTCCCAAGCTTGTTACAAATTCTCTTAAGTTCTCTATGACTCAAACCTGGTTCATTTTGGATCGACACACCTAAGTTCATTTGTTCATTAGTTTAGGCTGCAAAACCAGAGCTCTGATACCACTTTGTAAAACCCCCATATGTCAGGACGCTTCCTCAAGGCAATCCCAACACATGGAGGCGTCACAAGACTTGATTTCCTAAGCTTGTAGTGTGAACAAACGAGTAAATAAGAATTTAAGACGGTAAATATTATATAGATAAGTTGTAGTTAAATAATTAGTTACAAGTTAAAGGAAGTAAATACAATCCCATTTAGTGTAACTAAATCGAAGATGGAAGTGGAATTCAAAGAGTCAAAAACTAGACAAGCATATGTGATGACAACTAGTGAAGACCGCTCCCAAGCCTCTGTATCTAAGTGAGCTAACCTCTCAAATAACTGCTCCCCATATGGGCAGAAATCACCATATGGTTCACCACAAATATTTAAAACCCAAGTTTTAACTTAATATTACAAATACTCAAGAAATGCTAATGAGAAAAACTAAATGTTCATATAATAAATGACAAGGCAACCAACCATAAATCCAACAAGTGTATGAGATGCATGACAACCATTCTCCAAGTTTCTCAGCTCCACATAACCGGTGGTCGGGACACACCTATGACATCACATACCAACACTAGGTACTCAGAACACATCCGTGGTACTGAGCCCGAGAACGACTCGAATCCCCTGCCAGACATCGTGCTTCGATGACATGAGTCCCTCCAAAACTCAAGTACTTGCACACCCCCCATGGAGTGGGAAGCTCCAAGGGGTGACTTAAGCGGATGACGGTTTCCCAACGGCCTTCCGGGTCCGTAGCCACAACCAAATATATTCCACCATCCTCCAACTAAATCAAATAACAACCAACCCAATAAATTTCCAACAAGAATACTCATGTAATTACACGAAACATAATATGTATCACAATGCTCAATCCTTTATTAATTTATCTCTTTTCATGTAATTGCTTCCTAACATCTTATAATACATTCTAACCATTTGGTGTTATAAACCCTAATTACCAACAACATGTTATAATGCAACTACCAAGATACAAGTGTAATTAATAACAATAAATGCATAATTAAACACTCATATTATTAGAGCTAAGTAGGGAAACCCTACCTCAAGCGTATCTTCACAAAGCCTCAAGCTAGGGCCTAGAAATGCTCATCAATGAAGCTTCCTACACAAATTAATTACTACATTCATTACCATAATACACTATAATAAACATACTAATTAATCCCCTTAATTACCCATAACCCTAATTAAATATGAGATAATCCACTTTGATAAATTAAGGTTTACTAAGATAAGATTAAGGAAATAAACTAAATCGACTTACAAATGATGTGGATGAACTAAGGAGGAAGGATGGCAAGAATTTTTCACTTGTGGAGACTAGGTTTTTAGAGGATAAGTTTAGGTGGTTGTTGGTGAGTGTTTAGAGAAAGTTTAGGGAGTTTAGAGAGTGGTGGGATTAGGTTGGGGAGTGATTTTAGGTGGGGGAAATATGAAAAGATATGGTTTGAAAGCGACACTCCACTAACCAATTTCTCGAGTAAAAGTGGACTCGACTGGGCACTCGGTCGAGTGTCTGGTCCACTCGATCGAGTGGTGTTCCACTCGGTCGAGTGACCGAGTTTTGAAACTTCCAGCCCCACACCAAATCCCACTCGGTCCTCTACTCGGTCGAGTGGACTCCACTCGGCTGAGTGGATGGTCTACTCGGTCAAGTACGGTATAAATATAAGTACCAAAAAATTCTACGTCCCTTAATGCCCCAAGGGTGCATGGCGGTAGGTGGAAACAACATGAGACTAGTACGGTATAGCAAACTAAGGTGCAGTTATGTTAACTTAAGAAGGAAAGAAGGAAAACTTGTACTTCTTGTACTTGCATAATACGCCCAACCCCTCTAGAAACACGGTTACGACCTCGTAACCAACTCATACCTGTGCGAAAAGGTGAGAGTATTGTTCTTTCATGGTTTCTTTGGCGTCCCACGTGGCCTTTTCTACTAGATGGTTAGACCACAATACTTTCACTAACACCGTCTCCCCACTTCTTGTCTTCCTTATCTTCCTGATGTGACCATAATTAGAGCATATTTAGTCCCCGAATTAGCCTTGTTCCCATGCTTTTTAGTGCATATTTGGGTCATTTATTGTCTTTAGTTCTTTGTTTTGCATATTCTTTGAGGTTTTGATCCCTTGGTAGGAAAGGAGTGCAAACCTTGCATTTTCATGGCAAAACGAGATTAAATTGATTGAATTCAATGACCAAGCATCAAGGAGAGACAAAATTAGAAGGCCTTTGTACATACTATAGTAGATGGGCAATGATGAGAAAAGATCCTTGCATCCCCGAAGAAATCCCCAATGATTTTATGAAGAAAAGGGAAGAAAAGAAGAAGAAATGAGACTGTCCAGCAATCCGTGCGGATTGTCCTGAAGACGCCCGTCCTCCACCACCACAATCCGAGCGTCTTCAACACAAGACGCCCGGGCAGCAACCCGAGAAGACGCCCGTCTTCTCCCAAAGACGCCCGGGCAGAGACCCTCGAATCCGCCCGTCCCGTGCCTAAGACGCACGGATTCCCAGGCAGACCATTTCGTTTCTTCAAGCTTCAAGAAAGATGACCATCCTTCCAAAAATACTGGCGTTTCCTTAAGTAGGGACTTAATCGTCATTTAAGCCCTTAGTTAACCCTAATTCCTACACCTAATCCCCACTATAAATACCCCATTAGTCTAATTTGAAGAGCATGTTCATCTTAGCAATCTCTAGTGTAGTTAATATCAATAAAATCTCTCTTTAATTTTGTAATCAACAATTAATCAAGTTTTAATACAAGTTTTATTTCCTTAATCTCTCTTTTTTTCATCCTTTATTTTGGGTAATTGAAGATTATTTGGGTTATTATTGGGAGATTGACAACCTCTCAATCAAGCATCAAGTACTTCTTTTATTCTTTGCTTTATTATTGGAATCATTAGTAGGTATAATTCTCTTAATCCCTTTTTAATTATTGTTAATTACTTTTATTTATTCATCATGTTTCACTTTGTTGGTATGATTGACAACCTTGCTAGCATGATCAACATGATAATGAGTGAGTAGTCACTTAGCTAGGGTTAATGGGTAATTAGGGGAAATCAACATGGGGAATGATTCATGCTTAAATTAATATGCTTTCATGGTTTATTTGCTTGCTTGTTTTGATCTCAACTCATGCACATGTTATGTTTGATGAAATGCGAGCCTATGAATCCTTGCATTTTTTACCCATCACCTATCTTTTCAATGAGACTTGTAAGACATAAACCAACTCGAGTCTCATTAGACCATGCATGTTGTTGAGTAGGGAAGACTAAGTCGACTTGTAGGTGTTGTACAATCTAATCGATTCGGCTCCGGGACACAAACTTTCCTAGGATTGTAAGATATAAACCAACTCAATCCATCACAACAATAATTGCTTGCTTATAATTTGAGAACATGTTTGTATGATCAATTCCCATGATTCCCCTATGACCCCATGATACCCTAGTGCTTTTTATCAATTGTTTACAACCCTTTTTAATTCATCTTGCTTGTTTACTTTCATTGCTATTTAGTTTAGTGACCTTCTACATCAACCCAAATTGTGACACCCCTAAGACACCACTAGTCTCAATAGAAATCTCATCTCAATTCCCGTCCCTTGGGATCCGACCTTTACTTGCCTCTTTACTAATTGTAGAGTTGTTTGTGAAGCTATAAATTGTGTTTTGGTCTAGGTGCTCCTAACGACAAGTTACCGAAAAGATTTAGTCCGACCAAAAATGGCGCCGTTGCCGGGGACGGTGTTAACTTGATTTAAGATTTTCTTATATTGTTATTAGTTGTGTCTTTCTTTGGCTTGAGGAAGTAAAACTCCTCAAGGTTTGTTCTAATTGTTTTCGAGTTGTTTGATATTTTGCATGTCTAGAAGTCACAAGGTGACTTGTTACCTTTTGATCGTGAAATTGAAAGAACTTTGACAACCAATAGAAGACTTGCTAGGAGAAATTTGAGAGGTATTGGTGAGGTTGTAGATATTCAACCAACTATTGAGTTCATCAACCCTTTTGCAAGAGAAGATGAGGAGAACCCAACACAAAATACAACACAAAATCAACCCACAATGCCTAAGTTTTCATCACATTCCGTACCCACCGAGGAGAACCTACCCAATGGTACTCCCACACCACAACATCTAACCGGAAATTTTATTGCCAAATCCACATTTATCCAATTAGTCGAAAGAAGCCAATTTGGGGGGATGCCTAGTGAAGACCCTCACTCTCATATAGAGACCTTTTGTGACTATTGTGATGCGATTTCTCAAACCGGTGTAACTCAAGACCAAATTCGATGGGTCTTATTTCCTTTTTCTCTAATTGGCACCGCGAAACAATGGTTGAAAGGCATTGATAAGGCTACTCTCGGAATTGATTCTTGGAAGAAGTTAGCTCTAGCTTTCTACAAAAAGTTCTATCCACCGGAAAAGACTAACATGCTAAGAGCTCAAATTACGGGTTTTAAGCAAAGGGATGAAGAATCTTTGTATGAAGCTTGGGAGCGGTCAAAGGAATTTGTCGCTCATGTCCTCACCATGGACTTAGCGAGTGGTTCTTGGTACAATAATTTTAGAACGGTCTATATGAAGATTCAAGGAACATTCTCAACATGGGATCAAATGGAATGTTCACCGAAGTTAATGACAATCAAACTTGGAACAATATTGAGGAAATGGCGGTCCATAACTCACAATATAGTAGACCTCGCAAGGCTACTAGAGGAGGAAAGCATGAAGTGGACTCCGTTACTCAATTAGGTGCTCAACTTAGTGCTCACATTGATACCATCAATTTGAAGTTTGAAAAGGCTATGGCTAGACTTAAAGAAGCCTCAAAATCACCAAAGCATCATGTTAATGCCATGACGGCATCTTCATCAATCCCAAGTGGGATATGTGAGAATTGTGGAACTTTGGGACATGACCAAAGTGAATGTAGGGGAACAAATGAACAAGTGAATGCTTTCCAAGCATACAAGAGTGGTACCCCTTATTCTAACTATTACAATGAAAACACAAAATTCCATCTAAATCTCTCATACAAAAGCCAAAATGTTCTAAACCCTCAAACAACATACACCCCACCTCCGATGAGAAACCAAAATCAAAGACCCTTTTACAACCAAAACCAAGGTTACCAAAATCAATCTCCATACAATCAACAAAATGACCAAGGTTTTGATGTTCAAAAAGCGGTCCTTCAAATGCAAAAGAATCAACAAGAGTTTTTCACTCAAATGCAAAAAGATAGTCAAGCAAAGGAAACCACCATCAACAACATCCTAGCTCACACCAAAATGTTGGAAACCCAATTGACCCAACTAGCATCTTCAAGCTCACAAAGACAAAAGGGGCAATTACCACCTCAAAGTAATCCCCCAAGACATAAAACGGTTAGTGCCATTCACTTGAGAAGTGGTACAAAGTATGAAGCACCGAAGAAGCAAGTTGAGGATGAAGTTGTGGAAGCTAGTGACAAAGAAGAAATTGTTCAAAACTCCAAGGATGGAGAACCATAAAAGAAGAAATTTCAAAGAAAAATGAAGACAAGGTCAAGGAGAAGGAGCCCATTGTGATTAGACTTCCTTTTCCAAGTCGTCAAGCCAAGCCCAAATTTGATGACTAACTTGGAAAATTTATGGAAATTGTGAAGAATTTAGAAGTCTCAATTCCTTTCACGGAGTTAATCAATCACGTGCCGGCCTATGCGAAATACATGAAAGACATCCTCACAAAGAAGAAGTCGATCCGAAAGCTTGAGACTATCGCCTTCACTAAGGTGAGTAGTGCAATACTTCAAGGGAGTTCACCTCCAAAACTCAAAGATCCGGGAAGCTTCTCAATACCGTGTACCATTGGCGACACCACGATCAACAAAGCCTTATGTGATATAGGGGCTAGTGTGAGTGTTATGCCGTACTCGGTGAGTAAAAGGTTGGGGATGGGAGAGCTTAAATGCACCAATATCACACTCCAAATGGCCGATAGATCGACGAAGACACCATTAGGGATATGGGAAGATGTTCCCGTACTAATTGTGAAATTTTTTATCCCGGTGGACTTAGTCATTGTTGATATGGAAGAAGATTCCAACATTCCAATCATTCTAGGAAGACCTTTCTTACACACCGCGGGTGCGGTGATTGATGTAAAACATGGAGAGCTCACTCTAGAAGTGGGAGATGAGAGCATAACTTTCAATCTTGACAAGACCATGAGAGCTCCCCGTTTGCATGAACCATGTCTTATGATTGATCATTATAGCCGGAAGGATGATAGGAAGAAGTCGGAACTCCAATGAAAGAAGAAAATTGAAGATGCTCCATTCAAAGAGCAAGTGAATTGTAACAAAGAGAGCTTGAAAAGCTCACCAAAGTCAAGCAATGAAGAAGATGGCCACATTGGCCAAGAAAAGAAAATGGGAGAGTTGTCTCTATCAACTCAAGAGATCTTTAGTGATCAAGTAGATGAAGAGTGTGGTCTTTGGGACGATGAGTTTTAAGGGATTTTCAATCCCTATATTGGTAATGCTATCGATCAAGACCGACAATAAGGGCAAAGATCTATTGAAGATCTTTATCATAACAATGAACAAGCTTTTTATTACTTCTTCAAGGTGTTGAGCAACATCAACAACACCTTGGACATGCCCCCATGACATCTCACTAAGGATGAGAGTTTGGTGGAGTCCTCCCTAAACCACCATTTGTAAATATTTCTAACTCCCCAACTCGCATTTTAATTCTTAATTTGCATTTTTTGTCATTTTTGGATTTTTGTGCCTTGATCAAGGTAATTATCATTTTTGAGAGAAGTGAGGGAGGGACTAATGATTTCAATTGATGTGTAGTGCTTTAGCTTAGTGTGGGGATAGCAATTGCCTAGGCTATTCATGCCTTAGTAGTGCCCCCACAATGAAGAACACGAGATTTTGAAGAATGAAAAATGACAAGGGATATGCAAGTACACGGATGGAACTGAATCCGGGTAAAAGGGGAAGAATCCGAGCGTTTTCAAGAGAACCCGCCCGTCCTCAGGCAACCCGGGCGTCTTGGTCAGAATCCGCCCCGTCCTTCATGAGCTGAATTTTTGAAATTTTGGGACTGTTAACGAATTCGGGCGTCCTGCAAAAGAATCCGCCCATCCTCAGAAAGACGCCCGTCCTGCAAGAGAAGACGGCCGTCTTTTTGGCTGAGAAAAACAAGAAAATTCCCTGGAAAGGAATCCGCCCGTCTTCAGTGAAAGACGCCCGTCCCTTGCAGTGAAGAATCCGAGCGTCTTTGCTGGAAGTCGCCCGTCTTTAGGCGAGAATTTCTCAACCCAGAACAGACAGAATACGGGCGTCCCGAAGGAAAGCCGCCCGTCTTCCCCCTGCATTTCAAATTTTTTGGGACTTTTATAAACCCCCTCCCACATTCATTTCTTCATTCCTTCATTCAAAACACTACCCATAAACCCCAAAAACTCAAAACCCTCATCCTCTCCATCACAAAAACAAGATTTCCTCAACCACATTCATCAAAATCAAATCAAAACATCCTTTTAACAACAATTAATCACTCCTCTTTCAACAAAAATCAAACCAAGCACCAAAATCTTCAACCTTTGAGTCGATTTTTGAATTTATAAAGGCAAAGCCTTTCATCTTAAAATCGATTTGGGTACACTTGGAAATTGAAGATTTTCACTCTTTTCTTGGTTCAAGCATCAATGGCAAGGACAAAAGGAGCAACAAAGGCACCAAAGGCAAAAGCACTCTCAACAAGACAAAAGAGTCTTCAAGCAAAGAAAGCCTCATTGGCTATGGTGGTAGCTAGCACAAACTTGGAAGTACAGCAACAACAACCTCCCTTGGAAGCAACAACATCTACTACTCCGGAAATTGCTCAACTTTCGAACTATCCGGAGGTAATTTTCATTTCCAAATCCCATAGGGAAACTTTTGCCAAGTATGCTAGAAAATCCTTTCTATCCACCAAGTTTATTTGTGAAGATGCCTTAGATAAGTTGGGTGTCCTTGAGCAAACTAGAGCCTTCTTTGAAGCCATGGGGTAGGGCAAATTGTTTACAACAAAAGAATTGACATACCCCTCCCTTACCTTAGAATTCTTGAGTTCTTTGAAAGTTACAAAGGTAGAGACCATGGAAAACATCGAGTTCCGCCTAGCTAATGTTAGTAGGCGCATCTCCTTTGAGGAAATGAGTAAAGCTTTGGGTCTTAGTGATTCACATAGTTATTTCAAGAATGTTGGAAAGTATGACCCCGCTCCTCTTTGGGAGGCGATTTCCGGAAGGAAATTTGAGAACTATCATGCTAGTCGCGCTCTATTTGTAATACTCCGTATTTTGATAATAATTTATGAAAGTAATTTATGTAAATTAATAATTGATTAAATGACATTTCTAATAATAATTACAAGCAAGACGATAATTAATTAATAAATTAATAATCTAAGTCGGGAATTGGGTTAAGCTTATTAGTGGATCTTGGGCCGTGTGCCATTGGTAATTGGACTGAAATTTATTAAATTAGTGTAAGTGCAATCGAGATTTATATCGGGAATTAATAATAATATAATATGGAAAAGTAATAATAATTATATCAGTAATAATAATAAGTTATGGCAAATAATAAATTAGTAAATATTTTATGAGGAAATCCTATTTATGGTAAGATTAACATATAATATATGATAATAATAATATAATAGTAATAGCAATTTCTATACTAATTAGAATAAGGTAAATTATATAGTTTTCTAATTGACCTCGCATTCTCTATAATCCTACCCTATAAATACCCTATTAAATCTGATAAATAAATCACAAATTAATAGGAGGAGCTTTTGGAGACGGAATTAGCAAGCGATATCAATAGGTAACAACTTTTAATCTCGTTTTATTTTCTTATACAGCTAAATGTCAGACGATCTTAAGACACTTAGAAACTGACCCAAACCTTGACGGAATGAGACCAAACTTTGGGACGTGGTTCGTGGGGTTTCAAGGGTTGGAATGGGTGTGGTGGTGGTGTCTAGGAAGGCTTAGGGTGGCGGTGGCAGGTGGCTAAAGGTGGCTGGTCAGGGAGGTGTTGCGAGTTGGTCGTGGGGTTTGGGATGGGTAATTGAACCCTCTAATGGTCGAGTCTTGACCTGGGCATGGTAGGGTTGTGATGATGGGAGGTAGTCGACCACCTTGGTGGTGTCTTGGTGGCCGGAGATTGTGTTTTGCGGCGGTGGTGGCCGGAAAAACGTGAGAACAGGGGAGGGGTTTTAAGGGGATTGTTGGTATCGTTCTGGGTGGTTGTGAGCTGCCGTGAGTGGTCGGGGTCAGTGGTGGGACAACCGTGGGTCAAGGGAGACCACGGTGGTGGCCACGGGTGGTCGTGGTGGCGGTAGGATGGTGAATTGGTTAAGTTTCGTTGTTCTCGTGTTGGGTTTTCTATGGCTGATTAGGGCGTGTTAGCTGGGGATGCAGGGGGTGTTTCAGGTGGCGGTTAAGGGTTGTCGGGGTTGGCCTAGGTGCGGGCTAGGTCGAGGCATGTTGGGTGGTTTTGACGGTGGCTGGAGGTGGCGTAATAGGTGGGTTAAAGGAGGGTGTCTGAGCGGGGGTGTTACACGGGTTGCCTTGGTGGTGGGAATGTTGTGCTTCTTGTTACTACGTGGTTCTTAACCACGTGATAGTGTGGGTTTACATGTTGGTTTATTTAATTTTGAGTCGGGTTTACGTAATCGTTAACACGGGAAAATAATTAATTAAATTAAATTATAATTAATTAAATTAATATAATGAATTGAATAATTAATAATTAAATTATAATAATTACTTCTCTAGGTGACGGAGTTGTGAGAAGCTGTGTTAATTGGATTTATATTTACTCGGATTGCGTTATTGGAATTTGCTGACGAGGTAGGATAATCTACTCAACTATATCTGTTTTCGTGTTTGATGGATGGATGTTATTGGAAGGATGATTGGTTTATGACTGCTTATTTAATAAAGTTAATTTAGTGAATATCATTGTTAATTTATTGGAGTTATTCATATTTTATACGATTATATTGTGGAACGGTTTATGAGAATTGGACTGCCCCAGGCTTAGTCTCTGGTGGATAACGTGAGTGGTGATTGGACTGCCCCAGGCTTAGTCTCTGGTGGATAACGTGTGTGATTAATTTGAAGGCCCCAGGCTTAGTCTGTGGTGGATAACGTGTGTGAGTATTTGGACTGCCCCAGGCTTAGTCTCTGGTGGATAACGTGGACAGTTGATGTCGTGATATGAGATGTGAACAGTTGAGGTTGGAATTCGGCATGTTGTCAGTTGTGAGATTATTATAGATTGGTTATTTTAATGTATTTTATCCTACTCAACCATTGTTTGACGTGTTTGCTTCTGTGTCAAAATAAAATTGATGCCTGCTTTAATTGATGGCATCCTGTGGTGAACCATTTAATATTTCCGGTTAAATGGGGAGCAGATTTAAATAGCAGGTTTTGAGTTAGCTGACTTGGGAGCATTGGGAAGAGAGCTCGACTTGGACCATAGTTGAAGTCTAGACCACATAGAACAATTTATATCACTTTATTTATTTCCGCTGCGAGTTGTAAATATTTTATATTAAGTTTTAGTTGATTAAATTTGTAATAAACATTTAATCGTTAAAGTTTTAATTTAAAGCACTTTGGTTTGTTGTACTTTGTTATTCACTACCTCGGGAAACCGAGATGGTAACAGTCCTATTTATTTTGGAATGTCTAGCTAAAGGCTCCCGAATAAATGGGGGTGTTACAAAGTGGTATCAGAGAAAAACGATCCTCAGGCCTAACCAATGAAAAATAATGAACTTAGGATGTGTCTAAATAAAATGAACCCCGGGTAGAAACTGTTAGGAGCCCCTCTTAGTACCGTTAGGAAAGCGCGCCTAATTCGTACCTTGGCCCTTCCAGTTTTGAACCGGGTACCTTGAGAGACATTTCAGTGTGGGGTAATTTACAATGAATATAGTATATTTCCCTTAGGAATTTGTTTGTCTTGTTTGAATGACTATTTTCGTTAATGATTGCGGATGATTTCTTTTAAGTATTGTTATGAGCATGTTGATATGGGGAAGGTATGTTGGCATGTGTGTGGGAGGTGTGAGTATGATTAATATGTGAAGTGTTGAAAGAATTGCGTGAAATTGTGAAGAATGCAATTTTGGTTGATTTCTCGACATTTTATCCTTGATTGTTTTGGCTGTCATTTACTGTCGGTTTACAATTCTTGCCCGACATGTTTATGTGTGATACCCTTGTGAGTTAGCTTTCATATGCCACTGGTCTCATGTTCAAATAATATACGGTTTAGGAGAAATAAATATTTTAGTGGACTGTAGTCGAAATATTCCTGTACAGTGATGTTTTCGCGCCATGTTTTTGTAAAATTTGCCATTTACAAACGACGTAATTATTTGTTATAATTCCAACGCCACTGTTTAATAGACTCATGTATGTTTCTAACTTGGTAAGCCACGTTTTAAGAAAATATTTTGACAATTTATGGTGATTTTTACAAGTTGACCCAAGTTTCTGACAAGTTGCTGTAAAATTTCTGTTTTGACCAAGTATCTTGTAAAATGCATTATAAATTGACCCTTTGAATTTTTGACTTGATTCTTTCACCCATGATCTACTAACTCTTTGTATTTTCTAGAAATTCTCCATAATTTATTTATGATATTAATTATCTATGATTTTTAAGTTGTAGCATGTTTTCCTTCGTCTTGAATAATGAAAATTTTGTCTCTTGATGTTTTGATATTGTGAATTGTGTGAATTAGATTATCATGTCTACTGATATGCGGAACGTGTTACCCTAAAGCCTATATATATATATATATATATATATATATATATATATATATATATATATATATATATATATATATATATATGTTACAATAATTGCATTCATGTTTAAGTTGGATGTTGTTAGTGACAATTAGGATGAACTAAGAAAAGATTAATTAAATAATTATGCGCATCTTTTGTTATAGAATATTATTAATTTGTCAATGTATTCGCCAGTAGTTAAGCAATAAGTTGGAATAAAGATTAATTCGAATATCTTATATGATGTGATTTGCTAGTAATTAAAATTTTGTTATTTATTCAATCGTTAATTCATGTTGGAAGCGATAAGTGTTCTATATTACAATATGTGTTTCATGGTTTTGTGGCATTATAATAATGCATTGATTGTTCCTATTTTTAGCATTCCAAACTTCGAGGACGAAGTTTATTTTTAAGGGGAAAGAATGTAATACTACATAAATTTTGAATTATTGTTTTGATGAGATGAGATTGATGTAGTTGATAATCGAATTTGCTTAGTAATGTTGAATGGTGTGATGTTGTGAATGTTGTGGTTGTAGTTATGGGCGAACTTCGGGACAAAGTTCATTTTAAGGGGGGAAGACTGTAATACTCCGTATTTTGATAATAATTTATGAAAGTAATTTATGTAAATTAATAATTGATTAAATGACATTTCTAATAATAATTACAAGTAAGACGATAATTAATTAATAAATTAATAATCTAAGTCGGGAATTGGGTTAAGCTTATAAGTGGATCTTGGGCCGTGTGCCATTGGTAATTGGACTGAAATTTATTAAATTAGTGTAAGTGCAATCGGGATTTATATCGGGAATTAATAATAATATAATATGGAAAAGTAATAATAATTATATCAATAATAATAATAAGTTATGGCAAATAATAAATTAGTAAATATTTTATGAGGAAATCCTATTTATGGTAAGATTAACATATAATATATGATAATAATAATAATATAATAGTAATAGCAATTTCTATACTAATTAGAATAAGGTAAATTATATAGTTTTCTAATTGACCTCGCATTCTCTATAATCCTACCCTATAAATACCCTATTAAATCTGATAAATAAATCACAAATTAAGAGGAGGAGCTTTTGGAGACGGAATTAGCAAGCGATATCAATAGGTAACAACTTTTAATCTCGTTTTATTTTCTTATACAGCTAAATGTCAGACGATCTTAAGACACTTAGAAACTGACCCAAACCTTGACGGAATGAGACCAAACTTTGGGACGTGGTTCGTGGGGTTTCAAGGGTTGGAATGGGTGTGGTGGTGGTGTCTAGGAAGGCCTAGGGTGGCGGTGGCAGGTGGCTAAAGGTGGCTGGTCAGGGAGGTGTTGCGAGTTGGTCGTGGGGTTTGGGATGGGTAATTGAACCCTCTAATGGTCGAGTCTTGACCTGGGCATGGTAGGGTTGTGATGGCGGGAGGTAGTCGACCACCTTGGTGGTGTCTTGGTGGCCGGAGATTGTGTTTTGCGGCGGTGGTGGCCGGAAAAACGTGAGAACAGGGGAGGGGTTTTAAGGGGATTGTTGGTGTCGTTCTGGGTGGTTGTGAGCTGCCGTGAGTGGTCGGGGTCAGTGGTGGGACCACCGTGGGTCAAGGGAGACCACGGTGGTGGCCACGGGTGGTCGTGGTGGCGGTAGGATGGTGAATTGGTTAAGTTTCGTTGTTCTCGTGTTGGGTTTTCTGTGGCTGATTAGGGCGTGTTAGCTGGGGTTGCAGGGGGTGTTTCAGGTGGCGGTTAAGGGTTGTTGGGGTTGGCCTAGGTGCGGGCTAGGTCGAGGCATGTTGGGTGGTTACGACGGTGGTGGAGGTGGCGTAATAGGTGGGTTAAAGGAGGGGTGTACGAGCGGGGTGTTACGGGTTGCCTTGATGGTGGGAATGTTGTGCTTCTTGTTACTACGTGGTTCTTAACCACGTGATAGTGTGGGTTTACATGTTGGTTTATTTAATTTTGAGTCGGGTTTACTAATCGTTAATACGGGAAAATAATTAATTAAATTAAATTATAATTAATTAAATTAATATAATGAATTGAATAATTAATAATTAAATTATAATAATTACTTGTCTAGGTGACGGAGTTGTGAGAAGCTGTGTTAATTGGATTTATATTTACTCGGATTGCGTTATTGGAATTTCTTGTGAGGTAGGATAATCTACTCAACTATATCTGTTTTCGTGTTTGATGGATGGATGTTATTGGAAGGATGATTGGTTTATGACTGCTTATTTAATAAAGTTAATTTAGTGAATATCATTGTTAATTGATTGGAGTTATGCATATTATATACGATTATATTGTGGAACGGTTTATGAGAATTGGACTGCCCCAGGCTTAGTCTCTGGTGGATAACGTGAGTGGTGATTGGACTGCCCCAGGCTTAGTCTCTGGTGGATAACGTGTGTGATTAATTGGAAGGCCCCAGGCTTAGTCTCTGGTGGATAACGTGTGTGAGTATTTGACCGCCGCCAGGCTTAGTCTCGGTGGATAACGTGGGACGTTGATGTCGTGATATGAGATGTGAACAGTTGAGGTTGGAATTCGGCATGTTGTCAGTTGTGAGATTATTATAGATTGGTTATTTTAATGTATTTTATCCTACTCAACCATTGGTTGACGTGTTTTTGCTTTCGTGTCAAAATAAAATTGGCGCTGCTTTAATTGATGGCATCTGTGGTGAACCATTTAATATTTCCGGTTAAATGGGGAGCGATTTAAATAGCGAGGTTTTGAGTTAGCTGACTTGGGAGCATTGGGAAGAGAGCTCGACTTGGACCATAGTTGAAGTCTAGATCACATAGAACAATTTATATCACTTTATTTATTTTCGCTGCGAGTTGTAAATATTTTATATTAAGTTTTAGTTGATTAAATTTGTAATAAACATTTAATCGTTAAAGTTTTAATTTAAAGCACTTTGGTTTGTTGTACTTTGTTATTCACTACCTCGGGAAACCGAGATGGTAACAGTCCTATTTATTTGGGAATGTCTAGCTAAAGGCTCCCGAATAAATGGGGGTGTTACACTATTAGTCCACCATCCGGGCATTAGAGTGTGGCACAAGGTCATTGGGAATACCATCATTGCAAGAAAAGGCACCAACCACTTTACCAAGCTCGATTTTGTTCTTCTTGAGTCGGGCTTAAACATTGGAAGGGAATTCACCAAGCCTTTCAACTCTCTAAGGCTTTTGGTGGATAGATGGCTAAATGTTGATTGTGGGAAGCAAGGCACTACCGTTCTTGTGAATGGAGGTCTAGTCACTCTTTTGGCTAAATACTTTGATCCGAATTTCAACAAGGATAGCAAGTATGTGGCGAAAAAGGGTGGTCATCTCATTGATTTGGATACTATGATAAACAAATACAAGTGGGTCTCTCATAACCCTCTTGACACCAAGTATGGGTGGCTCACTAGTGAGGCTAGATCTTTTACTTTGCCTTCGAAGATTTGTCGTTTAAGTGTTCATCGGACCAACTATCTCCTTCCCCTCTCAAAAGAGGCCGAATACATTATCCGACAACAAAGGGATGAAATTGAAATGCCCTCCTCTTCTATTGTCACACCACCCTATCCTTTCAAGTACCAAGAATTCAAACCCGAAGGTGTTGAAGCAAGCAAAGATTATATGACTCTTATTATGCAAGAGATGCACAAGCAAGCTTTTAAGGATCGGGAAGATGCTTACTTAGCCCAATATCCACCCCTCCTTCACTTAGCTAGGCAAGGACTACTTAATCCTTCATGTCCTTTGCCTAGTTGGGCGGATAGGGAAGTCTTCTTTCCGAGTGCATCTAGAGGTGAGATTCCGGGTGACGATGAGGTTGTCGGTGATGCGGTTGATGATAGCATTGATGAAAAGGCTAGTGAAGAAGAAGAAGAGGATGATTAACAAAGTGAACAAGAAAGTGAAGAGGGAAGTGGTGATGAGTCCACTTCTATTGAGGAAGATGATGATAGTGATGATATGATGGAAGATTAGCAAGCTTTGGAGGCTCCTACCCTCTTGAGGTTTGTCTACTTCTTTGTTTTATTTACTTTATCTTGATCATGGTTGGAGTAGTCCTAGCAACATAGAGGACTAACACCTCGGCCCCATTGAGGTGTTCTTATTTCATTGTCCTCACTTTTGAAAATCCAAAATGACAAATTTACTTTCATGCATTGCATCGTGTGTGCATGAACTGCACCCAACCTTAGGACATTAGCAATAATGTCTAACTCGGTTTGGGGAAGTACATGCATACACAACGGGAGGTAATCTAAATTACGCTCTCCGTCATAAACAAAAACCCATGCATCATGTAGTGTAGATTAGTGTAGCTTGCATTTAGTGTAGAATTCATGCATCATGCTTGCATGATTTCCCATCATTTTGGCCATTGAGGACAATGCCCATATTAGTGTGGGGATGGGGAATTCTAACTTAACTTTTATTCAAAAATCCAAAAAAATTGAAAATTTCGAAAAAACCATAAAAATTTGAAAAATTGAAAAACCAAAAACAAGTTCATTTCCTTTGTAGTGTAGTCATGTATATATTGTTGTATATATTGTGTTTGTTTTACCCTTGTTCACATTGATCGACTACGCCACATCCGAGACATGAGGATATTGAAGACCGCATGGTATGATCTTTCCAATCTCCTTTTTCCTCTTTATGTTAATGACTATGTGGCTTTATTTTGATTGATGCGGTATAACAATGTGAACTTAGGACTTACATTTACTGTATATGTCATATTAGTTGGTAGAATCATTTGCATTAGGATGTTCATATGTTAGTTGCATCATGGCATGTAGTTTGCATGTTAGAAAAATTTTGCGAAACCGTTTACTCGGGAAGCTTGACAAGTGTATATAGGCCCTAGTAGATGCTTTTTCTTCTTAAGACTTTGCTTGTTAGAATACTTGTAAAACACCCTAGGATGTGTCATGCTAGTATCCTTTGACCCATGGATTCAGGCCTAGTCAAGAGTACCTTGTGGTGTGATAACTCCTTGGCTACCGTTTATTCCAAGTTGACCCTTGAAACCATGCATCCATCCATCCATCATCCATGTTCTACCATATTTTTGTCATCAAAGGGAATGGGCACACAAAAAGAAATCAATTTGAGTTCAATGAAATGAAAAGTGAAAGAAAGTATGCAAAATGCATCAAATGAAAAGAGGAGCAAAAAAATAGAACTCCTAAAGCTTCAAATATAAGCCACCCTCACTACATATGGGGTGACTTTGAAAATGTTCAAAAGAAAAATGCAAAGAAAAGTGGAAAGTTGTCAAGTGTTGAAATGCCAAAAATCAAAAAGAAATGGCAAGAAAGTGTTCTCAAATGTTATATGCCACATGAAATTGGGGGGAAAAACAAAAACAAAGCAAACACCTGATACGTGCCTAATGTATAGTCTTTTTGGCCTATTTCAGCACGTATTTCTATGCATTTCTATGCTATTTTTATAGTATTTTGCCCCGAATTGGCTACTTTGGTGTATTTGGTCCTTTTTGTAGGAATGATCGCAAAAGTAGCAGAACCATGCTCTTTTCTGTCCTTTTTGCATGCATTTAGAGGAGACGGGATTGTCCCAGTGAGATCTGCACTTGAAGTGTCGTTGCACGCATTACGAAGCATTTGGGTGAAGACGTGAGCTGAATTGAAGACTCAAGTGGTCTATCGAGTTGATTGGTGGTCTATCGAGCAGTTTATAGGACGATCGAGAGGTCCCTAAGCTTCCCAAGACTCGATCGAGCTGTTCTTCACTCGATCGAGTAAGTTTGCATTTGATCGGTCCTCGATCGAGAACCCTTACGGTCGATCGAGGGGTTTTTGCCAAGACGTTGGTCGATCGAGTGGTGTTCCCTACTCGATCGAGAGGATTTCCGTCTGTGGGCTTTAATTAGTCCGTGTTTTAATAATTTCGCTTAAACACTTTTTTTGTTTGGCTATATAACCTATGTTTAACTAGGTTATTAGTCATCTTTTTATTCTCTTTTCATCCAGTATTCTTTTTATTTAGTTTTTACTCTCTTCTACATTAGACGGTTACTTTCGACGTTGGATTTTCTTTGCTCGGATTTCGTTCTTTACGCCGGAAATTGCTGGATTGTAATTCTCTTTCCCTTTTAATAATAATTAACCTTCCTTTGTTGTTTAATTCTTGTTTTATGTTATTGTCTCTTCCTGCCCTAATTTCTATTAGCCATTTTTATTATCATTTCATTATGTCATCTGCTGGAAATTTACATGCTGTTAGTTTTATTACGAATATGAGTAGTTAAACCCCTTCATGTTGGGATTAGGGGATCTGCGGTAGAATAATGACGACGTAGTGAATGAATTAGGCGAATTGATATAAGAGACTCTGTCACTATAGCAATATAATTGTAATTCTCGACCTAGTTGAGTGCACGCTTCTATGTCACCCATTAATCGGCACAATTAACCCTGGATCGAAAGATTGGATTAAATAGGCTGCTATAAACGAGTAGACTACCCTAATGAGGACGAAAGTTAAGTTAGTGGTATTTTAGGGTGGGAAGTGGACCGAAAGGACCTTCTAATATCCGTCTCACATTAGTTCGTCGAGTCATTTCTTTGCCGAGTTGTTGTACTACCGTAGTGAACCGAATTCCCGACATGTCCCTCTCTATTTGATAGTTTAAAATCATTTTCTTGCCTTCTTTTCTCCTTATTTCTCTTCCTTTTACTCCGTAGTCTCGAACCAAAAATTAATCAAACCCAATTGTTACCTTAGAATTAGAAATAGATAGCTGTAGTTACATTCCTCCTTGTGGATTCGATACTGATTTTGCCTCTACTACATATTTAGTTGAGACCGTTAGGTTTTTATTTTTGACAGTACGCGACGGACGTGTCAAATTTTGGCGCCGTTGTGGGGAGGCAATTGTTCAATCTACTATTTGTTTTATTTTTAATTCTCCTTTTAGTTTAAGGAACATCGTTCCTTAAACTATTCTCATATCTTGTCTTTAGTTTCGTCTTTGCGCGCAGGTCGCAGGGTGGTCCACTACTACCTTTTGATCCCGAGATTGAGAGATCTCTGCGGGTAAAAAGGAGACTATTTCAAGAGCAACAGGCCGAGGAAGAGCCCAGTTCTCGTGGTAACTTTTACGAGAACGAGCTTTTCGAAGACAATCCACCGTCTTCTCCAGTTTCCAATTCATCACTTGAGTCTATCACTTTCCCAGAATTTCCAGAAATGGCCGAGGAAGCAACCATTGCTAGTCACTCCGAGCCCACCGTGACAATCTTTATAAAGGGTTCGAACTGCCTGGAGATGCTAGGAAGTTCGAGCCTAAGCCTTCTTACATTAGCATGGTCGAGAAAAATCAGTTCGGGGGAGCTGCGAAGGAAGATGCAGCTCAACATATGGAGACTTTCATTGATTACTGCTGCTCCATACCACCTCCCAGGCGTGATGTACCGACCAAATCAAAGAAACTATGTTCATCTTCTCACTCGCGATCTTTGCGAGGGAGTGGTACGAGGATTTAGACAAAGTTGCTCACGGCATAATGATTGGAATTCGCTAGCATTGGCGTTTTATAAGAAGTATTTCTCTGCTTCGAGAACCATTGCCATTAGAGCTCGGATAACCAGATTTCAAACAGGGTCCCGACGAGAACTTCCACGAGGCATGGTTGCGATTTAAGAAATTGGTGCGGACCATACCGCATCACGGTTTGAAAAATGGAGTGTGCAACCATTTTTATAATGGTTTATATGATGATCGAGAGGGCTATATTAGATCTGCAGCCAACGGTCGATTTTCTGACAACTTGGGGCCGACGAAAGGATGGAAAATCATAGATGATTTAGCCACTCATAGGGCTGAATACGGGAATTCAAGGGGAAACCAAAGGAGAGCTGCTGAGTCCTCTTCAGTGGCTGCGTTAGAGGCCCTTACTGCTAGGTTCGACAAGTACGAACTAGGGGGAGCTCTAAAGCCAGGGATGTACCAAGTTAATGCCATGACAGACGGCCCTTTCGTGCATGCGAGATGTGGGGTAGATGGACATGTCGTGATTATTGTCCTAGTCCTTATGAGCAATGTCTTGCCTTTCAACACTACAGGCAAAACAACACTCATTACGAGCCAAATATCCACCCCAATTTGAGGTGGAGTAACCAGCACAACGTACTCAATCCAACTTCCACTCCAAATCAGCAGCAGCAACCCTATATTCCTCCACACCAGAAGCAACAAGGCTATCAGAAGCCTCCGTCTTTCAACCCTCCTAACCAAGGTGCCTCGTCATCTAGTGGGGTGAGTGAGATAGGTGAGTTGAAGTCCATGATGCAGTCCATTGCTAAGCAATTACAACAGAAGGACACGGCATTCAAGGCACTTGAGACTCAAGTTGCTCAATTGGCGGAAAATCAATCTTCAAGGAAGCCCGGTCATTTGCCAACTCAAAATGACAAGAACCCAAATGAGACGGTACATTTGATAGAGTTGAGAAGCGGTCTTTCTTACGAGGGACCGGAAGTGCGTAAATCGGACCCAAGGAAGTTGTCGGCGATAATGACCGGTGTTACGCTAAGAGGAAAGGACTCACGACGAAGCGATTACTCGATCGATCAAGTCCAGTGTGAAACAGATTCGATCGAGTGGAATTGGTGAGGAAAGCCCTCGATCGAGTAGTCACTCTGCTCGATCGAGTGAATCGAAGTTGAGGATGGTCGATCGAGTGGGGATGTTGCTCGATCGATCGATGTTCTTGAAGAAGAAGCTCGATCGAGTGACCACACCGCTCGATCGACCAACATTGATGACGGGAAGCTTATACGAGAGCCTGCTAGTGCTCGTTTAAGCGATGAATTACTGAGAAAGGCCTCGTTCGAGAGGCAAGAAGCGTCAGAAGGATACCGAACTTGCTCGGAAGACACTTTGGAGGCAAGAAACAAGGGACTCGAGATTCCAATTCTGTTCCCTTCCGAGGCGGCTGAGAATACCAAGATTAATCAACAGTTTAGCAAATTTGTTGAGCTTTTGAAGAGTTTGGAAGTTTCCGTGCCGTTCATTGAATTTCGACTAAGGTACCTTCTTACTTGAAATTTATGAAAGAGATTTTAGCACGTAAGAGGACCATAAATGATAATGAGACCGTAGCCTTGACTGAGATGGGGTCAGCCCTATCTCAAAATAAGCTACCTATTAAGCAATCAGACCCGGGTAGTTTTTCGATCCCTTGTCATATAGGTATGCAGTTGATTGACAATGCGTTATGCGATTTAGGCGCTAGCGTAAGTGTTTTGCCTTTGTCTCTAGCTAAGAGACTTGGTGTGACAAAACTGAGTTGCACCAATATGACTGTCCAGATGGCCGACCGTAGTCTATCACGGCCACTAGGTGTAGCGGAAGACGTACCTGTTAGGATCGGGAAGTTCTTTATTCCCGTTGACTTTGTCGTCCTAGATATCCCCGAAGATGTGCATACCCCTATCATTTTAGGGAGACCATTTTTGTCCACTGCCCGTGCAGTGATAGATGTCGGGGGGAAGACTTTGACCTTCCAGGTAGGGGATGAGGAGCTGACCTTTCATCAGTCCCAATTCCGGAGGGCTCCCATGCAAGCTCCCGCAATGCCCTCTCTTCGTTGACCCTATTATTGACACTCCGGATGAAAGTCCTGGAGAATATTATTATTATTGCGACCCTCCGCCTCAGTTGAGAGCAACAAGGAGGAAAATTCGTCTGTTGTCCTTACTGCAGGAGTGAGATGAAGGCAAGAAAGGAGCGATCAAAGGACGGGGTGGAACCATTGTCAATCAAACTGGAGCCAAGAAGGCTAAGGAAGCTGACGGAGGGGCGAGAACGAAGACAGTTCGCACCTACATAGATGGGAACTACATTCCTCCTACTGTCACAAACAGTAATTCAAGCTCATGGAAGTCAAAGAGGACGGTCAGTATCGCTGAAGTGACGTCCTCCAGTCAGAAGCCCACGAAGGGGCTGCGAAAGCTAATGGGAATTAAACGGGAAATGCCCGTGTAACAAATTGTAATAGATATTCTTTTTACTTTTGAATTTCTTTTATTACGTTTTTAATTAGGACATTTAGATTAGACAATTTTTAGCGTGGCGAGACTATAGACTGTTTTTCTTTGCGTATTTGGTATTTGGGATATGTTTGGAATTGTTTTACGCAGGTTTGGGGAAATGCACGCATTTCGAGGAAGAAAAGGTAGAAATTCAAGGAAGTATACACGAGGAAGTCCTCGATCGAGTACTTTTGTACTCGATCGAGTGAAAGATGGTTCGATCGAGTCTGCTGGCTACTCGATCGAGGAAGGCCACAGAGGAACAGGTCGATCGAAGGGTTTCTTATTCGTTCGAGCAAAGGGGATATCAAAGGTCCTCGATCGAGAGGTTGAAACCACTCGATCGAGTGGAATGAACAGTAAACGACGGGAGTTTTTCTTCTTAAAACTCTTATTTCCCTAATTCATTTCTAATTCATCCCTAATTTCCTCTAACACTCCCCCTTATTGCGATTCCTTCTTCCCCAAATCCCCAATTTTTGCCCAAAATTTATCAAATTCGTCACCTACATCCTTTTGCTAGCTAATTATTCTTCAATAGCCCCTTGTTTTCCCCTTATTTGGTGCTCATTTTCACGGTTTTTGAGGGACATTAGGGTTTGCGGTTTTTCAATCGAAAAATCCGTTTGCTTGCTTGTTTTTGAAGATTAATTGCTTGTTTTAGGATAATCATCATCAAGTAAGTGTCTCTATCACACTCTTTGCAAATTCTTTTGATTTATTTCGAATTTTTATGAGGTGATTTGAATTAGGGCTCGAAAATTCCATGTATAGTCGAGTTGTTTCGATTTTATTGTGTTTATTTGCCCTTGATTAGCTTATTGATGATGTTTTCGCAATTCCTTACTGTTTCTACATATTAAATTCGAATCTTGCGCGATTTTCGCGATTAGGGTTCCTGTGAGTCGAAATTTAACGTCGGACGGTTGTCTTCTTTGTCATGCTTTGTTATTTGCGGTTATCGCCTTCTTGTCACTGTTGTTAACCGCTGTAACTGTCTCCCGTCCCCTATCGCCATTTCATGCTTTGAATTATTAGGAATCTCGCGCTGTGAATGGTTATTCTCGACTGCCCGGAGTGATACATGCCCCCATTTTCGGTTTTCATGCTGCATTCACCCTTTTGCAGTCACTGTTTTATCATATTATCACCACTCACATGCTGTTTTTCGAAAATTTTTGAGGAATTGCTTGGTTTTGTATCTTTGTCACGTCGATTGTTTCGATCGATAGGGCCTCATAATAATTTGTCACGTGTTGGTTAGCGGGTTGTTTTAACCACGGTTAGCAGCATCGTTTCTTATTCGTGCCCTTTGATACTTTGCAGGATGGACGCGAGTTCCTTGCCTTCTAGTAGTACGTCCTCCAGCTCTTCTGCGAGCGAGCAAGTGGCTCCTACTGCTACCACTAGCTCTGCCTCAGTCACCACCACAGCACCAGTTTTACTTGTCTCACTGCAGGACGAGTCTACGGCGCACCCGGCTCGGCGGGAGCTCGGTTCGAGGCTTCACCACCATCACTCCCAGGCCTTTCTCTTTCTTTGGGCTGCGGATTCGAGCCCCGTTTTCCGTGACTTGGTATGGTGCCACCGAGGACACACCAGAGGCTAGCCGATTAGCCATCACTTCCGGCCCTTCCGAGGTTGTTACGAGAGAGGGCGCTCTCACACCTCTACCGAAGATGCCCTCGTGACGTTTCACTTCGAGGCTCACCGGACACGGTTAGCCGCCTTACTTCGTTGCCCCCTCTCCTCCACCCGTTTCCTTGCACGAGCTGACCTAGAGACCTTAGGCATCTACGAGGAGGTCTGTAGTTTATTAAACGGGATGGGTATGTCGGGTCTGATTACCATGCAGGAGGCTACCATTCGTACCCTTACGTACGAGTTCTTTAGCTCCTATTCCTTTGACACCGACTCTTACACTGCTGACAACTCCAGTTCCTGCATTCACTTTCGACTCCGTAACGAGTCGCATCACTGGACCTTGGCCACGTTCGGGCAGGTTTTGGGACTAGTTAGTGACGGTCTCACTGCCCCACCTCGAGAGCTCCTTCAGCCACTTTGGGCTGCTCTTTCTCACACTCCCTTCCAGACACGGAAGGGAGCTCACGTTCACTTACCCGCGCCCCGTTATTACTTGCGTCTGTTAGGAGAGACCATTTTTGGGCGCCCTGAGCCCAATAACTTGACCAACACTGAGCTAGCGATTCTCGCGGGGTACCTCAACATTGACTCCGGTTCCCCGTTTGTTCTAAACATTGCCTATCGGTAGCTCAAAGATTGAACGGTATGGGACTCGGGTCAAGACCGCTGTTGTCTGCGGCGGGCTAGTTACTAGGATTGCCCGCCACCTTTACCCCACTGACCCTTCACTCACTGCACCTGATGAGGTGGCTTACCTTGACCTGGAGGCTATGGCTGTCTTGACCTGGTTCCCAAAGGCGAAGGGGAGTGCGAGGACGTGGAAGATCTGTGGTTCCACGTCTGTCACCTTGCCGTGCTCTACCCTTCCGCCACTTTCACCGCTCCCTACCGCCGCCGAGGAGCGAGGCCACCTCCACCTACCTACCACCTTACCTTCACCCTCCCTCTTCTTCCTCTAAGAAGAGGAAGCGGGAGGCCGGAGCCTCTTCTAGCTCCCAGTGCTCGGACTCGAGCCCAGCCGGGACCGACACCCACGCCTCGGCCCTACACCTTCACTCACTCCACCCCCACTTGACCCTCCTTCGGTTCGGCTTTTCCGCCAATTTTGTCCGCCCTCCCCGCTTTAGAGGCGCCCGAGGATATGTGCGGGTACCTTGCGAGATGAGGCGGGATATGGCTTTAGCTGTATTCCCGCTTTACGAGTTTCATATCCGAGCCCGGCGACCGATTCCAGAGGGGTGGCCGCATCCTTCCTTCTACCGATACCCAGCGGACGGGTACCCTCCACTTTCTTCTGACACAGAGGAGGAGGTGGAGGAGACATCGGTAGCACGAGAGGTGCGGCTACGGGCCGAGCAGGCGGCACAGCGAGCTTCCAGAGAGGAGCAGAGTGACCCTCCGTTCGTACCCGGTCCGGAGGATCAGGATGGAGATGATGACTGAGTCTCCCCCTTGGTCGTTGCTGGTTTGGGGAGACGGTTTTGTTGAGTCGGAGTATCTGAGAGATAGCGATGTCGACGACGAGTAGCTACTGGTCTACTCACTTCCCCAGTTTTCTGGCTGGTTTGGGGAAGTTCGTGTTTTGTATGTCTTCTTACTCTTTTATTTTCGTCTCCTTTATTTTTATTTTTATTGGTCGTATACCCCCATCCCCCATTTTTCTGCTGGTGTATGCTGGAGGACAACGAGGGCGTTGTCCGTTTTGGTTTGGGGAGGGTATTGCATCCTTTTGAGTCTGCATCTGCATTTGTTTTGCATTCACGTTTCATTTTTCAGTTTGCATTTGTTATTTATTATCAAAAAATCAAAAAATAAGAAAATGTTAAAAATTCAAAAAAAAATTTCACGTTTATTTCTGCATCTAGGTTGAGTCGGAACGGTAGATTCCCGTGATGAAATTGCACTTAACTTGTCAATTCACTTGAGCCTTGCACTTTATTGATGGTTTTTAGCTTTGTCATACGCATAGTCTACGAATTTCTGTTCAAATAATAGCTGACTGTTTAGACTTGACCTGATAAATTGGCAAACTGCTTAAAAATTCTGAGTTTTAGAGCCATAACTGGTGACATTCATGACCAGTTCATTAGGAATTTTGAGAGTAGTACTCCTTGCATAGCATGTTCGTCTCATTTGCACATTTATGACATTCAAATTCTCGTCAAATGCATATATTCGGGTCTGCGGCTGGTGTCACATGCAGGGAGGGTCTTGCAATTTCCCTTTCTTTACATTCTTCACCCATTTAGCTCCACATTGACCAAAACTTGCCTTTTTGACCCATTAGCTACATTCCAAACTAAGCCTGCCTAGTCAAGCTAGTTAGTCTGTCCTTTTGTGGTACGTTTTCCGTTGCAGTTTGGTCCGTAATTCCTGTTGGAGTTGGTGTTTGTATTAAGGAAGGAGGAAGTAAGAAAAAAAAAAGAAAAAAAAAAAATGAAAAGACGATGAGATTCACGTGAAACAAAAGAAAAAGAGAGAAATTGTGAAAAAGTTGGACCCTCTTGTCAGAGTTGAGAAGATGTTTGAAGACGTACAATCGACAAGAGGGTTGGTTGTTTCAGTTAGTTGTCTCAGACGGTGTTTAAAAAAGGGAACTTTGTGACCGTCTAGCTCCTCCACTCTTATTCCATATTTTTTGAGGAGATTGTGCTTCCAGTCTAGTGAGTTTTGTGCCAAGTGAAGGGCACCTGTGTTAGTCTTTCAGTCAGTTTGAGATCCGGATGGTTTATTATGGTCCTGTTAGGAACTAGCTTGACGCTTTTACCTCCACATTTCCATAACTTGTTTTGCCTTTTCTCACCTGAACCTCACTATTCCCATATTATTTGCAAACCCTCGGCTGTGACGGACATTATTGGTTGGAGTGTGTGCATTAGTACTTGAATTGTCTTTCATTTTTGTTGCATGCATGCTATGTAGGTCGCAGTTAGGTGAGTGACTGTCTTTCTTCTCTCTTTTACATATAACATTTGCCCTTTGCTTCATGAGAGAAGAGTGACCACGTGAGAGTCCGGTTTTGTTGGTCTTGCAAGGTCGATAGGTCAGCTTTATTTCTGAACAGCTTATAATTCGTTTGCGTATTGACTGCCTAGCTTTAACTGTTGATTTCTGTTGCATTAAATTGGTTCAAGTAGACAAGTTAAGCTAGCTCTGAGTTATCATTTCCGTTCCATTAGTTTAGTTTTGAGTTTACTCGAGGGCGAGTAAAGGTTTGGTTTGGGGAGATTTGATACGTGCCTAATGTATAGTCTTTTTGGCCTATTTCAGCACGTATTTCTATGCATTTCTATGCTATTTTTATAGTATTTTGCCCCGAATTGGCTACTTTGGTGTATTTGGTCCTTTTTGTAGGAATGATCGCAAAAGTAGCAGAACCATGCTCTTTTCTGTCCTTTTTGCATGCATTTAGAGGAGACGGGATTGTCCCAGAGTGAGATGCTGCACTTGAAGTGTCGTTGCACGCATTACGAAGCATTTGGGTGAAGACGTGAGCTGAATTGAAGACTCAAGTGGTCTATCGAGTTGATTGGTGGTCTATCGAGCAGTTTATAGGACGATCGAGAGGTCCCTAAGCTTCCCAAGACTCGATCGAGCTGTTCTTCACTCGATCGAGTAAGCTGCATTTGATCTGGTCCTCGATCGAGAACCCTTCTGGTCGATCGAGGGGTTTCTGCCAAGACGTTGGTCGATCGAGTGGTGTTCCCTACTCGATCGAGAGGATTTCCGTCTGTGGGCTTTAATTAGTCCGTGTTTTAATAATTTCGCTTAAACACTTTTTTTTGTTTGGCTATATAACCTATGTTTAACTAGGTTATTAGTCATCTTTTTATTCTCTTTTCATCCAGTATTCTTTTTATTTAGTTTTTACTCTCTTCTACATTAGACGGTTACTTTCGACGTTGGATTTTCTTTGCTCGGATTTCGTTCTTTACGCCGGAAATTGCTGGATTGTAATTCTCTTTCCCTTTTAATAATAATTAACCTTCCTTTGTTGTTTAATTCTTGTTTTATGTTATTGTCTCTTCCTGCCCTAATTTCTATTAGCCATTTTTATTATCATTTCATTATGTCATCTCTTTGAAATTTACATCTTTGTTAGTTTTATTACGAATATGAGTAGCTAAACCCCTTCATGTTGGGATTAGGGGATCTGCGGTAGAATAATGACGACGTAGTGAATGAATTAGGCGAATTGATATAAGAGACTCTGTCACTATAGCAATATAATTATAATTCTCGACCTAGTTGAGTGCACGCTTCTATGTCACCCATTAATCTGGCTACAATTAACCCTGGATCGAAAGATTGGATTAAATAGGCCTGCTATAAACAGTAGACTACCCTAATGAGGACGAAAGTTAAGTTAGTGGTATTTTAGGGTGGGAAGTGGACCGAAAGGACCTTCTAATATCCGTCTCACATTAGTTCGTCGAGTCATTTCGCCGAGTTGTTGTACTACCGTAGTGAACCGAATTCCCGACATGTCCCTCTCTATTTGATAGTTTAAAATCATTTTCTTGCCTTACTGCTCTGCCCTTATTTCTCTTCCTTTTACTCCGTAGTCTCGAACCAAAAATTAATCAAACCCAATTGTTACCTTAGAATTAGAAATAGATAGCTGTAGTTACATTCCTCCCTGTGGATTCGATACTCGACTGCCTCTACTACATATTTAGTTGAGACCGTTAGGTTTTATTTTTGACAGGTACGCGACAGACGTGTCAACACCCAAAGTGAAACTCAAATGTCTATTGATCCCTTTATCCATCGTATCCATTTTTGTGCATGGTAGAGAGGGGACGACCCTTCTTCTTGTCTAGGCAAGAGGGGGAATTCCGTGATCCTCCAGTGTTTCTAACACCATAGGGAGTCTATACTTGACAAAACCATTTAACGATTGAGGACAAAGGTACCCTAGCTTGACACAACTTGGAGGTGATTTATTGGTATCCTTCTAGGCTTAGTAGTTTGAACAAATTGCATCTATGAAGGAGTGCGTACCCTTAAATTTCTTCCCTTGTAGATAATTTCCGCCACTTAGATGAGGAAAGTGGCTATTTTCTTTGTAGATGCATCCATTATTTGATTTTGTGTGCTTAATGTTTGGATGTGTCGCCATTTTGGCAAGACCCACCTTGCCTTGCAAGAAGTCATCCTACCTCATGGTTGTCTTGTTGTGAGTTGAAGGGATGGAGTGAGACCCGCTAATTGTCTCATATCGGCTATGTTATTAGGTTAGTTTAAATAATGGTCCTAGTCTTTGTCACCTCTTTACTCGGGACGAGCAAAGGTTCGGTTTGGGGATATTTGATGTGACCATAATTATAGCATATTTAGTCCCCGAATTAGCCTTGTTCCCATGCTTTTTAGTGCATATTTGGGTCATTTATTGTCTTTAGTTCTTTGTTTTGCATATTCTTTGAGGTTTTGATCCCTTAGTAGGAAAGGAGTGCAAACCTTGCATTTTCATGGCAAAACGAGACTAAATTGATTGAATTCAATGACCAAGCATCAAGGAGAGACAAGATTAGAAGGCCTTTGTACATACTATAGTAGATGGGCAATGATGAGAAAAGATCCTTGCATCCCCGAAGAAATCCCCAAGGATTTTATGAAGAAAAGGGAAGAAAAGAAGAAGAAATGAGACTGTCCAGCAATCCGTGCGGATTGTCCTGAAGACGCTCGTCCTCCACCACCACAATCCGAGCGTCTTCACCACACGACGCCCGGGCAGCAACCCCAGAAGATGCCCGTCTTCTCCCAAAGATGCCCGGGCAGAGACCCTCGAATCTGCCCGTCCCGTGCCTAAGACGCACGGATTCCTAGACAGACCATTTCGTTTCTTCAAGCTTCAAGAAAGATGCCCATCCTTCCAAAAATACCGGCGTTTCCTTAAGTAGGGACTTAATCGTCATTTAAGCCCTTAGTTAACCCTAATTCCTACACCTAATCCCCATTATAAATACCCCACTAGTCTAATTTGAAGAGCATGTTCTTCTTAGCAATCTCTAGTGTAGTTAATATCAATCAAATTTCTCTTTAATTTTGTAATCAACAATTAATCAAGTTTTAATACAAGTTTTATTTCCTTAATCTCTCTTTTGTTCATCCTTTATTTTGGGTAATTGAAGATTATTTGGGTTATTATTGGGAGATTGACAACCTCTCAATCAAGCATCAAGTACTTCTTTTATTCTTTGCTTTATTATTGGAATCATTAGTAGGTATAATTCTCTTAATCCCTTTTTAATTATTGTTAATTACTTTCATTTATTCATCATGTTTCACTTTGTTGGTATGATTGACAACCTTGCTAGCATGATCAACATGATAATGAGTGAGTAGTCACTTAGCTAGGGTTAATGGGTAATTAGGGGAAATCAACATGGGGAATGATTCATGCTTAAATTAATATGCTTTCATGGTTTATTTGCTTGCTTGTTTTGATCTCAACTCATGCACATGTTATGTTTGATGAAATGCGAACCTATGAATCCTTGCATTTTTTACCCATCACCTATCTTTTCAATGAGACTTGTAAGACATAAACCAACTCGAGTCTCATTAGACCATGCATGTTGTTGAGTAGGGAAGACTAAGTCGACTTGTAGGTGTTGTACAATCTAATCGATTCGGCTCTGGGACCCAAACTTTCCTAGGATTGTAAGATATAAACCAACTCAATCCATCACAACAATAATTGCTTGCTTATAATTTGAGAACATGTTTGTATGATCAATTCCCATGATTCCCCTATGACCCCATGATACCCTAGTGCTTTTTATCAATTGTTTACAACCCTTTTTAATTCATCTTGCTTGTTTACTTTCATTGTTATTTAGTTTAGTGACCTTCTACATCAAGCCAAATTGTGACACCCCTAAGACACCACTAGTCTCAATAGAAATCTCATCTCAATTCCTATCCCTTGGGATCCGACCTTTACTTGCCTCTTTACTAATTGTAGAGTTGTTTGTGAAGCTATAAATTGTGTTTTGGTCTAGGTGCTCCTAACGACAAGTTACCGAAAAGATTTAGTCCAACCACTTCCGGTCTAGGATCTCTCTGGTCGTTTCAACATATGTTAAAGCATCATTTAACTCGATCATCTCTGCCTCAAGTACATGTGAAGGGCCACTTATGTATTTACGCAATTCAGACACATGAAAGATGTTGTGAACTCGGTCCGAGGCTTGGGGAAGTGCTAAACGGTAGGCCATTTCCCCGACTCTACTAAATATCTCATAGGGACCAATGAACTTTTGGCTCAACTTGCCTCTTTTCCCAAATCTCGTTACTCTCCTCATGGGTGAAACCTTGAGTAGCACCTTATCCCCCACCGCAAATTCAATGTCACTTCTCCTCATGTCGACATAACTCTTTTGCCTTTGTAGTGCCGCCCTCATCTTCTCTCGGATTATATGGACTCGATCAATCATGTCTTGGATCACTTGAGGCCCCAACAAGACGGCTTTGGTGCTATCATCCCAACATATATGGCTTCGACACTTCCTCCTATACAGGGCTTTAAACGGTGCCATGCTAATGCTAGCATGGTAGCTATTGTTGTAAGAAAATTCTATCAAATGTAGTCTATCTTCCCAAGAACCCACAAATTCCAAGATGCAATCACTCAACATGTCTTCCAACATTTGGATGGCCCTCTCCGTTTGTCCATTCGTTGTCGGGTGAAAAGCCGTACTCATCTTCAATTGAGTACCCAAGGAGCTTTGAAACTCTTGCCAAAACCCTTTTCGAATCGCGAATCACGATCCGACACAATATCTTTTGGGAATCCATGAAGCTTGACCACATACTTGCAATATGCATTAGGTAACTCCACCTTGATCAAAGTGTCTTTTATTGCAATGAAATAGGCCAATTTGGTTAAACTATCCACAATGAGCCAAATCATGTTGTTCCTCTTTTGAGTTCTTGGTAACCCCACTATGAAATCCATAGATATTGACTCCCACTTCCATTAAGACACTTCTAGTGGTTGCAATTTTACTTGTGGTATCTTGTGTTCTCCCTTCACTCCTTGGCAAGTTAAGCATCTTGCCACAAATTCCGCCACTTCTCTCTTCACGTTTGACCACCAAAAGATCTTCATAAGGTCCTTGTATAACTTATCATAACCCGGGTGCACCGAGTAAGGTGTTTTATGAGATTTATTCATTATGTTTTTCTTAAGCTCTTCATCATTTGGTATACCATCTCCCTTTGAATCTAAGGCTTCCATCCCCATGCAACTTAAATTTTGAGGGTTCTCCTCTTTCTATCACTCCTTT
Organism: Silene latifolia; assembly: GCF_048544455.1. Classification (NCBI taxonomy): domain Eukaryota; kingdom Viridiplantae; phylum Streptophyta; class Magnoliopsida; order Caryophyllales; family Caryophyllaceae; genus Silene; species Silene latifolia. The sequence goes on along the minus strand of NC_133530.1, from coordinate 70,090,940 downwards.
CCACTCTTGAATCTTCACATCGGGTGCTTGCTTCTCCCAAATTTCATCATATAACTCGGGTTCTAAAGTTAAGTCCCTAATTGCCTCCCCTTTTCTTATCATGTGGTTACCCACCTTCTTTACTTCCACCTTTAGTCATATCATGGACAAGGCGGTACAGAAGGAGTGCACCGACTTCCTACTCAAGGCATCGGCCACCACCTTGGCTTTTCCTTCATGGTACACTATCTCCATGTCATAATCCCTAATGAGTTCAATCCATCTTCTTTGTCTCATGTTCAAATCCTTTTGGGTATAGATGTATTTCAAACTTTACTTTTGTGGTCAGAAAACACCTTAAAGGTTGCTCCATACAAGTAGTGTCTCCAAATCTTCAAGGCAAAAAAACGGCTCCCAACTCTAGATCACGTGTTGGATAATTCTTCTCATCCGTCTTCAATTGTCGCGATGCATATGCAATGACTCTACCATTTTGCATAAGTACACATCCCAAACCATTCTTTGAAGCGTCAGTGTACACCTTGAAATTCTCACTCCCTTCTAGCAAGGCTAACACTGGGTCAAGAAGGCCGTCTCACAACTCCCGTCCCACTTGAGACCATTTTCCTTTCTCATCAATGACATCAATGGTCTAGAGATCTTGGAGAAGTCTTTCACGAATCACCGATAATACCCAGCTAGACCTAGGAAGCTTCGGATTTCCGCTACATTCTTGGGGGGCTACTCAATTTGACATGGCCTTGATCTTTGTTGGGTCTACGGAAACTCCTTCCTTTGATATCACTTGGCCTAGGAAAGCCACTTTCTCCAACGAAAGCTCGCACTTACTAAGCTTTGCATAAAGAACATGCTCTCTTAGGATTTGCAACACAATTATCAAGTGCTCTTGTGATCCTCTTTGGTCTTAGAGTAGACTAAGATATCGTCTATGAACACTACCTTGAATTTGTCCAAATACGGGTTAAACATCCTATTCATGATATCCATGAATACGCCCAGGGCATTTGTTAACCCGAATGGCATCACCACGAACTCTTAATGCCCATATCTCAATCTAAAAGCGGTCTTCAGAATGTCCTCATCCTTAATCTTCAATTGATGATAGCTCGACCTCAAATCTTTGAAAATACACCAGCTCCACTAAGTTGGTCGAATTGATCGTCGATCCTTGGTAAAGGATACTTGTTCTTGACGGTGACGTTATTCAACTCCCTATAGTCGATGCATAACTTCAAAGTTCCGTCCTTCTTCTTTACAAATAGAACTGGTGCTTCCCATGGTGAAACATTAGGTCTAATATACCCCTTATCCGCCAATTCCCAAAGTTGCTTCTTCAATTTCTCTAATTCCCTTAGACCCATACTGTACGGGGCCTTAGAGATTGCTCACGCACCCTGGCTTCAAGTCCACCCCGAATTATACTTCCTTTGATGGAGGTACTCCGGGTAACTCCTCCGGAAATACATCCTGAAACTCTCTTACTACCGGTATCTCTTCAACTTGTGGTCTTTCAATACTAGTATCCCACACATGACACAAAAGCATGGGACATCCCTTCTTCAAACACATCTTTAAGGTCATTACCGTAATGAATCTCACTTTGGGTTTGACCAAGTAACCCTTGTACGATACCCTAGCACCTTTGGGTCCCTTCAAGGCTATTTCCTTAGGGTGACAATCTATATTATCTTTGTGTTTACTTAACCAGTCCATTCCTAGGATCACTTCAAATCCCTCCTACGGAAATTAAAAAAGGTTTACCGGAAAGTTTGTTTCATGTACTATAACCGACACCTCTTTATACACGTTTGAACACATGATAGACTCTCCCGAAGGTAAGGACACGACGTCATTGGCTAATTCTCCCTACCCCAAATCTAGGGTCGACACATGACTCTTAGACAAAAACGAATGGGTGGCTCCCGTGTCAGATAAAATGAAACAAGGATGAGAATTAACAATAAATGTACCAGAGACAACATGGGCATCCTCTTCGGCACTCTTATTGTCCATGGTAAGAGCTTGCCACTAGCCTTGGGCTCCTCTTGTACCATGCTCGCCGACTGGGTTGATCTAGCCCCCGAAGCATTACCTCCCGTAAAGCTTGTTGCTCTAGATGGTGCTCCCCGGATGAAGTTTCCCCGGTTGTTTCTACCATCAAAAGTTGGGTTGGCATTTCTCGGGTTGCTCCATGCCCCCGAATTCCGGTTACTCGCCCCGCTTTGGGAAGGGGTGAAGTAGGAGTTCTCTTGCCCGAACCTCCGGTTGGACCCCTTTTGAGTGCTAGTACACTCCATCCTCTTGTGGCCGAAGCCACCACAATTATAGCACTTTAACCCACCTCCTTCACTAGCGGCTCTCCCTCCGTATGCACCCGTCCTTCCAAAGCTATTCTCTTGTGCTCCTCCCGAATAAGACTTAGCTTGACTAAAAGTGAGCTTCTTTAATTGGTTTCCCCCTCCTTGAATTTTGGTCTTCCTCTTTTCTCCGAACCTTTCCTTGGCATCATTAGTCATATTGATAAGTCTTTCCGCGTTTTTGGCTCTAGCATACACCTCCTTCACACTAGACAACTCACCCGGTGGAAGTTTCTCTAAGATGAAGAACTTCCACGCAAGTGGCGAGTTCGTTGAAACGGATTTAGTAATCTTGCACCGTCATTGTCTCAGTCATTATGAACCGGTTGAACTCTGCCCAGAGCATACATCTAAAATGCTCGGGAATGAACTCATTCCTCATTTCCATCTTGAAGTCGGCCCATGGAATAGAGGCCTCACCCCTTTCATCATAGTAATCCCTCATAGCGTCTCTTTCCTTGTACCACCAACCTCCGGCTAGTCCTGCAAGATAGAAGGCGGCTTGCTCCACCTTGAGCTCATCGGGGCATCTCACTACCTCGAAGACATTATCCATTTCCCTTACCCTATCCGTGAAGAGATTAGGCTTGTCCACCCCTAGGTACTTGGTGGGTCGGTGGCGTGATATGGTGGTGCTCACGGCTGAAGCATCCATTGTTGCATCTGTGACACCCCCACATACCAAGGTGACTTACCAGGATCACCCTAGCATGAGAGACCATCACCATCTCGGTTGTCCGGGTTAGTATATCAAAGTCACCAATCCAAAACACGATAATTAAAGTATAACTGATTAATATTTACATATTCCAAAATCCAAACCAATGTAAATGTTACTAAAGTTCAACGACTACAATTGAATAATAAACTCATGACAGCGCCAACTAGACTCGAGTGATGACTCCCCATCTCGTCCCCATAGCTAGCAAACATCATCACCTGTCACATCAAAATAAGACAAGTACAAAAAGACAAACAGCTGATCATCATCCACCTCCAACTCCCAATCACGACATGTAACTGACTACACACTAAAGTGTGTAGCCCTGCCAGTGGGAGGACCGCAGCTGTTCCCACCTAAGCCCCCGCTCATCAATGAGTGATAACCTTGTTCATTAATGTGCACATCTCCTCCCGTAGCGGGTTCCACAGAAGGCGAAACTAGGGCGTGAAGCCACTCCCGTAAGTGACTTCACTCAGCCGAGGACGCACCTCGTGAACATCACCATCAATCATCACAACACCAACACCAACTCCAATACACCAACAACAATCAAGCATATTATTAATCTTACAACAATTACCATACAATCTTATAACAATTAAACAGTAAACCGATTAGGGAAACCCTACCTAAACACAACTGCAATGAGATACACAAGAAAGCTAGAATGGCTCCTCTACGAAGTCCTCACCTAACAACAATCACATAATTCCAATTACCATTTGCAAAACCCTTTTCCCTCAAATCATAAATTAGGGCAAACCCCAAAAGATAAATCAATGGAATAATGAAATCAAAAGCTTACCGACACAAACGATGAAATGAATGATGAAGAAGACTAGCTAACGATCCACACACTTGAGAGAGATTTGGAGAGGATTAGAGTTACATTGTATTGTTTAGGTTTTGTAAAAGTGATTAGAAACTGTTAAACGCGTCTTAAATAACTCTAATCCTTTATAAATCAAACCGCGGAATTATTACCCGCCAGACCGGATACTCGACCGAGTATAGAGTATACTCGGTCGAGTATCCTCTACTCGATCGAGTATTCCCATACTCGGCTGAGTATTCCTGAGCAGTAAACTGTCCAGAAACACACGACACACCTACTCGGCCGACTAAGCCATTTCGGCCGAGTAACAGACTTAAGAAAAACCGTAGTATTACAGAATACCTCTCCCGAGTGACGCTTTGAAGAGCCTCGGTGAGGGCTTCATTTTGGGCAATGAGCCGATCTACTTCCTCTTTGGATCGTCGGAGTGGTGGTCTGAGCATCAGTTTATGGGCTGGTTGTATGTACATGGAGCTTTGAGAACAAATGACAAACTGGTTATGTATGGTATGTATATTGATGATAGCTGCTTGTTATGTGGCCAAGCTACTGAATGCTCAAACCACCTATTCTTTGCCTGTGTGTACAGCAGGAAGGTCATTCAGAGTATAAATCAGTAGCTTAATGGTAACTTCCCTGTTAACAATGTGATTGATTGGTGCATACAATGGAATGGCTCGAAAGTACAGCAAGGGGTGCCTGCAGCAGTGATTTGGGGTGTTGTGTATCATGTCTGGCAGCAACGAAACAAATGCAAAATGAAAGGGCTTCTGATCAAACCAGAGAAGCCGTCAGACCAGATCATTGAAGATGTGAAGGCAAGAATTTGAGGTCGGGACTTCCAACATATGACTAAGGCAGATTTAGATTGGTTACGATATAAGACTCTACATGTAATTGGTGCTTGACAAATTTTTGTATCTTGTTTACTTTTTATATAATATATACTCACATTCTACCAAAAAAAAAAATGTCAACACATCTCCCACAATATAAGACAAACAGTATTGACCACTATACAGGTCCACTCGATCGAGTGTAGGACTTCACTCGGTCGAGTGGTGTCCCACACGGTCGAGTGCCTCAACTTAATTGAGATTTCCAAAGTTCCTCCATCAGCCCACTCGGTCGAGTGGCCTCACCACTCGGTCGAGTGATTCAAACTCGGTCGAGTGGATCCTCCACTCGGTCAAGTGTCACAACTTACAGGAATTTTCCAAAATTTGGAAAACGATCCACTCGGTCGAGTGGCATGGGCACTCGGTCGAGTGCCTTCAAGTCGACCGAGTCCCTCTTTCCACTTGGCCAAGTAAACCTTTTATAGGTTTATATACTCATTCGGACTCGCACAAGTCCACATATAACCCTATTTTGCATGTTCCTAAACGTAAATACGGGGAAAATAGAAGCATGGATACAACACACGATTCAAATATGACTACAATTAGCATGCGGTTCACGTTCGCAATGAAAAATTACCAACTTCAACACTTTAACATGCTCACACATAAACATCCAACATGTTCCTTTCTAGTTGATCACAACCATCCATGTTACCACATCAAGAGCTACCAAGCATGAAGCTAGTTCACAAACGCTAAACAAGAATGTGCAACAACCATATGCACCAAGTATGTCCCATTACCCCGCGCGTAGTGATGAGACGGTTTTTGTATGTATTAAGAAGGTCGAATTAGTGAAGTTCAAGTGATAAAGGCGGTACTTAATGAATTATAATGTTACAATGCTTGAAGTTGTAACGTTGGCGGAACTTGGATCCAAATATTGAGATTTAAGCTTGGAAACGATGAAGAAGATCTTGTGGGTCGGTTTTGTATGTCAAAGACGGAATCTAAGTGTGGTGATAGGTGGGATCAAAGACCTATGAAGATACCTTGAGATGTGTGCACTTGACTCAGCATATGTCGCACTATTCATGCGCGCATACGACAAAAAAAAAGGAGCTGGCAACAGCGTTTTTCGCGACTGAGGCGCGACCTACATTTGACACCTGTTTGTGCTTTGGTTGCGTAATTCATCATCGTTAGACCCGTGCTTGTTTCTTTATTTTACTCAGTTTGTTCCGATTATTATTATTAGTATTAATACTTTATTTCCTAATCTAGGGGTTGTACCTTATTACTATATAAATTATTATTTCAGTTTTAGAAAAGACGTACGCAACTTTTAGAGAGAAAAACTCTATTGTTATTTTCATCAAGACTATGTGTAACTACTCTTTCATCTTGGATTCAAGCGATTGAAGCACTCTAAATCCGGTTGTAAGTTTGAATGTTTTAATTTCTCTTCTTGATTATTGTGAATTGCTTAGCTCTTAATTATATGAATGTTGATTGATAATTGTTTGGTGTGCAACTAGTAGTCGATTTCTTCATTCTATTATTAGTATTGTTGATTGAATAGGATTTATTATTGATTAACTTTACACTAGTAACATCTAAGAATTAATATTGAATGGAATACGTTGATATTAGTACTTAGAAGCGATTCACATAAATAGCTAAAGTGCAACTAGATTGTATGCGCTATTTTTTCTCTATCGAATTCTCTAAATTATATTGCTACTGTTGAATTAAACCTTGAACTGGATTGTTAGGGTCGTTTAATAAATAGGTTTGATTAAGAACGGGATTCGTTTTAATTGACTTCGTAAGGAGAATTGGAATTTTACATTCACGATAGAATAATCAAGATTAGAAATTGAAACGGTCTTACAATGATCAATTGTTATTGAGTGTGGATATATGCTTGGGTCTAAGACCTTTTAAACCATTTGAATTCATCTATTTTATTATTTGCTTTGTCTTAATTATTTAACAAATCAAACAAATCAAATCCCCCCCCCCCCCTAAACTGGTTACTTTACTCTCTACTCTTAGACACGTTAATTAATTTAGTCCTTCCTTGTGGGTTCGACCCTTACTTTCGCTATATTACTGTTTTAATAGTTTAGTAAGTAAGAGATTATAAATTTACATTTGATAGGCATACGAATTTCAGCCCGTCACGTAGTGACCGACTCATGCTTAGAGGACAAGGGTACAACCTTGGGACGTCTCCCAAACTTTTCACACGTTCTCTATAACTCAAACCGGGTTCATATTAGATTGACACACCTAAGTTCATTAGTTTCGGCTGCAAAACCGGTACTCTGATACCACTTTATAACACCCCCATAAATCGGGACCCTTCCTCAAGGCAATCCCAACACATGGAGGCGTCACAAGACTTGGTTTCCCAAGCTTGTAGTGCGAAGAAATGAGTAAATAAGAATTTAAGATGATAAACATTAGATAGATAAGTTGTAGTTAAATAATAAATTTCAAGTTAAGAGAAGCAAATACAATCCCATTTACTACAACCAAATCGAAGATGAAAGTGGCGTTTAATGTAACACCCCCATCTACCAAGGAGCCTTAACAAGACCTAACCTAGTAGATAAAGGCGTTACCATTTCGGTTTCCCGAGGTCAGTAATAATCAAATGTCGATATAAGAACAATGATATTATGTTACAAGTGATTTAAACCAACAGACGATATAAAAGATACAACTCAAGACTACTACAACTATGTGAAGCTAGCTCTGCCATGACTCGTAGTAGACTCGCCCCTCCAAGCACCAAGCTATGATTTAAACACCAACCTGCTAAGATTGACTGCTCACCATAGTGAATCACGGCAAACACAACACAAAAGACAACACAATAAAACCACACAAGGTCAGCAACTGAGGTAACAATACAAAAGCATACACAACACGATTACAAAATTACACACATACCACCTCCTCCAACCACCCACACATCTCTGACTGCCCAAAGGTCCAGTCCTGCCAGTGGGGGACCGTAGCCGTTCCCACCTAAGCCTCGCTTATCTATCCGAGCGATAACCCATGTTCCTTAATGTGCACATCCCTTCTGTGGCGGGTTTCACAGAAGGCGAATCAAGGGCGTGAAGCCACTCCCGCAAGTGACTCTATTCAGCCGAGGACCCACCTCGAGAACCATAGACAACAAGCACAACCATTTGTAAAAACAAAAATCACCAACACCCATTTCAACATAATGTTAAACAACAATCACAACCAATCATAACATTGACATCAATCCAATTATATACCAACGAAAGACTCTCTAGACAATCAACAGTACTGAGTAGGCGAACCTACCTTTAGCAAACCGCAGCGATTCTGCGTTCGACCACAAGATACCAATCAACCATGAAAACCACCTATACAGCCATCACAACCATCTCTTACTGCCACTACCATAACCATGACGGAAAACAAAGATGATGATGATGATGATGATAACATACCTATACAAAGTAATCCGGCGTCAAGACCGCTACTCGACTCAAGCATCCCATCCCCATGGTGTAAACATCCTCAAAGGCCTCAAGGAAAAGACTATGGTGGAGGAGAAGTGGAATGACGACATTTAGGTTTAGGAAGAAAGGTAGATAAATGATTAGGGTTTCACGATTTACGATTTATAATTCCCCGCTGCAAACCCGTTACTCGATCGAGGAACGCACTTACTCGATCGAGTGACCTCTACTCGATAGAGCTCCCGAGCTACTCGATCGAGTAGCCTCAGCTAGATCGAGTAACAAGAACACAAAGACTCACATCGTCACAGGTCATCGCTCATAAGTTTTCTGAAGGTTAAGGCAGGTGTCTAAGTTCAGCCAACGTCGGTCAACGAGTCCCTAAAAGGACGGATATTACAGTCTTCCCCCCCTTAAAAGGAACTCCGTCCCCGAAGTTCGGCCCATCCTCCCCCACGACACAAGATCAAGGGAACCAAGCCTACCACTAGCCACCCGACACAGGTCAACACCACTGTTTAGAAATACCATCCCGCTATGAATGTTCATCAACCATCATCATCATCTACCTCAGCACACATTACACAACACGATTTTCTATCAAATCACCAACTTCCTATTGAATCACCAAATACACATTGTACACAAAGACAACCAACTCGACTATTACTTGCACTCATCTCATGTTATTACTTAAATATAAACCAACACAACCATCAGTCTATTCCTCCATCTATTACCTGCCAACAACCAACAGTTACAAGACGCCCAGAAGCAACAATTATATTATTGATACATAACAACATATCATCGATCATTCCACTTATTCATATTAATTCTTTTAACTCATCTCTGTTACTCAATCGTGCAACAACAATTCTATTATTTAACCACTAACATATAAGTACATGCCAATATAGTGAACAATCACTTGAAAACAAGATGCAACAACCTGCTAATTTATTCAACAATTGTAGGCTACTACTCAATTGGACAATAACCACTACTAAATTACCCAAACAACCATTTAAATAAATCTAAGTTGTCAAAATTGCGCCATTTTCCCATGCGACATTACTCTTCCCCTCTAAAAAGGAACTTCGTCCCCGAAGTTCACCATCAAAACAAGTTTAACTATTGCACAAGTCGATAAATTATTATACCGCATTGACATTACGAATAATTCATGTTATACGTTGAGACTCACGACGATCATGACACGTGACATTACGTAACTATTATTCATTTGTATAAAAGCCATCGGCATAGAGAACCACACAATTACATATCTCGTCATCCATTATTAGACATTACACCAAATATTTTCTTCTGTGACCATACAACATATGCAACAAGCAACATAACCACCACACACTATATTAGTGGAGATAATTTGATTTAGCATGTGAAATTATATAAGTAACACCTAAATTGTATAAACCACACCAATACTCACAATGGTATAACCACCTTGAGACGGAGAAAAGATATAACATGCCCAAAACAAGAAGCATTCTCACAAGAATCACCAATGCGAAGATACAAATAAATTTAAAAACGAAATTACCAGTCTACAGGGGCACTCGATCGAGCTTGTGATTTACTCGATTGAGTTCATCACGTACTCGATTGAGTACGTCGAGATCAGAATGCACTTTTAAATCACCCCTGCAGATACTCGATCGAGTAAGGGGCACTCGATCGAGTAGTCACAGGTCCAAATCCCCCTCACTATCACAAGCAAACCAAGGAAGTATATATATAAGTCGGAATGTTAACTCCGACGTCAATCACCTGTAGAACGAGTCCTAAAAACAACCAAAATACGGCCTTATTGCCAAAACTCAAACCGAAAGTGTAACAAAAGTACTAACAACCAAGTACCAATCAATCCAACAAACAACCAACCAAGTACTAGCTATGCCAAATCCATGGAATCAAGTATTATAAAACAAGACCAAAGAAACTAGCATCACTCTATGGCCTGCTCCTCCATCTCCTCATCGCCACAACCGCCTCCAGACGTGCCCGCTCCAGTTGTACCCTCAGCCGCGATGCCACCAGTGCCAGAATCTGCTCCCACACGCCATGGAGCCAAGCAACCGTAGGGGTAACTCTGAGGCTCTCTCCAAGTATACCGCTCCACGCCAAAGGAATGAAAAACTCCGCTGTCATCACCAACACCTCTCCACCACACAGACTGAGCCGCCTCGGTCCCGATGCCCTGAACGTAAGCCATCTCATGAAGGTTCCGGAGTGTCAAGGTGGCAGACACTCTCTCTGTAAGCTCACTCACGCTCATCTCAGGACTGAAGAAGGAAGGGTAGATGGGAAACTGATGTTGTGGAGGCACAGGCTGCTCTGGCTGGGTCTCAGTCATCCTCTCCCTCACCCATCGCGGTCCTCTCCCCAATCTAGGTTGTCTATCCCCAGGTCTAGAGTGCTCCTTCTTAGTTTGCTCTTGCATCACCTCCAAAATATTTGGATCAATGAGGTAATACTGCCGCGCAGGACCCTCCTCCTCATCGTCAGAATCCACTGCCACTACAGCTGCCGGTAAAGGCTCGGTTGTGGGAAGGTGCTCGGGGTCAGGTATCCTCATCCAGATCATCCCCCAAACTCTCCAGGCCAACCCACGACCATCCAAAGTTCTTAACCATTTATGGCCGAGGAATTACTCACGGTCTAGGGTAGGTACAGACGGAGCCAAAGGTGTATAGGCCGAGGAGGCCTCAAAGGTGGTCAACCGCTCCGCCAACCGTGTGGCAATGGCACCACAGCTCAAGAAACGGGTGTCAGAAGTGGCCATCAAAGCCAGGCTAGCACAAACTATGGCCGGGGCACAAAAAGAGACTCTCTGGGCTCGGGTGGGGTTAAGATAGGCAACAAGCAAAATCACCTCATGTGAGTTAAGCTTACTCACATCCTTCCGGTCATAGAGTAAATAAGTCAAAGCACGAAGGAAGATCTTCAAAGTGATGTGTTGCACATCATTGATCAACATGTTGCTAGAGGTGAGGGCTCGCTTACCGTTAAAGTAAGGCATGTAACTACTGGCTCCACACTCATTCGGGATGTCCCTAAGGGCTCCCTTATCCGGTCGGGCAAGGCCAAGGTGGGTGGCAAACATATCCATGGTCAAGACAAAACTAGTGTTCATGAGACGAAATTGGACGGTCTTTTCCGCCGCATCATAAAGAAAAGAGCTCATGAACTCCAAGGTAAAGAAAGCATATGAATGTTTCCTAAGACGGTATAGGCCGGTCAAACCCAAAGTCTCGAATATATGCATCACATCGGTCTCAGCCTTAAGATCCTCTAGAAGTGTGGTGTCAACAAAATGGGTGGGTTTCAAACGGCGTTTCTGCAACTCCACGAAATTCTCTCTTTGCTTAAAATCTGCAAAGACGATGCTAGGGTACTCAGGCACAGGTGGGATCGTAGGTCCCCCACTCCCTTCACCAACCTCAGGCTCATAAGCCCTCCCTCTCTTACTCTGACGGGTACCGACGATAGGTCTCGGCATCTATTTCCAACACACATTTTAGATACAAAAATAAACACTTGAGTGTACATAACTTTCATGCATATATATAGAAAAAGAACAACTATATACACACTTTCACCAAACAATCCAAAAAGATTCAAGTATAGAACTTTCAAATTCTCATCAGACGGTCTTACAGCTACAAAAATTATGGAAAGCATAACATCATTTAACACATCAACTAACAAATTTAAGGCATTATACTTTCAAAATAGCTTCTCAAATTAAGTAACCATCAAAAGATTTGGGGCGATTTTCAGTTTGGGGCACTTTTAAGATGGAGTTTTAAGGCAAAATTTTGAGCAAAATTCATCAAAATCAACTCTAAACATGATACCCATAACATACATTACTTAATTTCCCCCCTTTCATATGCAAAAGACAAACAAAATTCAATTTAAATTCCCAAACCCTAGAAATTTCGGTCCATATAAACCCCCATATTGGTTCAATTTTTCTACTTCTAGCATTCATAATCGACAAATCAAAGCAATTACTTCATGTTACAACAGTTATAAGCAAGGATACGTGTCTATAAATCGAATTTTCAGAAAAACACCAACACTTTACATGTTTCCAATCGATTAAAAACATAGAAAAGGATGAACATTCTTACCTTGAAGTATTAGCAAGCGAAAAGGACGAATTAAACAAGAAGAATACCAAGGAAACAACACCAAATCACCAAGTTCTTAAGAGAAGGAGAGAGAATTAGAGGAAATTAGGGTTTAGATATGAAGGAAAATAAGAAGGAAGAAGATAGGAAAAGGGTATAAGAAACCCGTATAAACCCGTGTACTGTTCACTAACTCGATCGAGTAAGTAAGGCACTCGATCGAATGGCCTCTACTCGATTGAGTTGAAGCTACTCGATTGAGTTTTCGCTAGCAGTTCCAACTTTTTCGGTCTTATAGCTCCTTAACTAGATCGAATAAGGTCTACTCGGTCGAGTAGGCACTTGTACTCGGTCAAACAAGGTCAGGTACACGTTTAAAAGTTACTAGTTTAGCTAACGATTCCTGCAAAAGGATATTTGGAAATCGCCACAGATTATTTCATTCATTCACGTCACATTATTACTACTCATCCATAAGACAACTATTTCACTAGAACACTATACACATCATTCCGCCTTATGACAGTCATTACGCAAAACGATTCACTATACTATTAACTCATTCATACATGTACTTAACACATTACTTCACATGTACTTACGCATTGTAAATTCAGATATCCAACATATATGTATACTCTACTCCAAGCATCCATTTAACAATAAACCGTCCTATCTTACGCAAATTTGTTGAAATTCAAATCATGCCACAACAATTCATCAACCAATTTATCCTACTTAAATATGCCATATTACAAAAGTACTCAACAAATTCATTCATTGCAATACCAATTACCTCTTGACCAACACTACAACTAGTACAAGACCTACAACTTACTATTACCATCATATACAAAGACTCACAATTCCTTTATAAACTAGTACGCTAACAAACTTAGAGCTCATTATTATCGTCACATTATCCAATACTACTATGCAACTATCAGTACTTTTACTATCTCCACTACATCCATACACACACTTCCATTCAACCAAAAATCTACATAGTTCATCATCACAATTACACTCATTAAACACCACCAGAGACTGCATCACAGTTATTTCTAACTTAACAATCATACTACTAAGCACATAATTCCCGACTCGATATTCCATACCCGGTGACTGACTTAAGCATAATGGGGCCGTGATTTTGAAATGAGGGCGCCTACTCATCCAAAATTAAGCATCAGCTGGGACTCCCAACATACATACACCACGTTCATTTTATTAGACTCACTACATTCAGGGAGCTCATTTGTTACAGGTTCCAAAATCGTCGCTCTAATACCACTTTGTAACACCCCCTTCTACCAAGGAGCCTTAACAAGACCTTCCCTAGTAGATAAAGGCTTTACCATCTCGGTTTCCCGAGGTCAGTAATAATCAAATGTCGATAAAAGAACAATTAAATTATATTACAAGTGATTTAAACCAACAGACGATATAAAAGATACAACTCAAGACTACTACAACTATGTGAAGCTCGCTCTACCATGACTCGTGGTAGACTTGTCCCTCCAAGCACCCAGCTATGATCCAAACACTAACCTGCTAAGACTGACTGCTCACCATAGTGGGTCACGGCAGACGCAACACAAAAGACAACACAACAAAATCACGCAAGGTCGGCAAATAAGGTAACAATACAAAAGCAGACACAACACGATTACAAAATTACACACATACCACCTCCTCCAACCACCCACACATCTCTGACTGCCCGAAGGTCCAGTCCTACCAGTGGGGGACCGCAGCCGTTCCCACCTAAGCCTCGCTTATCTATCCGAGCGATAACCCATGTTCCTTAATGTGCACTTCTCTTCTGTGGCGGGTTCCACAGTAGGCGAATCAAGGGAGTGAAGCCACTCCCGCAAGTGACTCCACTCAGCCGAGGACGCACCTCGAGAACCACAGACAACAATCACAACCAGCTGTGGAAACAACAATCACCAACACCCATTTCAACACAATGTTAAACAACTATCACAACCAATCATCACAGTGACATCAATCCAATTATATACCAACGAATGACTCTCTAGACAATCAACAGTACTGAGTAGGCGAACCTACCTTTAGCAAACCGCAGCAATTCCGCGTCTGATCACAATATACCAATCAACCATGAAAACCACCTATACAACCATCACAACCATCTATTACTGCCACTACCATAACCATGACTGAAAACAAAGATGATGATGATGATAACATACCTATGCAAAGTAATCCGGTGTCAAGACCGCTACCCGACTCAAGCATCCCATCCCCATGGTGTAAACATCCTCAAAGGCCTCAAGGAAAGGACTATGGTGGAGAAGAAGTGGAATAACGACATTTAGGTTTAGGAAGAGAGGTAGAGAAATGATTTGGGTTTCACGATTTACGATTTATAATTTCCCGCTACAAACCCGTTACTCGATCGAGCTCCCGAGCTACTCGATCGAGTAGCCTCAGCTAGATCGAGTAACAAGCACACAAAGACTCACATCGTCACAGGTCATCGCTCATAAGTTTTCTGAAGGTCAAGGCAAGTGTCTAAGGTCAGCTAACCTCGGTCAACGGGTTTCGAAAAGGACGGATATTAAATTTAAAGAGTCAAAAACTAGACAAGCATATGTGATGACAACTAGTGAAGACCGCTCCCAATCCTCCGTATCTAAGCGAGCTAACCTCTCAAATCACTACTCCCCATATGGGCGGAAATCACTATATGGTTCACCACAAATATTTAAAACCCAAGTGTTAGCTTAATAATACAAATGCTCAATAAATGCTAATGAGAAAGACTAAATGCTTATGTGATAAATGCTAAGGAAACCATCCATTAATCCAACAAGTGTATGAGATGCATGAGAACCATTCTCCAAGTTTCTCAGCTCCACATAACCGGTGGCCGGGACACGCCTATGACGCCACATACCAACCCTAGGTACTCAGAACACGTTCGTGGTACCGAGCCCGAGAACGACTCGAGTCCCCTGCCAGACATCGTGCCTCGACCACACGAGTCCCACCAAAACTCAAGTACTAAATGTGCACATCCCCCTTGGAGTGGGAAGCTCCAAGTGGTGACTTAAGCGGAAGACGGTTTCCCAACGGCCTTCCGTCTCCGTAGCCACAACCAAATATACTCCACCATCATCCAACCCAATCAAATAACAACCAACCCAATCAATTTCCACAAGAATACTCATATAATTACACCAAACATAATATGTATCACAATGCTCAATCCTTTATTAATTTATCTCTTTTCATGTAATTTCTTCCTAACAAGTTATAATGCATTCTAACCACTTATAAGACAATTAACCATACTTATTCTTTCACCATATGCATAATTAACATGAAACCATATTATGTCATAAGCCCTAATTACCAACAACATGTTATAATGCAAATAACATGAGACAAGTGTAATTAATAACAATAAATGCATAATTAAACACTCATATTATTAGAGCTAAGCAGGGAAAACCCTACATTAAGCGTATCTTCACAAAGCCTCAGGTTAGGACCTAAAAATGCTCCTCAATAAAGCTTCCTATAGAAATTAATTACTACATTCATTACCATAGTACACTATAATAAACAAACTAATTAATCCCCTTAATTACCTATAACCCTAATTAAATATGGGATAATCCACTAGGATAAATTAAGGCTTACTAAGATAAGAGTAAGGAAATAAGTGTAAATCGACTTACAAATAATGTGGATGAACTAAGGAGGAGGGATGGTACGAATTCTTCACTTGTGGAGACTAGGTTTTTAGAGGATAAGTTCAGGTGGTTGTTGGCAAGTGTTTAGAGAGAGTTTAGGGAGTTTAGAGAGTGGCGAGATTAGGTTGGGGAGTGATTTTAGGTGGGGGGAATCTGAAAAGATAAGGTTTGAAAGCGACACTCCACTAACCAATTTCTCGAGTAAAAGTGGACTCGACCGGGCACTCGGTCGAGGGTCTGGTCCACTCGATCGAGTGGTGCTCCACTCGGTCGAGTGACCGAGTTTCAGAAACATCCAACCCCACACCAAATCCCACTCGGTACTCCACTCGGTCGAGTGGACTCCAGTCGACCGAGTGGATAGTCTACTCGGTCTAGTACGTTCTTTATAAATGCGAGGTATTACAGTTGACCTGCGAAGGCAGGGACCATAGACATGTTGCTTTCTGTGATTCTGTTTATTTATATTTTTACTCTATTATCGGTATCTTCTTGTTGTTATTTATTATCCCTACTCAACCAGTGGTTGACGTGTTTGTGTCGTGTGTCAAATTGTCACCTATTTTTTGGGTGGCTTGTCTTGATCCATTTAATAATTTCCGATTGAATAAGGAGCAGTTAATAAAGCAGGTACAAAGTAGTAGCTGTGCTTGGGGGATGGTTTATCGCGACATGTCGTGGAGCTTGAGTATAGTCCCATGAGCCACTAAACATTAGTCTTTTAGTTGAGTTAAATAAGCTTTGTAAACATTATATTCAGTTACTTTTGGTTGGTTTTGTAAGCCGTGTTGGCTAGTGTTTTCAGTTGACTGTAAACACAATTTAAAGTACCACCTTTTGATTGTTTTACTTTGTTATTCACTACCTCGGTCTACCGATATGGTAGCACATCTGTTTAATCAGGAATGTCTTGATAAGGCCCCTTCCTAAATGGGGGTGTTACAAGCATACACTTCGTACTTTGTACATCCCAAACTTAAATTATGTTATATCAAACTTACCCATACATGAACCATATTCGAGTTACGCTAAATGATGAAATGGTAATTATACTTAAATCACCAACATTCCTCCCTCATTTAAGCGTAGTTCAAGATTTTAAAAACAGCTAATAAACATACCGGTTTATGCATAAATGAAAATGTCACGAAGATTGAATTTCCACTTAAGAAATAATTACACATTCCAAATATTCGAGTATCAGGGTGTGACATAGCTTAGCATTGAACCCTTTCTACCCATTTTGATTATATGAATATAACTCACGCACAAATTAAATTTACTTCTAAAAGTTACTAAACCGACACTTATTTAAAAGACTAGCGTCCCATATCTATTCATAAACATTTGAGGAGTCAAACTCATACTCCTTTGAAGCGGCTATACTTCAAGTTCACATAGGTTGATTCTTTTCATCATGTCCTTGTAAACACACTCTTTCAAAAGATCAATTAATAAGATAAACTTCAACCTTACAAACATGCAAGTCTAAGCACACACATCGGGATATAAGTTATCGTGTCATTCAATCTCGTAATATTAGGCCTTCCACATTGGTCATTCAGCCTCTTAACATTGTATTAGAGGGAAATTAGGTATCCTATCGTCAAGGATTTATACGAGTTTTAGACTCATCCCGTCAACCGACATTATAACCAAATCCCTAATTGATCTTTTATGCAACGTGATCAACTAGAATTGAGATCTCACAAAACAACCGATATCATTCCAATTTGATAGTTTATATACCATGTTTTTATAACGTCTTGGTGTGGCTATCACCATATTTTACTGACTATAAACTTAGCCAACATAACATCCCTATCAATATAGGTGAACACGTCTCGTTTATTAATGATACTCGTAGATCAATTTTTTTAGCCACTTAGCTACCTAACCAGATATAGCTAACTAAGCTAACACTACGAATTTCTATTCTAATGTCAACTTTGTAATGCAAATTAATTAGTTTCTTGGAAATCCATATATTAATGGAATATTCAACAAGCAATAATACATTACCTTTTGTAGAAAATAACCATATAGCAAGGTAATACCATTTTTATAAAATCTTCCTTCTAAACATCGAAGAAAATCGACCTAGGACAAGCCATAATTCATGATTTACGTTATACATTTTCACACTTGGCTAATAGCTTGCCAAAGATGATTACTAGCTATACTATTATACTAGCTCAACTTCTCAAACCACTATACTTTAGCGCTTGTGAAGACTCGACTCATGACTTAACTTTTACTATTGGATAAAAGTATCATGCTGTCCGTGGGAGTATTAACCGGAGAGTCACAAATCACACATTTACATTCATACACATCATAATATTGGACATTAAAGTCCAGTGGTATCCATGGATGCTCAATAGGATGATTATCCCTCGTCATGTGTTCATGTGCTGGTTAGTAGCACAGAATAGGCTTTTAACTCAAGACAGGTTGCTCAAAATGAATATAATTCAGAACAATTGCTGCTATCTATGTGGAGAGACGATGGAATGTCATGAACATCTGTTTTTCCAGTGTAGATATAGCAGAATGTGCTTGGAGCTCACAGGCTGCTGATGCTTAGTGGACTTTCCAGAGAAGAATTGCATTGAATGGTGGGTACGCTGGAGGCAGCAGTCTATATGGTACAAGCAGGCAGTGGCTATGATCCTTGCCTCCCTACTTGCCCATATTTGGTTTGCTCGTAACAAATGCAGACTTGAGGGGTGTCTTTCCCATCCTCATGTGGTTGTTAATAGCATTAAACGTGAAGTGCAGCTGAGAATTAATCAGTATGAGGTACCATGTAGGAATGGTAGAGTCAGAAATTGGGTGAACTACATAAGTAGTCATTAGCTATTTGTGTAGAGAAATGCATTTTGTATTGAAAGAATTTGTGTTGTAAGGGACTTTTTTATGATATTAATGATAAGCTTACATTTTCCCAAAAAAAAAAAAATAAATAATATTGGACATCTTATCTATATTAATGCAAAAGACAATGCTCAAATAGGATGCGCCACGTCATTCACCCAAATTTTTTAATTTTTTTTTTTGGAAATTTAGGTTATGGTAGGTCCCGTTTACGTGAAAAGAGTTTATTTCTTTAAATCGTCTCTGACAAACATGCGACAAATTCCGTCATAGAAAATATTTTATGAAATAAATAGATAATCGGCAGAAGTAAAAGTAATTGCATATAAACGGAATGTAACACCCCCATACTCCAAGTGCCTTACCAGGACCACTCAGGTATAAAGCTGTTACCATCTCGGTTCCCCGAGGCAATGATAATCATAAGACAATAACGAAACAACATTTAAATAGTATAAGTTTAGTGAAAGAATACAATCCAAAACCAAATGCCCAAAATACGGGTTACATGTTCTCAAAACAACTGTCTAATCAAATAAATGAAAATGTTTGACAAACTACTAAGCTACAGCGGAAGACTCTATCATCTGAAGGTAACACATCCCAGGTAGCCCATGTATCTCGACTCATACCTGCTCAACAACTGCGCACCATCCCCGAATGGATCACCACAGTTTTTAAAACAATAAACGGGGTCAGTACTAATCACACAATTTATATAACTCAACAATACAACAAACAACACAGCTCAATCGTCACAGATGTACTCCGAACTCCATCACCAATCGCACAATCGACTACACACTAAAGTGTGTAGCCCCGCGCAGTACCCATCGCAACAGGTTACTCCTCGCCGCGCTGGGGGACCGCGCAGCCGTTCCCACCTAAGCCCCGCTCATCTCCGTCGAGCGATAAACCCAAATCCATTAATGTGCACATCCCTTCTGTGGCGGGTTCCACAGAAGGCGAATAATGGGCGTGAAGTCACTCCCGCAAGTGACTCCACTCAGCCAGGGACGCACCTCGAAGAACATAGACAGATACACACAATCACAACTACTAATCAGCAATCAAACCAACAACCGTCACAATACTCGTATGATAACAATCAACAATCACAAATCACCACCAACACATTATGGGACTAATACTGAGTAGGGAAACCCTACCTGGAAAGCAACGTTTCTGATCAGACGATCTCAACAGCTGTTATCAAAAGGCCTCCTCTACAAATCCTCCTCCTAACATAACATCACATATATCACTAACCACACAAAACTAATACAAATCCCCAATTCCCAAAATTAGGGTATAACAAGACTTAACTAAATATAACAAATTCGGTACGTAGATCTTACCCTCGACGCAAGGATCACAAAGATGTAAAGAAAGATGAATTCCGACCTTCCAAACGCCGGGATTTGTCAATAATGCGATGAATGCGAAGTACGTAGGTTTAAATCTCTTTTTAAAGTAATTAGGTTTGTAAAAGCGTATTATGAAAGTGACGGAAGTGTTTATATATAAATTCGCATTATTAACAAAACCCGACAAAACACTACCCGTAAATCGGGCTACTCGGTCGAGTAACTAACGTACTCGATCGAGTGCCGCCTACTCGATCGAGTACCAAGGCTACTCGATCGAGTACCCAACAGGTCAGAAACTATTTTAAATCGCAAAACACCCTTACTCGACAGAGTAAGGCCCACTCGATAGAGTACCCAGAGACTCATAAAACCGTAGTATTACAGTCTTCCCTCCTTAAAAAGAATTTCGACCCCGAAGTTCAAACCACAACAAAACAAAGACACACTACTACACTCCCGACACAACAACCAAAACAAAACTCAGCATAAAAACATGTTACTAACCAAACTCAACCCGACTCAACCACAACAAACATTCCGACACATACCGACACAACACCAAAAAGGGTATAAAAACTCTTATAAACTCTTTGCGATCATCTCCTACCCCCCTAAAAGAAACAAGGTTACGTCCCCGTAACCATACATACCTGATCAAAAAGGAAAGGGTAACGCTCTCTCATGGCCTCCTCTGCCTCCTATGTAGCTTCCTCAATCTCGTGATTAGACCAAAGGATTTTGAGCAAAACTGTCTCACCACTCCTAGTCTTCCTAACCTTCCGGTCCAGAATCTGCTTAGGTACCTCAAGATAGGACAAGGACTCATCTATCTCTATGCTCTCTGCATCTAACACATGTGACAGATCACTCACATACTTGCGCAACTGAGATACATGAAACACATTATGCACCCTCTCCAACGCAGCTGGTAAAGCCAAACGATAAGCGACCTCTCCAACCCGTTCTAATATCTCATAAGGCCCTATGAACTTCTGACTTAGCTTGCCTTTCTTCCCAAATATCATAACCCCACGCATAGGAGACACTTTCAGAAGAACCCTGTCCCCAACCTGAAACTCTATATCCCGGCGATGTAGATCTGCATAACTCTTTTGCCTATCCTGAGCCGCTCTCATCCTTTCCCTGATCATCTTAATCTGCTCAACCATTTCATGTACCATCTCTGGTCCTAGAACCACTGCCTCAGCACTGTCGTCCCAACAAATCGGACTCCTACATCTCCTCCCATATAAGGCCTCAAAGGGTGTCATGCCGATACTAGAGTGATAGCTTTTGTTGTAAGAAAACTCAATCAAATCTAACCTCTGTTCCCAGCTACCACCAAAGTCCATCATACAAGCTCGTAACATATCCTCAAAAGTCTTGATTGTTCTCTCAGTCTGACCGTCTGTCGCAGGATGAAAAGTTGTACTCATCTTCAACGTTGTTCCCAAAGATTCCTGCAACTCTTTCCAAAACTTTGAGATAAATCTCGCATCTCTGTCAGATACTATGTCCTTAGGGACTCCATGTAACTTTAGCACATTATTCCGATAAGCCATAGCTAATTGTGCCTTAGTCCATGTATCTTTCATTGGCACAAAATGAGCTGACTTGGTCAGTCGATCCACTATTACCCATATCATGTTGTTACCCTGTTGACTCTTCGGCAAACCCACGATAAAATCCATAGAAATGGATTCCCACTTCCACTCAGGTACCTCTAAAGACTGAATCTTACCTTGTGGTCGTCGCTGTTCCCCTTTAACTCTCTGACATGTCAAACAACGGGCCACAAACTCAGCTGTTTCTTTCTTCATCCCAGGCCACCAGAACGTGTTCTTTAAATCCTTGTATAGCTTGTCACCGCTTGGATGTACTGAATATGGTGTACAATGTGCCTCTGTCATGATTCTCTTTTTCAGCTCCTCATCATTAGGGACACACCACCTCCCATCAAACCTCAGACTACCATCTGTATGAATAGAGAATCTGGACACTGTCCCTTTCTCTACTCCAGCCCTCCACTCTACCATCTTAGGATCCAACACCTGTTTACCTCGAACATCATCATAAAGATCAGGCTGTACCGTCAAATCTCCCATGGCATCCCCTCTCTGCATCATATGTATCCCAAACTTCCCCACCTCATCTCTCAACCTCATCAAAGATAAAGCTATACACAAAGAATGTACACTCTTCCTACTCAAAGCATCTGCAACAACATTGGCTTTCCCTTCATGGTATATAATATCCATGTCATAATCGCCAATCAGCTCCATCCACCTCCTCGGTCTTATATTCAACTCCTTTTGAGTAAAGATTTACTTGAGACTCTTGTGATCAGAAAATACCTTAAAGGTCGCTCCATAAAGGTAATGTCTCCAAATCTTGAGAGCAAACACCACTGCACCCAACTCTAGATCGTGTGTAGGATAGTTCTCCTCATAAGGCTTCAATTGCCTAGAAGCATAGGTAATCACTTTACCATTCTGCATCAACACACATCCCAACCCATTCTTTGAGGCATCTGTATAAACCTCAAAATTCTCAATCCCTTCTGGCAATGCTAAGATAGGAGCTGTGGTCAAACACTCCTTTAATGTTTGGAACGCCGTCTCACAACTCTCATCCCAAGGAAACCTGTTCTCTTTCCTCATCAAAGCTGTCATAGGTCTAGCAATCTTGGAGAAATCCTTCACGAACTGTCTGTAGTATCCAGCTAAACCTAAGAAACTCCTGATCTCAGCAACATTCTTTGGTGCTTCCCACTTTGTCACAGCCTCAATCTTTGCCGGATCCACAGCTACCCCATCCTTAGAGATCACATGCCCCAGAAAAGCAACTCTCTCTAACCAGAACTCACACTTGGATAGCTTAGCATATAACTCATGCTCCCTCAAGGTCTGCAACACAATCCTCAGATGCTCCCCGTGCTCCTCCTTAGCCTTGGAATAGACTAAGATGTCATCGATAAACACCACCACAAACTTGTCCAAACACTTTCTGAAGATTCTGTTCATCAAATCCATAAACACATTCGGTGCATTAGATAACCCAAAAGGCATCACCACGTACTCATAATGGCCATACCTCGACGTGAAAGTTGTCTTCGGTATGTCCACCTCTCTAATCTTCACCTGATGGTACCCCGACCTCAAATCAATCTTGGAAAAGACTGATGCACCACTCAACTGATCAAACAGGTCATCTATCCTTGGCAAAGGATACTTGTTCTTCACCGTCACTCGGTTCAGCTCCCTGTAGTCTATACACAACCTCAAGCTCCCATCTTTCTTCTTCACAAAAAGAACTGGTGCTCCCCACGGTGATACACTAGGTCTAATATATCCCTTCACTATCAGATTATCTAACTGTTTCCTGAGCTCCTCCATCTCTTTAGGACCCTTCCGGTACGGTGCCTTAGAGATTGGCCCCGTCCCCGGTTTCAACTCAACCGTGAAATCTATCTCCCTCTTCGATGGCAACCCCAGAATCTCCTCTGGAAAGACATCTGCAAACTCACCCACCACTGGTATCTGATCAACTGTCGGACTCTCTATCCGGTCATCTCTCACATGGCACAAGATCAAAGGGCATCCCTTCCTCAGATAGGACTTCAAGGTCACAGCTGCAATCAACTTAACTTTGGGTTTGACCACAAACCTACGATAAAACACACTAACACTCTTAGGACCTCTCAAAGACACTTTCTTTTGATGACAGTCTATCTTAGCTTTGTACTTTCCCAACCAATCCATCCCGACTATCATCTCAAAACCGTCTAAACGAAACTCTAGCAAGTCTACAGGCAGATCAACTTGCCCAACTATCATAGATACATCTCTATACAACCTCCCACATGATACAGACTCACCCGATGGTATAAAAACTTTCTCACTTATAGACTCATATACCCTCAAACCCAACCGTTTAACATGACTCGAAGATACAAACGACTGAGACGCCCCCGAATCAAACAAAATAAAGGTATAAATACCGTTAAAAAGTAAAGTACCAGTGATAACATGTGCGTCGTCCTCAGCTGCTTTCTTGTCCATCATAAACAGCTTTCCACTGGTCTTCTGTCCACCTCCCTGGACAGTACTGGCTGATGTGGTCGGCTTAGCATCTGACCCCTGATTGTTGTTGTTGTTCGTAGCTGGTTTCTGATAAGAATGACCGCCATTGCGGTTACCTCCACCCTGGTTGCCCTGACCTCCCCGGTTAGACCATGATCCAGTCGGTCTGTTACTTGCATAACTCTGTGCCGGCCCCTGAGAATAGCTCCCCTGAGCTGATCCCTGAAAAGCTCCAGGTACACTCGTGCACTCATGTCTCTTGTGGCCTACACCGCCACAGCCAAAGCAGGTCATCCCCCAACTACCACTACAGCTTCCACGGCCACGCCCAAAGGAAGCCTCAGCACTGAACCCTGAACCAGAAGAAAACGCTCTAGCCTGACTGTGGTTGCCTTTCTTGTAATTAGATTGGCCGCCACCTTCACTCTCGGCCTTTCGTTTCTCACTACTTCTCTCCCGGGCCATCTCCACCAACCTCTCAGCTCTCCCAGCCCTCTCATAAGCTTCATTAACATCAGTAAGGACTCCCACGGGTAACTTGTCCATAATCCTGGGTGTCAACCCCCTCTCAAATCTCAGCGCTAGGTTCTCCTCACTCAAACCCATGTCCTCAGCATATCTAGACTTCTCATTAAACAGCTTGTAGTACTCAGCAACTGACATATCAGATGTCATCCTAAACCCATCAAACTCTTCCCTCGGCTTACTCCTCACATGCTCAGGTACAAACTCTCTCCTCATAGCCCTCCTAAACTCTTCCCAAGGTATAGCAGGTAGGCCCTGCTTCGTATACATCTCTCTAGCACTCGCTTTCACCTTATCCCACCACTCACCGACCGCCTCCCTCAAGTAGAACGCAACTTGTTCTACTTTCATCTCATCAGGACAATGTACCAGGTCCAGAATGTTCTCCATCTCACGATGCCAATTATCAAGAAGAATTGGCTCCCCGGTCCCCTTGTACTCTTTCGGGTTGAACCTCGTTATATAAAGACAGATCTTAGAGTGATCAACCTCCTTATCCTTCCCCACTCTCTTTAGGGCCTCCGTAAGAGCATCTTGATGCTCCAACATCTTAACTATGTCGTTGATGTTCATGCTCTCATCTCTCGCATACAAAGCGGTTTTCTTTGGCAGCATCTTAAAACTATATAAGAAAAGGTAGATATAAACATACATACTATAACCCAAAACACGAAAACACCCTGCTCAGAACCCACTCGATCGAGTGCCTAAACCTACTCGATCGAGTAGCGGCTACTCGATCGAGTGCCCACCATACTCGATCGAGTGCCCCGACTTCAGACCCAAAACAGACCTTCTGATCTCTAACATACTCGACCGAGTAGCACAGCCACTCGATCGAGTGACCCCCTACTCGATCGAGTGCCCTGTGTACTCGATCGAGTACCCAAAAACACGATTCTCGTTATAAAAACGTCAAAATACCCACTCGATCGAGTCAGACCCACTCGATCGAGTACCTCACCTACTCGATCGAGTACCCCCTACTCGATCGAGTCATGCAGACTCGTATATACTACCCGCATGTTATCTCTCATAACCCAACGTACTATGCAACTTTATAAACTCAACATTATCATATGACTAAGCATGCAATTCTACACAATTCCTCATACAATCAACAAAACAAACTATTTCATGTTATCAAATGCCACATAATAAACAACCATCATGCTTCTTTATTCAAACTAACATATGTACACACCCACCAAATTTTCAATCACAATATCAATCTTCTACTCCCAACATCCAACATTTCACAACATACATCGTTACATTCACATAAGCTGACAAACACCACATACGACCTTGACACATACCCCCCCATGTGACCGGTTTAAAATTGTAGGGCGAGTTCGCGACTTTAGGACGTCTCCCAAGCCTTTGCATTAACTCCTACAACCTTTACCCCGGGTTCATTTTAATTGACTCCCTATATTCATTATATTCATTGGTTACAGGTTTCAGGATCGTCGCTCTGATACCATTTTGTAACACCCCCATACTCCAAGTGCCTTACTAGGACCACTCAGGTATAAAGCTGTTACCATCTCGGTTCCCCGAGGCAATGATAATCATAAGACAATAACGAAACAACATTTAAATAGTATAAGTTTAGTGAAAGAATACAATCCAAAACCAAATGCCCAAAATACGGGTTACATGTTCTCAAAACAACTGTCTAATCAACTAAATGAAAATGTCTGACAAACTACTAAGCTACAGCGGAAGACTCTATCATCTGAAGGTGACATATCCCAGCTAGCCCATGTATCTCGACTCATACCTGCTTAACAACTGCTCACCATCCCCGAATGGATCACCACAGTTTTTAAAACAATAAACGGGGTCAGTACTAATCACACAATTTATATAACTCAACAATACAACAAACAACACAGCTCAATCGTCACAGATGTACTCCGAACTCCATCACCAACTCCACAATACTGACTACACACTAAAGTGTGTAGCCCTGCCAGAGTACGTACTGTAATACTACGGTTTTATGAGTCTCTGGGTACTCTATCGAGTGGGCCTTACTCTGTCGAGTAAGGGTGTTTTGCGATTTAAAATAGTTTTCGACCTGTTGGGTACTCGATCGAGTAGCCTTGGTACTCGATCGAGTAGGCGGCACTCGATCGAGTACGTCAATTACTCGATCGAGTAGCCCGGTTTACGGGTAGTGTTTTGTCGGATTTTGGTAATAATGCGAATTTATATATAAACACTTCCGTCACTTTCATAATACGCTTTTACAAACCTAATTACTTTCAAAAGATATTTCAACCTACGTACTTCGCATTCATCGCATTATTGACAAATCCCGGAGCTTGGAAGGTCGGAATTCATCTTTCTTTACATCTTTGTGATCCTTGCGTCGAGGGTAAGATCTACGTACCGAATTTGTTATATTTAGTTACGTCTTGTTAAACCCTAATTTTTGGAATTGGGATTTGTATTAGTTTTGTGTGGTTAGTGATATTTGTGATGTTATGTTAGGAAGAGGATTCGTAGAGGAGGCCTTTTGATAACAGCTGTTGAGATCGTCTGACTGTGTTGCTTTCCAGGTAGGGTTTCCCTACTCAGTATTAGTCCCATAATGTGTTGGTGGTGATTTGTGATTGTTGATTGTTATCATACGAGTATTGTGACGGTTGTTGGTTTGATTGCTGATTAGTAGTTGTGATTGTTTGTATCCGTCTGTGTTCTTCGGGGTGCGTCCCTGGCTGAGTGGAGTCACTTGCGGGAGTGGCTTCACGCCCATTATTCGCCTTCTGTGGAACCCGCCACGGAAGGGATGTGCACATTAATGGATTTGGGTTTATCGCTCGACGGAGATGAGCGGGGCTTAGGTGAGAACGGCTGCGGTCCCCCACTGGCGGCGAGGAGTAACCTGTTGCGATGGGTACTCTGGCAGGGCTACACACTTTAGTGTGTAGTCAGTATTATGGAGTTGGTGATGGAGTTCGGAGTACATCTGTGACGATTGAGTTGTGTTGTTTGTTGTATTGTTGAGTTATATAAATTGTGTGATTAGTATGACCCCGTTTATTGTTTTAAAAACTGTGGTGATCCATTCGGGAATGGTGAGCAGTTGTTGAGCAGGTATGAGTCGAGATACATGGGCTAGCTGGGATGTGTCACCTTCAGATGATAGAGTCTTCCGTTGTAGCTTAGTAGTTTGTCAGACATTTTCATTTAGTTGATTAGACAGTTGTTTTGAGAATATGTAACCCGTATTTTGGGCATTTGGTTTTGGATTGTATTCTTTCACTAAACTTATACTATTTAAATGTTGTTTCGTTATTGTCTTATGATTATCATTGCCTCGGGGAACCGAGATGGTAACAGCTTTATACTTGAGTGGTCCTGGTAAGGCACTTGGAGTATGGGGGTGTTACACGGAATGAATTACAAATCGGAATAAATGAATGTAATTACATATAATCGAACTGAATTACATAGTTAATGAAATGAATAGATAATCGACTGAAGTAAAATAAATTGCATATAAACAGAATGAATTACAAATCGGAATAAATGAAAGTAATTACATATAATCGGGCTGAATTACATAGTTACTAATAAAATTACATAATTAATAATAAAATTACATAATTACGTGAATAAATTACATTTACTTACGGGATTGAATAACAAATAATGTGAATATTTTACAGAAATTAATGAAATTAACTATTGAATTTAAAACAATTGTAAAACTTTAATATATGTTTTTTTTTTAAAAAAAAATTATCTTCTCAGATCTGTATAGAAAGCCGTTCATCACCGAGGATATATAAACTTGGGGCATAAATTACGGCAACTTAACTATCAGTCGCGCACTCCGAAGTCGGAAGGTGACAATGATAGGCTACCGAGTAATTTCTACTTCGACAAGTAACTTTTAGAGGCTACATTAATATCATCATATTAAAAACACGGCACCCGTATAATCTGAAAAAATGTGTAAATTACATACCGAATTATAAAAATCCAAAAGTTAACTGCATATATATTAGTGATGCAGTTATGCAGTGGTGGTGAACAATTATAAGAGTTTTCCAAGTAGTGGCTTAGTGGAATCATGGCATAGGTGGTCAGTTAGGGTTACAACTTTTGTTTATTTTGCAGTATAAATATCAGTGCAGACCAGCATAACTCACCATCAAAACAATAACAAAGCATAAAAAAAAAAAAACTACACAATGGCATATGTTCAGAGTATTCCCATCGCCAACATCAAGAAAGAAACGCCGGGAACAGAGCAAATCACTGTTCGGGTTATGAGACTATGGCACAAAAAGTCAGACAAGAAGCCAAATGACGTGAAAGGAGTTGAACTGATTCTATTAGACATAAATGTAAGCCTTCTTTTCTTTGATGTTGTTTTCAATGTGAAAAGTAAATATATGATTAACCAAAACCATACTCATGTTTATGAAACAGGGAGACGTCATTCAGGCAACAATCAACCAGAGGTTGACAAGGATTTTCCTAAAACAACTTACTGAAGGGAACACATACAAAATCAGAAGGTTCAGCATTTCCTCAAACCGAGTGGTCCTCGACATGGCAACATTTCACCCTTGCAAGATTTGGTTTGAATACAGTACAAGGGTGATACGCATAACTGGTTCTGAGATACCACTTTCAGTTCATGTGTTTTACACTTTTCATGAAATCGTTTTTGGTGCAATGCCATATAGACTTTATATTGGTAAGAAAACAATTCCTAATTTTTCTGATAATGTGTTGCATATAGTAACTTAAACAAGAGTCAAGGGCAGTCATTATCTCATGTCAGCATCTATCTTCCAAGACCAGTGCGTGTTTAGTCATGGCCAACTTTATGTGGCACTTTCCAGGGTCACACGAAAAGAAGGCTTGAAAATTCTAATTTGTGATTCAGATATGCGTACTTCTACTACGACTACTAATGTAGTATATCTGAAATTTTTCAATTTTTAGAATAATTTCCATATGTTAAAGTAGATTATTAAATTACATTTCTTTATTCGAGATGTAAGGTTTTTTATGTATGCAAATGTTATTTACAATAGTATATTACGATTTTTCCTCTTAACCTATTGCATTTGAACATGTATTTGAAACAAGTGTAAACATTAATTACGTAGATCGCCGATTTAGACCAATTAGATAATTACAATAGAAATGCAAAAAAAAAAAAAAAAAAAAAAAAAAAAAAAAATCATCCAAGAACATTAATACTTGCCCAAATGCATACCCGACGAGTTTAAAACTAGTTTACTTGAATTCCAACATATTACCACGTTTCACTTAATCACACTTTTTTTTAAGTTGATAACATTTTATTCTTTTTGTCTTTCTTTTTTTTTAAGAAGAAATTTGTCGGTGAACATTTGGCTTGGTATAAGAAAGATACATGGAGGAAGCACGGATCATTTTCCCTATGCCAAAATCTGTTGGTTTTTAATTAATGATTCTACCTTATACGTTTAAAATAAAACATGTTTCTACCTTGTTTAATAGATTAGTTTAGAGCTTTGCATCAACTTCAATGCATATTCCTCGCCGTAGTAGCTTCCATCTTTTGGTGTTTCTCCACCAACGTTACACTTTGAAAATTGCAATTGTTTTTTAATTATTCAAAATCAATTGGAACAACATCACAAATTCTTATTAGACTAATTATTGAAAATTATGTTACCTTTTCTTATGATCCTAAATTCCTAAGGCTTTTTTTTTTTTGTAAGAATCTAGTACTAGTCTTTATTCATCCATAGAGATTAAATCAAGCTTAAATCATGCACGGAAATTATAGTAACATTTTTATACTCAGAAAAAAGCGACGAGTTCGGCTAAATATACTAATTACGTTTGCCAACTCTACTCTATCACTTTACTTTATCACGTTTGTCAATGCGTATTTTATGCGGTAAATATCGTTAGCTATGTATTTGCAAAAATTATAAAAGTTAGATATTTTTATGTACTAATAAAGACGAATAAAACAAGATCCCATATAAATGAATATACTTTCACTTATGTATTGAGAGAAAATTGAAATTGAATATTTCTTTATGAATAGTGTAGAAATTAAAAGTGGTTAAGGGGAGTTGGATGGAGGAAGCAATAGACAATTTGTCAATTACTTCATTGACTAATAAAGTAAGTTAAATACAATTATTTTTAAATGACTATTTATTATCATAGCAAATAATACTCCCTACGTCCCAATCAATAGTTATTTACGGAGTATTCTTTTTGCACAAAGACCAAAGAAATAACACAAAATCTCATTATAGACGGTACATATCCGTCTATAACTAAAGACGGGTCAAATACAATACCACATTACTAATAGGACAAGCAACAAGTGGGGTGGTGGGGGCCAAAAATGTCACCACTTTCAAGCTATTTGACCCGTCTTTAGCTATAAGCGGATATATCCGTCTATAGCAAGACTAGCTGAAGAAATAAATATGGGTGATTTTAGGTCACATAAAACATATAATCCCACTCACACATACAAGAGACCAAACAAAATCTACAATAAAAGAAAATAGATAACTATTTATTAATACACTCTGAAATAGAAATAGATAATTATTGATTGGAATTGAGGGAGTAGATGAACTTGCTATAAGACCATCTCCAACCATGAGTTTTTCTTCTCCTCGTCTCACTCTCTCTTATCACTTCTTACTCATCCACCTCACTATTCCTCAACTTTTCAATTTTACTCCTCCAACCATAATTTACCCTTATTCCTCATCTCAATCTATTTTATTATTTATCTCTCTTACTTTAACCTACCCACCAATTAAAATATTGCTAAAATACTCACTTTTTGATACGTTTCATATGTTCAATTAAATGCAAGTTGTAAAAGTATGGTGTGGAATGCAATTTGATGCAAGTGGGTCTTCTACGCGCAGCGTTTTGTTCCTCTACAAACAGCGAAGCGCTTTCTTCCTCGTTAATATGAGGCCACTTTTTGATACATCCTCATGGTTGGAAGCCCCACTTTTCACATCCTCAATTTTTCGCTGCATTTCATCCGCATCGTTGGAGATGCTCTAAGAAGATGATGTAAAACAACCAAATTGGTAAAAAAAGTAGGTGGTGTTTGCCAAATTGGTAAAAAAACTATGAATTGTGACAAATTGGTAAAAAAAAGAGTGGAATGTGATAAATTGACCAAAAAACTATTCTACCTTATTTAATTTGTTATTCCTACTTAAAAATGACTATACTACCCTTGCTCAAGTTGTGGTCGACTTTTGGGACCGAGGGCACAATTTTTTATTTTTTATTTTCATGAAATTATCCAGATCTTCCGTCTTAATAACATTGTTATGTTTTAATTTTTGTTTTCTAAGAAATGATCTTTTATCATACCAGTATTAAACTTCGTAACTAGAATCAGACAGTTGGCTTGGTCCTACACTCCTACTCGCCATATACTTTTGGATTATTTTGAAGTATCCGTCCGACCTAAGAGTGGCTACGTCTGCAAATAAGTCATTAATGGTAGCGCAATTAAGATATAATATGCTTTTTAATGTGGGTCGGTCGTCAATTCATACCGGCTTGTTTCAAGTGAAATATTATACGAAGTAACTTATAAGTCAATCTTTAGGAGTAATTTTTGTTAAAATCAGTTTCGATATGAGTTTTTACGGATCTCGTCATTGTTTGGTTGAATTATTAAGATTGGAGAAGTGTTAACTTGGTTTGTTTTAAATTTTGGATCAAACTTCAGTTCTTAACGACGAGTCTCGAATTAATTTTTTTTCGACTTTAATATTTCGGTAAGGGTAGTTTTGTCATATCTTGTTCGAACAATAGAGAGTTCATTAAAATGAAATTTTTTTGGCTAATTTGTCACCAATCAATAGTTTTTTTTACCAATTTGTCACATATGACACTTTTTTTACCAATTTGGTTGCTACCCTTCACTTTTTTTACCAATGTGGTAGTTTGGCCAAACATAATGTGAACCTCGGTAACTTCTTACATCATGAACTATCTAGGTAACATACAAAATTAATACCATTTCCAATACACATAATATATGAACTTCAACTATATATACTGACATGTCAATCTATAAATAACATACCTAAAACCCAACCCCCCCCCCCCCCAAGGAAAAAAACCAGATTAATATCCATCACATGGCTATAAAGTTCAAGTGTGGAATATTTCTCTTGATGATTATGATCCTAGGTTTAATTAGCAATGGTGATGAAGCGGCGCGTCATCTTTACGCTCCGAGTTTCGAAAATGGCTACACAAGCAAGAATTATGGTGCGAAAGCAAAGAAAGAAGACAAGCACTTGTATGTTATCCTAACCAAAGGGGTTCCAGTTCCAGCGTCCGGACCTTCACCACGTGGAAATGCACGTAAACCACCCCGGCCTTAAGTATTACTCCATTCGTCCCAAATTATTTGTTTACCTTTTTAATTTTTTTATACATAACTGATCTTTTATATTTTAGCTAATCTAGACAAATGATTGAGACAAAAAAAACTAGTTAATAAATATTGGGTTTTTCTATATGGTGACCCTGAACTTTTTCAAATCCCACGTGGTAACCCTGCAAATCAGAAAACAAAAATAGTAATCCTGAAGTGCATTATTACGTATCGCCGTAACCCTTAACTAAAATTCCGTCAATTTGCAGAGTTAAATGGGTGATGTGGCGTGTGATGTGGCTATTTGGTCTTGATGTGGCGTGTGACATGGAATTATAGTTGATAAGTAGCATTTTGGTCGCGTTTTACCCCTCATTTATACCTTATTCCGACTCAATTTTGCGTGCTTAATTGATTAAATAACTCATTTTATTAACTAAGTTATAACAAATAGTCGTCTTAGTTAGATTTAATAATTAGTCGGGTTTTTATAATATTAGTATTACTGTTATTTTATTAATGTAATATGTAGGTGAGACGGAATAATGACACGGAAATCGAGCAAGAACTCATTTGAAATCAAGCTCGCTGACCACCGTGACACACCATCCCAGACAGCCACCCCCACCGTTACAGCCACCATCAAACCACCATTTCCCTTTATCACCTTGACACCATTTCAGCAGTACCAGGATGTCGAATCCAACTTCGCCATCATCAATTCAACCCGACAAACCTGACCAAGTCGACATCATTAAATTCAGTCAACAATTGAGTTCAGGCGAAAATATTGCATTTGCTCGACTTGGGTTCTGAACCAAACTCCTCCCACAAACGAGACCACATCACACTCCACATCAAGACCAAATAGCTACATCACACGCCACATCAGCACTTAACGGGGCAAATTGACGGAATTTTAGTTAAGGGTCACGTTAATTGCAATTAATGGACTTCAAGGTTACCATTTTTGTTTTCTGATTTGTAGGCTTACCATATAGGATTTGAAAAAGTTCAGGATCACCATGTAGAATAACCCATAAATATTTAATATCGAGAACTCGCCCCTGATCATACTACAAAATTCAGAATATTGAGTATAATTCAGCAGTTAACTCTTTATTTAAATATTAAAGTTTTATTTTAAGTTGTATAGCTAATCGAGTGTTTTTTTTTTTTGTCTTCCTTATGTTAGATTAATGTTAATATTGCATGCATGCATGTTTTTCTATTTCCTTCTACACATTATCTTATGGTGTATCACATCTCTTAAGATTTGTAAATGATTGTTAGAGCTCACCATGTGTATCTGTGTCATCCAAAGAATATATGAGAGAAATATACGGAGTAGTTTAAAGGAGGGAAAATTACTTAATATACTTGTAGACTAATTTTAAAGTGACGTAAATTGTATAATGATCGACTATTATAATTATCAATCAAACTGTAGTGTGAAAAATATGACGAGGCCGGTAAACTTCACATAAAATTCAAAATATAACGAATATCACATTCAACAACACATTACATGTCTCATTAGTCGCATATCAAATAACCCCGTCGTCTATTTAGCTTTGTTTCATTATTACAAGGCTCATAATTCATAAACACAAGTGACTAGAGTTAAATTTGCTAATAGAGGTAATACACGCGCCCAATCATTTGAAGCTCTCTTTAAAGAAGTGGAGGCTCGAATGGCCCGGGGGCTGGAGGCCCACCAAAACAGTCTCTTATTAGCCAGCAACAACACAACAAACTCAAACTGCACAAAAACAAAGTTATGAGGGAAATTATTAATGAATTTCATATTAAAGTTTTACCATTTTATACGACGGTTCTACTAACAATAAAAGGAGTGCTATTTTAAAAATCTTTGTTGTTAATTGCTACGGTGATTGTTGTGACCGGAATATTAATGTTAGTATATAAATACTCCTTATTAAAAAGAATAAAAAATAATAAACAGTAAAGAAAAAAATAAAAGTTTACATACCAAGAACCGAGACAATCTATAAAACCTCCGAAAACAGGAAACGGACCAGGTCCCGGTGGGCTCCAAGAACCAGGCCCTCCTCCAAAAGGCCCCCATGGACCTGGCCCTCCGGGTGGTCCTCCTGGCCCCATGACTATGTTTCACTACTTCTTAGTTAGCTCAACGTATAACACTATGACTCACACACGACGATATTCAACTCGCACTTACGCCAGTTAGCGGAGAATATATATCAGTTTATAAATGTAGTAATGTGTGATATATGCGCTTTTGTTGTAATTCGTCTTGTAATATATAGAGGGGAGAAAAGTTTGGTGATGTTAAGACTTAAGAGGTCCGAAACTAACATTCTCGTACACAACTACTACTCTACTAGTCACCAAACTTTCAAATCTACCTACTTGTCAACCTAATTTTTTCAATTCTTTTTCTTTTTTTCTTTTTAAAAAAAAAACAATTTTACATAAGTAGTGATGCAATATTATCTAATCGAAGTTAATTGCCCATATATCCTTGTAAGAAATGCTCTTTAGTTAAAAGGTTATTACTCCCTTACTCCCTCTGTCGATTAGTTTTCTAATGTTTTTGATTTTTGAAATCTGAAACTAGTTTTGATACCGTGCAATACACGGGATACTTCTAACTCTTGATCTTGAATTCTTGTCAAAATTTTCTAACTTGCAACATTTGATATTGATAGAAGAAAGAAGAGGTGAGAATAAGGAACAAAGATGTCATAAGGAGATAGAGTACGTCACTTGTATTAGGGACATACATAAGAATTGACCTGATATATAATTTAACTTAAGATGATCTTGTACAAATTAATCAGTGTAAACCGAATTGGTTAAATAACAGTGTTTCTGTCGCTCATTTTTTCTCTGGTCCGACATTTTCCGGCAAAAAATTATGCACAACTAAAACAACTTTGTCCATGAAAGCTGCAATCATGTTTTCAAATATACATGTGCACGCACTAAGCTACACTACTAAACGATATTCCATATTCGATGTATAAGAATGGCTCATTGTTTTAATCTCCATATTAAATTAGATAAGTATTTAAAATCAATCTTGACAACTTTTAAAATCAGGATGAAGAATCTTTTATTTTTTTTACAATGGTTACTCAAGAGATAACCTGTCCCGGCTGTGCCCATAGCCTCCCACTTCAGTTTTCAAAATATTGTACCTGCAAAAGGCACGTATCAAAAGTATCAAAAGTGAGAGTGACGGTTAAATGAAATCAAAGTTGTAAAATGTGATACTCTGTAGTAAACAAACCATAGTTTATGTAAAGAACGGAAAGCCAAGTGATTCGTGTGATCGTGTCCTCAAAACCATGCTAGAAGCATAAATAATAGTCTCTCCATCCCACTTTTATTATACTAGTTGTTGCGCCGCGCCCTCCCGGGCGCGGAGCCCCAATTTGGACAACTGTTTATGAAATCCCGATCGGAATATCGTGTAGATGTTGTGCTTATGTGTATAGAATAGTTTGTGAATTACTTTGCCACTCTGGGACAAACCACGCAGTGGCCATATTGACTGCCTGACTGCATTATTGTGGGTGAGCATCATCATATAGGATGAAAGTGTAATAAAGGTATGAATATAAATGCTACATAGGATTATAATGGGACAAAGTGGAGAATGTATACAAGGAGAACAAGGTAGTTTTTTTTGGTAAAAGGAGAACAGGGAAGTTATGCATAAAAGAGAGTTACTTATACACAATATTTATTTGAAATGCCCTTTTTTTTCGGTATCCGAGTCAATTTTCTTCTTCGCTGCAAGTTCTTAAATTGTTCATCTTTCTCATCATCACCCTAAGCTAACGAACCTTGAGCTGACGAGAGCAAAAATGAGAATGCTTGCAGATAGGGATAGACACATAATGCCAATCGTAATCTCTAAAGTATGGGTACAATTTTAAAGGACAGAAGTTTAAAACCTGGAATGATGTGCGATGATGTTGCCAATCATTGCCACTTGATCAAATCGTTCCTTAGCTCGCTACAGATTATAAACCTCAGGATACAAAGAGGAAAAGATCAGAAAAGGAAAGGAGAAAAGACGGAGAATGAAAGGAAGAAAGAGGCTAAAAATGAAAGGCGTGAAGTGAATGGAGAACAAGAGAGGCAGCATGAAAGGCAACCTATATATTTCAGTTAACATTCAATGAAGCAGGCCACATAAAAAGAGGTCATCTTAAGTCCAAATAATATTTTTCACAGTAACAACATAACTAAACAAATAAAGATGCACACTACAGTTAGTTACCTGCTCACTGTCCCTTTCGGCGAGGCTAGACCTATGAGTATCGCCATTTAACCTGAACAATCCAGCCTTCTCCTTGTCTCTACCTCGAATACTCACTCATTTGAACAACTCCCCCCAAAAGAAATAACAACTCAGTATTAAATTAACTCCAACACCAGTCGGAAACGGGTACGATCCACACAGAAAATGAAGAGGGAGATAACTTAACGATCCAAAAACCAAACAACAGATGTTAAGTGCAATCCCGTATTGAGTTCAATTTGTAACCTAACAGCACGCGTTAACTACAATACCATATTGAGTTCCATTTAGTGTTCCCTAAAGAGATACAAACCTAAGGTAACATATATACCAGTTCTGTTTCTTGGCAAAGTTTGAGAGAATCAAGATCTATTAAACTTGCTTTTATTTTTTTTCGCAACACATTTTACAGATAAGCTTATTGTATCTCTGCTGGATAGGTACGGCTTGTCTGTTAAACCTCATTATTTATTGCATCGTATTTTATTAAACAAGAATCCCACTGATAAGTAGTCAGTTTCAGTTATAATTTTTATATAGAGTAATGACAT
This sequence comes from Silene latifolia, assembly GCF_048544455.1. Lineage (NCBI taxonomy): Eukaryota > Viridiplantae > Streptophyta > Magnoliopsida > Caryophyllales > Caryophyllaceae > Silene > Silene latifolia. Next base: position 70,052,670 of record NC_133530.1, on the reverse strand, counting down.
AATTAACTTAATTAGTTTCTTAAGTACGGAAAGACTAATACTCTATATGGGTGAATATAAACATAAAATAGACAGCAAAATTTTGACCTGAACTACATCCTCTCCATTAATCACTGCCAAATACATTGATTTGTTGTAGCAATAGCTAACCTTGCATCAATTTGGTTGTAAGGTTGTCCCTGAAGGGTCCATTCTTTGACAGCTCCAATATTGTTGGCATTGCCTCAGTGTATCACATTATGCTCCATAGCAAGACGATCCCTTAAGGTGGCCCTCTGACTGCAAAGTTAGTAATGTAAATTAATATCTCAGAACACTTTTTTTGCTTTTTCATAATTCAGATATACTATTATCGACCCCTCATTATGTATACGAGCATCGGGGGAGTAGGGGATAAAGAGGGAGGATGGGAGGGGTGCGAAAAAGCATCGTTGCTCATATTATTCTTCAATAACATGTTAAAAAAACGATCTTCCTATTTGATAGAAAAGAAAATATGAACACCACGAGATCCAAATAGAAAATAGTAAAATCTACTATTATTTAAGAAGTTTTAGTTCAAACACATCCGTAGTTCCTAGTTTCCAAATGTTGCCTCCATTTTCCTTTCAACTTTCCTGCACCTTGGACGAAGTCTATGAGCTAATATAAGGAAAACTACTATATGGAAATGTCCACACCACTCAGAAATCAGAGAAATCTCCAACAAATAAAAAAGAGTCAAATCTATGAGCCAGATAATCATGTAAAAGCCGCTAAATTTGAAGGACTCTATTCATGTACACCGCCGGTTATACCATTAATGAGAACATAATATAACAACCATATGCCGCCACTTCCCAACAAAAGAAGAAGTGAACACTTCCAAACCTCCTTTTCAAGTGCATACTTCCGGACACAACGTTAGACATCACTCAAATCAACTAAACACCAAAAGGCGAGGGTGTTTAGCACCGGGGTGGGAACAACATATTAAAGTTTGTTAGGGTGTCTATCAGGGTGTGGATAGAGTGGGTCAGATGATTTGTGCTAGGCCAGTTTTGCTAGGTTTACACAATATTGTATGAGGCAGTTTCTATTGAAGTCCATACTTCCCGCACATAACATGAGACATCACCCAAATAAATTCATCATTCATCAAAATCGATTATCCAGTTGTACACGGTAGGTACACATATATGGACCTTATTTCACAACAATTCAGATCCGTCAATAGGCATATTGCGTCCATCTCCTCGCTACGCAACCGAAAGAAAGAATTCAGGTTTGAGTTCAAAGTACGGTATGCAAAATGACAACCACCAAAAAACGCAAAATATACAAGCCAAACTAAAAGAAAATTAACTAAATATGGATGTGCAAATAACCTTTTTTAAGAGAGGTCAAATCCATTTCCTATACCCGAGAAAGGCAATCTACCGAAATCAGTAGTCCGTTTTCTAGGAAGGTGCGTAAATTTCTCCCATTCTCTATTTTCGTCAAACCTGTGTAGTTTTGAAAAAAAAATTATAAAATAGAATTAATCGCCTGCAGCTGAAAATAGAGACTAAACGTGCACCACTTTATAGCTGAAAAATAATAAAATTTAATTAATTCTCTCATTCTCTATTGATTGATTGCAGTATTGATTGATTGCAGTACAAAAATACCCAGTGTCAACATGCTAAAATATATATATATATATATATATATATATATAGAGAGAGAGAGAGAGAGAGAGAGAGAGAGAGAGAGAGAGAGAGAGAGAGAGAGAGAGAGAGAGAAGAGATCAACTAAGGTCCACGTTTATATTGAGTCCATAAGTTCTATTATGAGCCATTGGATGGAGGGAAATGGAGGGATGAGATCAACCCCAAAAAGTGTGTTTATAAGCTAATCTCACCATCTCTCTCCTCCTTCACTAATCCACTCTAATTAATCACTAATTTACTATATATTTGTTTTCCACTCATCCATTTCTCTTTCATCTTACACATTTCATTTCTCTCTTCTCTCAAACTCTAAAAAAAAACCCCAAATAAATAAAAAAAACCCAAAAATCCAAATAAATAAAAAACCCAAAAAATCCAAATAAATCAAAAAACTCAAATAAATCATTCATTCCTCTCTTCCTCATTCACCACCACCCACCACCACCCCACCCTACACCAAATAACCACCCACCACCCCCGCCGCCGCCACCCCACCGCCGCTGACTTTCTTTTTTTTTTTTTTTTTTTTTTTTTCAACTCGTTTTTTTTTTTTTTTCGTTTTGTATTAATTTGTATGTTTTTAGTTGTTTTTTCCATTCATTATTTTTTTTGTCTTTTATTTTATTTTAGTTGTCTTTTATTTTGTTAGTTATGATTTTTTATTCATTTTCTTAAATCTCTTCTTGTTATACGTTTTTTTTAAGATTTCGTGTTTTAAATCTCGTTTTTTTTTGTGAGATACTTTTTTTTCATCTAAGACAAAAATGGAGTAAAGTTATACAAAATTGAACCAAAGTTATACAAAAATAGACCAAAGTTATACAAAGAAAGACTAAAGTTATACAAAAATTGGACTAAAGTTATACAAAAAATTGGACTAAAGTTATAAAAAAATGAACCAAAGTTATACAAAAATGAACCAAAGTTATACAAAAATGAACCAAAGTTATACAAAAATGAACCAAAGTTATACAAATATGGATTAAAGTTATACAAATAAGGACTAAAGTTATACAAAAATGGACCAAAGTTATACAAAAATGAACCAAAGTTATACAAAAATGGACCAAAGTTATACGAAAATGAACCAAAGTTATACAAAAATGGACTAAAGTTATACAAACATGAACCAAAGTTATACAAAAATAGACCAAAGTTATACAAAAAAAGACTAAAGTTATACAAAAATTGGACTAAAGTTATACAAAAAATTGGACTAAAGTTATACAAAAATTGGACTAAACTTTGGTCCAATTTTTTGTATAACTTTAGTCCATTTTTTGTATAACTTTGGTTCATTTTTGTATAACTTTGGTCTATTTTTGTATAACTTTGGTTCATTTTTGTATAACTTTGGTTCATTTTTGTATAACTTTAGTCCAATTTTTTGAATAACTTTCGTCCATTTTTGTATAATTTTGGTTCATTTTTGTATAACTTTGGTTCATTTTTGTATAACTTTAGTCCTATTTTTTGTATAACTTTAGTCCAATTTTTGTATAATTTTAGTCTTTTTTTGTATAACTTTGGTCTATTTTTGTATAACTTTAGTCCATATTTGTATAACTTTACTCCATATTTGTATAACTTTAGTCCATTTTTGTATAACTTTGGTTCATTTTTGTATAACTTTGGTTCATTTTTGTATAACTTTAGTCCAATTTTTTGTATAACTTTAATCCTTATTTGTATAACTTTAGTCCTTATTTGTATAACTTCAGTCCAAATTTGTGTAATTTTAGTCCAAAATTGTATAACTTTATTCCATAAGAGTATAACTTCAGTCATTTTTTGTATAACTTTAGTCCAAGTTTGTATAACTTTAGTTCAAAATGTATAACTTTAATGTTTTAAGTGTATAACTTTAGTCGTAAATAGTATAACTTTTATAAAAACCAAATAAATATGAAAAATCGTAATTAATCAACAAATATTAAATCTGAAAAAAAATTAAATAACAACCATCAATAACCAACAAAAAATTAATAACCAACAAAAATTTAAAAACCAAATAACAATAACCAACAAAAATTAAAAACCAAATAACAATAACAAAAAAGTATAACTTTAATGTTTTAAGTGTATAACTTTAGTCATAAATAGTATAACTTTAATGTTTTAAGTGTATAACTAACAAAAAATTAATAACCAACAAAAATTAAAAACCAAATAACAATAACAAAATAAAGTAAATATGACAAAAACACAAAAAAACCAATAGATCTAAAAAAAACAACACCACACAAAATTAATACCAAATCTGAAAAATTAAAACGGAGATCGATAGGATAGTATAACTGACTGTACTAGAACCCAAAAAACCAAAACCAAACAAAACAACAAACAAAAACACAAATTAAAACGGAGATCGATAAAAGGGAGGTGAAAAAAAAAAAACAAAAAAAAAGAAAAAAAAAAAAGAAAAACACAAAAACCAAAAAACCAAAACCAAACAAAACAACAAACAACAAGCACGTAAACATAAAACAAAGACAAAATTTTACAGTTTGAATTTTTTTTTTTAAAAAGAAGGAGAAAGGGATCGAAGTCCTGGGAATGGCCAAACAAGGAAATCCCACCAAGCCATGAAATACCACCCTCAATCAAGTATTTGTTTTTTTTTTTTACAAAAATTAGATCTGAAAAGGTGGGAATCGAGGAGGTGAACGACGGGAGGAGAGGAGGTTGTGCGGTGGTGGGAGTTGGTGGGAGTTGGTGGTCATGCCGATTTGTTGTTGGTGACGACGGCGGAAAACAAAATAAACACCCAAAAAATAGTCAGATTTGGGGCGACACACGAAGGCGGCGACGAGAACGAACAATAAACGACGACGGCGACACGCGGAGACGGCGACGAGGAGAGACGGCACTCGTCAGTATGTGGGGGCTGTTGTTGTTGTCGGGTTGTGCGGGGGTAGTGGCGGTGGGTCAGGAGGGTTGGTGGTGGGTTGTCGGGTTTGGCGTGAGTGAGGGATGTGGTGGAGTGATTTTTTTGGTTTTTTTTTGTTTTGTTTTAGTTTGGGTTTTTGTATCAGTTTGGTTTTTTTTTTTTTTGTTTAGAGAGGGTGGGAAGAAAATGAGAGAGAAAGTGTGAATGTGAGAAATGAGAGAGGATGAGTGAATGAGGAAGTGAGTTGGGAGATTAGAATGATGGAAGAGTTGTACAAAATTAGGTGGAGTTATACACAATTAGGGAGGGAGATTAGGGAGGTTCATTTGTGACCCTTGAATGAGATGTAATCTCATCCCTCCATCCCTTCCATCCAAAGGCCCTTATAAGGACTTAGGGACTCAATGGATGTAAGGACCTTAGAAGAACCCCTCTCTCTCTCTTTCTCTCTCTCTCTCTCTATATATATATATATATATATATATATATATATATATATATATATATATATATATATATATATATATATATATATATATATATATATATATATATATATATATATGCAAGTGACTAACCAGTGAATGAAGTACATCGGCCTGCCACTTATAGCAAGCAGCGCGTCAAAATCTATTCTTCCCTTATTCATATTAACACCCTTGACAAACTTTCAATCCCAGCATGTTCCCAACCATATTCGGTTCCTAATATCAAAGTGAAACTTAATGGTTAAGCCAAAAAGCAGCAGAGATAAGCGAATATTCAGACATTAGTCAATGACACAATCACCATACTTAGCAACGACACCTCATACCTATTACCGTTACACACACCAAGTATATTGTTGCAGCAATTAAAATGAGGCTCGGTTGCCGCCTTGTACCTCCGATCTCTAGAATTAACGACAACTGCAATTAGAACAACGAACAAAATTTAGAACCTTAAAACGAATACAACAATACTAATAGTGACACGGTAACAAGCATAAAGCAGTAAAGGCAATTATGATAGTAATAATAATAATTTCCTCCTGAAGCCACTTCCCAACATCAACCTCATGCCCCGTAAGCACATACCCAGAAACCCTCAATTTTCATCATTTTTGGTGATTTCAGTAGGAATTGCTTTCCTCGATGGAGATTTGCACATACCTGGATATTATCATAAAGTTCAAACAGAGGCACAGCCAACAACTTCAGATTCTTTGGTACAGCGAAGTATTCTCTCCCAGGCAAGTGAACCATGTAAAGCTTTTTTCACTCCTGCCAAAAAATGGTTGGGGTCAACATATTTTACAGATTAAAAATAAAAATAAAAAAAATAGAGAGAAAATAGTCCATCTTCAAAGAAATTATTTACCTTCGGTTTTGCTATGTGACGAGGGCAATAGGGGTACATGACTGTTTCAAAATTTGGTCTCCACCTAGTAGCTACGCACTCCTCAATCTGCGAAGCAAAATAACACTCCATCTTACAATCTTAAGCATTAAGACAAAGAATAAAGAATTCGATTTAAGACTACAATATGACAGCGTCTTGACGTAGACCTGCCAATTAGGCTGAATAGAGGAGTTAGCACCAAGTTTGCTAGAAAGTTTTCTCTTCAGCCCATCAATCTATGTTCATTATCAAGTAGGAAAAAAAAAGAATGATAAATAGCATGAAGTTAAAGGGTAAAGGAAAGCGATAATTGAAAGGCAGCGGTAACATACCATTTTCACCGGGTTTTAAACGATCACCGTGAAGTTTGCAGAACGTGTTCCCAATTTGTAGAAGAATGTGCGGATGAGTAAAGGATGATTTAAGGCGGCGAGTTTTTTGATGAGTAATTGCAGGTTATAAATGCGAAGTTGATTGCTCGTTGTTGAGAGAATAGGGTTTTTGAAAATGAAAACGTTAATGAGTTTGGAAATTGGGCAGCAAGATGGGAAAGGCAAAATTAAAAGGCGGTGAATAGAAGAGGGCAAGTTAGAGTGGAAGGTCAGCGAATGAACTTACTACCAAAGGAAAGATGAAAGAGCAGGATACCTTTATACAAGCAATACAAACAATTAGAAATTGTTATACATATCTATAACCTCAACTCAAGGCTAATATTCACATTGGTATACACACCAAAAAATAACTCAAAATGGTAGTCTAAAATTCAACAGGGCACCACGGTTAAAAAATGAAACAAGATAAGGAAAGCCTAAAACAAAGACACTGAAATTTAACAAAACCCTAAAACGCTTAAAAACAGTAAGAATGATCTGAAAGGAGTTCTCTTCACAGATTCGATATCAGCTGAAGGAGCTGCATCAACCTACAACAAAAAAAATATTAAAAACGAGAAAAAGATGGAAACTTTATTATTGAGAACAAAAAACAGATGAAACACGGATTGGAATAGTGGATTATGAAGGTGGTTTTTATAATGGAAGTGAGGGAAAAGTGGGGAAATATCTAATAAAATGATAAGGTAACATTACAATTGATAATAAAAGAAATGGCAACAACAATAATAAGAGTAATACTAATCGGCGACAAACCCAGGAAAAATGAAAAGGATGAGCTTACAAGTTCTAAGATAATCGGAAATGTGAGCTAAAATCATCGGTTGAGTTCAGATTAGGAAAAGAGGGGGAGAAATGAATCGTTGTTTCTGCAGTTGTCATCAAAAGCGTCATCGTCATCGCCATCAAATCAACACCTTATCGTCACTATCATGACACCAAGTCCTCATCGCCAGAGCCGTGGTCTGATATTGAATGAAGAGATAGACACAGATAACAATTTAGCACAATACCAAATTGATTAAACAAAGATACCAATTGATCACCCTAATTTCGACCACAAAAATGATTTTTTCGATATGAAGGAATTGATCTTCATGTGAGGATAAGGGGATACAAAAGAGCATGGTAACTAAACTGATGAAACTAATATGAAACTGAAACTAAAACAACCAAACTTGAAACTGAAACTAATACATAATTAAACTGACCCCATAAATACTTATTAATTCAACGGGGCACCATTGGAGGAAAAAACAAGATAAGGAAAGCCTAAAATAAAGACACTAAAAATCAATCAAAACCCTGAAATTCAACAGCTCAACATTGTACACCCAGAAAATTACCTGAGCAAAACCAAGTCAGAGTGAGATGCAAAATCCCAATCTGCGAAAGGCAGTGTGAAAGTTAGATCAATAAAAATATTGTCAAGTTTTTGTCGCATAACGTAACAATAATAATAATAACAATGAAATCATAAATCAGATCGAGATAACAAACAACAAAAATACTTACCTTTGGGAGGATGTGAGACGCCGAGCTTTGTTGAGAGATTTGTGAAGAGTGAAAATAGAGAGACGGATGAGAATGAGTAACAATAATAATAACAACAATGAAATCAGAGATCAGATTGAAATAATAAACAGCAAAGGGGATTATCATCTAAAATCAGGGACAAAGCATAGCGAATGCGCTCACTCCACAACACTGCAACAACAACATCGACAAGATAAAAATATATAAAATTTTAAAGAAATCAAAAGAAGACAATAACTCAGACTACCCATCACCATAATCTACTGCAGTCAGCCGCCAAAAACCCCAGGAATACAATAATAGGTGCGCTTTCGAAGTAAAAAATGGCAACCCAACTGGACTACAATAATAGATCGATGATAAGAGTGAGTGGATAGATCGATGATGATAGTGAATGGATGAGAATAGGCTGGGTTTAGGAAAGGATGTTGGATAGATCGATGATGAGTTATTGAGGAGTGAGATGAGAGTGAGTGGATGAGAATAGATAGAAAAGGCAAGGTTGTGAATTAAGGAGAAATGGAGGGAGGGGATTAAAAGAGAGAATGTAACGGTAGGAGGGAGACTTGACTGTGCACTATTCATTGATACAGTGCAGCCAAGTTCTCCCTTTTTAAGAAGTAAGGATTCTTCTCAATAAAATTTATCCCAAATTAGTTATCCTCTTTCTAAATGTAGTATAATAAATTAGTATCTATAACTATTACCCCCAACTTTTTAACTACCACTCACTCTATTGAAAAAATATTGTGCCTTTTGTTTTTAATTAAACAAATAAATTACTAATCAATCAAGGGTAAATTGATTATTACTCCCTTATATAATTCACTTTTTGAAACTTACTCCCATAAAATATAACTCTTTTCAAATATTGCTCACATTCAGTGATTTCGGCCAATTAAAAGAGAAATATTTCCTCCAAAATTTGAAATTTGGTACTAATTTTACTTGCATATGACTATACTACCCTTAGCCTTATTATATACTTAATCTAAATCAACTCTTCCTCCCAAATTTGTTAAATTCACCTCTTTCCTCCCAAATTTGTTAAATTCACCTCTTTCTCCCTCTCGGTGCAATTGAAGTCTTCAATATAATAAGGGTAAAGACAATATAGTCATAAACAGCAAAAGTTAATACCAAATTTCAAATTTTGAATGGAATATTTTTATTTTATTGACTGACGTCGTTAAATGGAAGCAATATTTGATAAATGTGACATTTTATGGGAGTAATTTTCAAAAAAAATTATATAAGGGAGTAACTTTCAAAAAGTGAATTATATAAGGGAGTAATAATCAATTTACCCATCAATCAATACTATATATTAAATCCAGAAATCAAGGGACTTCAATGTAATTAAAGAATTTATACAAATTAATTATACTATATAGTTTTAAATCACTAGCACCGTGTGATAGACCCGATTAAGGGATCTCAACGCAAATATTATATAGTTTGGGTTAAAATTAAATTATATAGAAGCTTGGTAATCAATCAATCAATACTATATATTAAATCCAGAAACCAAGGGACTTTAATGTAATTAAAGAAAGTTATACAAATTAATTATACTATATAGTTTTAAATCACTAGCACCGTGTGATGGATCTGATTAAGGGATCTCAATGCAAATATTATATAGTTTGGGTTAAAATTAAATTATATAGAAGCTTGGTAATTTTCCTAAACATTTGTAAGAGACTAAAACATGATCAATTTCCTTAAAATAAAATAATTAATTAAGATGGTCAATTTTCTTAAAATAAAATAATTAATTAAAATGGTCAATTTCAAGGATACTACAAGAAAGAAGATGCTTGATAATTTTCCTAAATATTTATAGAAGACTAGAAGATGGTCAATTTCTTAAAATAAAATAATTAATTAGTATAAACATGCAGACTTATGGTATTAATTACTAATCATCATAAAACTATATATTAAATTTAAAATCTATTCAATTTTATTAAACTTTATAGTTTATTAGATGTATAGAGATGTTAATTATTTAACATATACGGCGGTAGTAGTGAAAGTAACAATGATTACCGGCAAGTATTGAAATGTTATTACTATTGTTTCATTAATAAGAATAAAATATTAACAGCGGGAGTAGTGAACTTGTCTCAAAATTTATTTTATCGTAATTTTAGGATATGTCATAGAAAAATATATTAATGATAAATTTATGGGTTATGCAACTTTAAGTAATTTTATTTAATGAAAAAAAAATTTAATGGTAAGTAGAGGTAGCCTGGACGAAGCCGGGCACCAATACTAGTACTATATATTAAATCCAGAAACCAAGGGAGTTCAATGTAATAAAAGAAAGTTATATAAATTAATTATACTATATAGTTTTAAATCACTAGCAACGTGTGATAGACCCGATTAAGGGATATCAATGCAAATATTATATACTTTGGGTTAAAATTAAATTATATAGAAGCTTGGTAATCAATACTATATATTAAATCCAGAAACTAAGGGACTTCAATGTAATTAAAGAAAGTTATACAAATTAATTATACTATATAGTTTTAAATCAGTAGCACCGTGTGATAGACTCGATTAAGGGATCTCAACGCAATTATTATATAGTTTGGATTAAAATTAAATTATATAGAAGCTTGGTAATTTTCCTAAATATTTGTAAGAGACTAAAACAGTGTCAATTTCCTTAAAATAAAATAATTAATTAAGATGGTCAATTTCAAGGAGACTAAAAGAAAGAAGATGCTTGATAATTTTCCTAAATATTTATAGAAGACTAGAAGATGGTCAACTTCCTTAAAATAAAATAATTAATTTGTATAAACATGCACACTTATGGTATTAATTATTATCATCATAAATTATATATTAAATTTAAAATCTATGTAATTTTATTAAATTTTATTGTTTATTAGATATATAGAGATGTTAATTATTTAACATACAAAAATATAATATAAGTAGGTTATAAATAATTCAAGTTAGATTCCATAATATATTATATTGCATAATTCTTTCGATTTGATTTAATGCATATATGTAATATATTTATATAAATATATAATCCTCTTAAAATTGCATGTCTAAGTAGTAAAAGTAATTTCGTGTGTAAAGAAAAGAATTGTAGTAACATTGGATATAGTTATATGATAGTAATCACTCATTTGAATAGTAAAAGTAACAATACTATCAGCGAGATTAGTGAAAGTGATAGAAACAACAACGGAAGTAGTGAAATAATCAATATTAATGCGGCAATAGGGAACGTAACAATAATTACGGCGGGAGTAGTGAAATTATCAATATTAATGTGGCGGTAATGACAATAACAATAATTACGGCGGAAGTAGTGAAAGTAACAATGATTACGGGCAAGTAGTGAAATGTTATTACTATTATTTCATTAATAAGAGTAAAATATTAAGAGCTGGAGTAGTGAATTTGTCTCAAAATTTATTTTATCGTAATTTTAAGATACATCATAAAAAAAATATATTAATGATAAATTTATGGGTTATGCAACTTTAGGTGATTTTATTTAATGAAAAAAAAATTAATGGTAAGTAGAGATAGCCCGGACGAAGCTGGACACCAATACTAGTTTTACCCTAACTTTTAAATCCTTCAATAAAAGAAAAATAGGACAATAAAATGAGACGAAGGGAGTATTAAATTTCCCTCCCTAAAAAGAAATCACCTCTTTTCTTGTAACACCCCCTTCTTACCCGATCAAGGTAATTAGGAAATGTTACCGTCTTAGTTTCCCGAGGCAGTGAAGTCGGAATTAAAATTAAGAAATACTATGCCAAATAAGACCTTCAATAACGGTCAGATAATGCAATTACCGTTAATAAATAGAAACACGGAACTGTTATTACAACGACTATTGTTAAATATATACCACGGTTGTATACAAACACGCGACCGTTATATAACATCAACAACGGATCTATAATACCGTTATCACAACTCAAGAACCGTTATAAAACTGTTGTTAAATATGTTTATGGCAACGGGCATACTTTTAAGAAACCGTTATTAAATATTAATAATGGTTTCAAACCCGTTGTCCTAGTTTACTATTGACAACGGTTTAGTGGTTCCAAAACCGTTGTTAAATATTATATATGATAACGGTTCATTTCATTATCTTATTTAATTAAATGTCAAAATTTAACAACAGTATTATTGTGTGCTAAATCGTTGTTATATTTATCAATTGACAACTGTAATTAACCATTATCTATTTTTATTGATGAAACTTTGACAACGGTTCTTCTTAAATAAACCGTTGTAAAAGTTTTGAACTCGACAATGGTTATCGTTCGTTATCTTATATTTTTGGCGCTTTGAATGGGATGGAAAAGATAACGATTATTTATCTAAATAAAACCGTTGTCAAATAATTATTTGCAACGAGTTATTTTTAACCGTTATCATTTTTAATTTTTTTTTTTTTTTTAAAAAAATGATTGTAGCTTGTTCTAAAATTTCTTTGAAATGCTATTTTTTCAAGAAAGCGGCGTTTGTAGAGATCTTTGGAATGCTATTTTTTTTTGCTGCTTGAAAAATAGCATTCAAAGAAATTTGCACTTTCGCAAAAATTCAATCCTGCATCAAAATATTACACCTCGTGATCAGTTAAACCCAGTTTCAAAATAGTATAAACAGGATGATGAAAAGCCAAAACACAACTTTCTCAAAAAAAACAATTACACCTCGTGATCAATTAAACCTAGTTTCAAAATAGTACAAACATGATGATCAAAAGCCAAAACACAACTTTCTCAAAAAAAAAACAAAAGAAGTCAATACACAATGGCTATATAGACACAAACACACACACACACACACACACACACACACACACACACACACACACACACACACACACACACACACACACACACACACACACACACACACACACACACACACACACACACACACACACACACACACACACACACACACACACACACACACACACACGCGCGCGCGCGCGCACACACGTACATAAAGCATGAATAAACTATTGAGACTCCGCTAATGAAACAACATAACTGGCACACATATTTCTCATCTGGTTGATGTACTCTGGCGAATATTCTGGGGCTTTGTTGAGTATTACTGGAAACTACAATTCAAAATATATATAATCAAAATAGATATAATACATGGAAGTATAAAGAATTGAACTCAATTTACGTCTAAAATAGTTTTTAAATCACACTAACCCATATCGAAATGGTAGAAAGTTTTCTGTTGATAACCTTCCAAATGAACTGACAAACGTAAAAGGCGCATTGTTTGTCGTCTGGTATTATAGGAGACTATTATATAAATCACACACAAATCAGCTGAATTAGATAATCAACCTCTTGCATAAACATTAATTAAATGATACAAGTAATTATTAAGTAATTATTAAGAATACACTTACTAATGACATGATAGAATTGGGAACAGTGTTGCTTTTATATTTCCCAAGTGGACATAATCTTTTTTTTTTTGCTTCAAAAACACTAATTCATAAATATACACACATGCCATTATTATTTGCATATATATGGCTCAAGTAATACAATAATAAATGACATTATTGAAGGTTGTAAACTTACTCAGTTATCATCCTTACACAACTGTGAGAGGGTTTGCCTTCACGAGAGTCAATCCAGTACAATATTTTTTTTTCCACTTGGATTGCCAGTAGCACCCAATGCTTCCTATTCAATTTGGGATATTGAACTGTTAGTTCATTTACATGCATTTAAGCATGTTAATAATAAATTTATAGAACCGTGATTCATTACAATAATCACGTACTATACATACATATTCTTATTGTAGGGGGCAAGCCATAGTTTTTGGACGACATCAACCAACGAGCGATACTATTGATTTGTTCTTCGTATGAAATTTTGTGCACAGAGAACGCCTTAGGACTCAAGAATCTGTAGGTGTGAATTGGGACCTTCAATCAGCGAACGGATTATTGAGGTACCTATTACGCCACATGGAACGATGGTTGAAGGGGTTAGGGGAATGGCTGGGTGTAGATATACCTGGTCAGGGCACTCTGGATTGGTGCAGAACTCCAAAAATGCGTTCACTAATGAAGAAGCAGTTGATTATAGCTATAATATTGGCTCTGTTATACCAGGTCTAGTGGATTAGGAACAAATGCAGTCTGGATATGGTACTACCTCATCCTCAGATTGTGATTGGACAAATTCAGAAATACATACGCAGTGTGGGCACTAGAAGATTATGGTCTGCTAAACATAGAGTTGATGAATTGTGGTGTAATAGAGTTGGTCTCATCCTGAGTCGTTAAGTTTTATCATTTGACATCTTGATGATGTAAATGAGAGAGTTGTAAAAGCACTGGTGATGTACTTCATTTTTAATATCTAATACTCTCTCCATACCAGACCAATGGTAACACTTACCTAATACGGCCGTACCACACCAATGGTAACATTCCTTATTTAGCCCACAACATTACCAAGTTATCCTTACACCTTTTTCATATTTACACAAAATGCCATTACATACCCCACCTATCAACCCACAATTAAACGCACAATTACATACCCCACATATTTTTTCCCTCTTTACCCCTACTTTTACCCTCTTTTCTTAAAAACTCCATTTTTTACCACGTTACCATTTGTCTGGTATGGAGGGAGTATATGAATTAACCTTCCACCAAAAAAAAGATAATTTAAACAAACATCATTATCCGTAAATGGAAATGACTAAATAGTTTTATTAATAAAACTTATTTCATCCAAATTAAAATGTGAAAAGCATCTAAATTGTCAAGGTCGACAAATTCCATCAGTTGCTTCGGGTCCAGTACGGCTATATCAGCTGTGCCCATAATTTCCTTTTCAATGTTAATCATGACTACATCCCCTCTAGGTGACCTCTTTATAGTCAGGTTGTGCAACGCCTTCAGCGAAGCAGTTTTCATTTTATTCTTATATTCACACGATTCATAATAAGAATCATAAGCAGGCTTGACTGCAACAACTTTCATTGACGTAGTAGTAATTGCTTTAGCTGCCATCATGACTTTGCTTAACTTCTGCAAATGTAAAGATTAAAGTACTTACGATATGTTAATATTCGTACCCTAATATATTTAACGAACAAGTAATAATTAACGTCTGCATATAGGTACCTCGGAGATGACAACATTGATGAGGTTGTCAGGCCATTGCACATAATAGCTTAGGGCTTCTTTCAAATAAGCGACCTCCTCATTAGGAAATGGTACTTTACTTCCCCATACTCGTCTTTATATAATTGGGACACTTCCACTTTCCTACATTTGTCACGAAGGGATATACCATGAACCTTAACTTGCTGAAGCCGGTCGTAATTGAACACGTATCCCCTGATGACAACAACTTTTTGTTTCCCTTGTAAATTGGACAGACGACAAGCCACCTTGCAATCGCCCTTCACGTCAGCTTTATTCAATTAATACACATACATTCACTACCTTTATTAAATTTCATAAGTAAAAAATATGTATGATATGAATATTTATAAACTAGTAGCTATTACCTTTTTTGGTGTTGAGAAGAACATCTGATCATCAACTACCTCCACCTCATCCTGTGTCACGGCCTTCCTGGCTTCCTCTTCCTCTTCAACTGCCTGATATCGATCCTCGGCTCCCACCTTAGTCTCCTTTGCCATTTCCTTCTCCCTTGCTATGTCATCCTCGACTTTCTTCTGTACGTTAACACTTGTCCATATAATATGTACTGATTTTCCAAATCATATAACACACTGTATATAAGACATAAATATTATTACCTCTTTTTCCTCCTCCTCCTTCTCCCCCCCTCCTCCTCCTCCTTCTCCCCCCCTCCTCCTCCTCCTTCTTGTCCTCCTCCTCCTCCTCCCCCTATGCTTCCTTTATGACTTCTTGAACCATATCCAACTCTTTTTCTGATGGCGTTTCCCCAGTTTCCAACATTCTCAGCATCAACCTGGCTATTTTTTGTAGCTGTGTAGTAGAAATTAATGTCAGCATATATAGTTATAAATTACGTTAGTTCAAATATAGTATTTATACGGTTACCTTACTGGAATCATCACCACTCATCATCCTTCGAGTAGTTTTCCCAAAATACTTAGTGATATTAACATGCGTCGATACCCCTCTCACACGACCTGGATGTTCTGCTTTGCCGATTGCCCTAGCAAGAATGTCATCACGTCCTTCAGACTTCCATTTTCCTT
Organism: Silene latifolia; assembly: GCF_048544455.1. NCBI lineage: Eukaryota > Viridiplantae > Streptophyta > Magnoliopsida > Caryophyllales > Caryophyllaceae > Silene > Silene latifolia. Next base: position 70,036,519 of record NC_133530.1, on the reverse strand, counting down.
CTTGTACCTCATTCTCACAGATCCTCTATATACACATAAAACAATTACGCAACTCACAGTTATATAACTCCGACCACCAGTGGTAGGAGTGACATATTCATTGATCACATTCTTAGGAGTAGGACCTTCCACCCAAGCGTCGCGACGATTGAATTTTCTAAGCTTTACCTACAATTCATTCATCACATTGATATCCTCTCAAATATGTATGATTACTATGAACATATATAACATCCGACTATAACACCTAATAGTCTAATACTATAAGAATTATGTACTTACAAGTTTCGTCTTAATCAATCTATAACCACCTCGGGAGCCGTAAAAGACGGTCTTTTTCTTTGAAATGTTCGCCTTGTTCCTCTCACTCATAGCCTTCATCAAATAAATTGTATCAAGAAACGTAAGCATGACCAAACACTAAACTAAGTATACATTTGGATATGTAAAGTCAAGCAGAAAACTGCCCATGGGTTTGTGGATGGGGAATGGGTGGTACAGTCGTCTGGATATACCCCTGCAGGATGCTATGAGTGGCTCAGGGATACTAGGCCACCAGTCCAATGGAGTAAGGTGGTATGGAATACTTGGGCAGTTCCTAAACACCAGTTTAGGGGTGGTTAGTGGCTCATGAGGCCCTCAATACAGTTGACAAGCTTGCTCATTATGGGTTGGAAGTAGATGACAAATGCCTACTGTGTGATTAGTCAGAGGAATGTTTATCACATTTGTTCTTTGACTACCAGTACAGTAGGAGGGTGATACTAGCTATGCAGCAGATTACTGGTTGCCAATTCCCTCTGATTATTGATCTGGCTTGGTGGTCTAGCAGGGGAGGCACTAATGTCCAGAGAGGAGTTCAGATAGCATTGTTCCTAGGTGCAATATACTCTATCTGGTATCAAAGAAACAGGTGCAAAATTGACAGTGTACTGATGTGCCCAGGAAAGTTAGCAGAGCAGGTTATTGAAGGTGTAAAAATCAGAATTAGTGGTCGAGAGAAATTATATTGAATATGAATGTCAATGATTTAGCCTGGCTGAGTCAGAAAAATTTATGTAATTAGCGGACTGCCTGTCTTGTAATTCTATCTCGTTATGATATATATACTACTCACATTTCACCAAAAAAAAGTATACTTCTTTACTTATTATTATTATTAAGTTACCTTAAACTTGTCAGATTGCCTATAAGCGATATAGCTATCCCAATGGTCCTGACTGACATACGGATACTTCTTTTTTGGTGGTTTCTTGTTCATCTCCCCGGATTCCTTGTTGAACAAGTGGTTCTCAGCAATCTTTAACTTCTAAGATTTGAGGGCTTCCCCTGTCTTTTTTTAGGTACTTATCATACTTTTCGGGGACAACGTAAGCTAACTGCATAAATGATGAGCATAGTTGGTACAAGTGTTTCGGCTAATACACATATCAAGTAGTAACTTAATTTCAGCCAAAACATTTATTATTGTATATACATACCTTGATTCTGTTTATTAGCATGGTGTTCCGTATTTTACTCAGCTCACTGATACTCTGTGTACCGAGAGGCACATACTATCTTACACAATAATCAATCCAACTCGCAAAATACCCGGCATTCTCACCATATGGCAGCCCCATATCTTTATCCCATTGTAAAGGATTAGGTATCTTTGAATTTATTACTTCTAGGGAAACTCTGTGGCGCATTCGACCCGCAGTGTGTTGCAAATTATTCTCATAACCTAAGTCGTCGCCTGACGCATTTCCATCGTTTCTTTTCCGCTTTTCGACATATCTAAAGTGGAAATTAATAAACAAATAATAACAACGCATACTTATAATAACAAACAAATCTCTAGTATAATACCCCGCATTTTGATAATAATTTATCGGAATAATTTATGTAATTTAATAATTAATTAAAGACACTTCTAATAATAATTACAAGTAAGACGTTAATTAAATAATAAAGGAGGTAAGCAAGTCGGGAATTGGGCTTAGCTAATAGTACAGTATTGGGCCGTGTGACATAAATTGGAGGGCGGGTTTTATTGGCTTAATAATTAAGTAATCGGGATTTGTATCGGGAATTAATAATAAATAATATGGAAATAATAATTATAACTAATAATTATCATAATAATAATGTTATGGCAATAATAAGATAATTGGTGGAAATCATAGTTATGGTAAGACTAATAATATATGATAATAATAATAATAATAATAATAATATAATTTATGATGGTAATAATAATAATAATGGCAAATCCTATAATAATTAGAATAAGGTAAATTGTAGTAGTTTCATAATTGGTTTCACATACTCTCTAATCTTAGACTATAAATACCATGTTAATTCGGAAAATAATTCATAAAAATAGAAGAAAGAGATTTTGGAGACGGGGGAGGCAATTAAACTATAAAAGGTAAGACCGTCTTAATTTATATTTATATAGTCGTATTTAATTAAATTATCATTTAAACCCCGTATGGACCACCGTGGAGCCGTGTAGTTACCCTCATTAGTTGGCCTTGACCGTAGAAATGCTAGTGGGACCTGTCGTGGCTGTTGTCGACCACCGTGGGTGGCGAATTTCGCGTCTAAAGTTATGGTTGCCGCGGATTTAAGACGAGGCTTGTGACTTGTGTGTTTGACGAATAAACATAGGACCTGGGTGGTTGGCTAAATCGGCTGGGGTAGGTCCTAATTGTGGTGTCGGGGTGGCTTGAGGTGGTGGTTGCTGCGGTGAGCTGTCGGGTTGTGGTGGTTCTCATGGGTTTATGCTGTTTATGTGGGTTGTGAGTCGTCTGGTAGGTCGTGCGTGGTTGTAGTAAGTGGTGGAACCACCGTGGGTCAAGGGAGACCACAATGGTGGCCACGGGTAGTCAGGGGGTGGTAGGATGGTGTATATGTTTGAGTTGGGTTGTTTTCGTGTCAGGTTTTTGGGGCTGTTTAAGGCGTGATTTCACAGCCTGCTTAGGACGGTTCAGGTGGTGGTTAAGGGTTGTCGGGGTTGGCCGTGGTGCAAGCTAGGTGGTGGTAGGTTTGAGCGGTGGTGTCGGTGGCTAGGAGTGTCGTAATAGGCGGGTTTTGGTGAGGGGTTTGGACTCGGTGTTGCCGTGTTGTTGGTTGGTGTTTGTGTTGTTTCACGTGGTTCACGTGATTGTATGGGTGCATGGGTGGTTTTGTTTCATTTAATTAGTTAGTAAGTCGGGTTTACGTAATCGTTACACGGGAAAATAATTAATTAAATTAAATTGTAATTAATTAAATTAATATAATTAGAATATAATTGAATAATTAATATAATAAATGGAATAAATAAATAAATAATTGAATTAAATTATAATATTTTGATTAGGTGACGGTTGTGAAGAATTATAATCGGATCGGATTGCTTTATTTATTGGATTGCTTGAGCTGCTTAATGGAATTGCTTATCAGGTAGGGATAAATCCTACTCAACTCTTACTCGATAATATTTGGTTTGTTGGATGTCTTATACTAAAATGAATTGATCATATGAGAATTGTGTTGGTTGATATCATTGAAATTGTTGGAAGGGAGAATTACATTGTATATATTGGTTATATGGTGGTGGAGTATTGTTGTAGTATTAACAGATTTATTCTGGCAGACATTACTTATAGTAATGTGGAGTGGCTTAACAGATTTATTCTGGCAGACGATATTTATCGTGTTTACTCGAAGCAGGCCCCAGATTGGTCTGCAGGCCATCTGGTGGATATCAATCAACTATATGTTGAGGCAGACATTACCTTTGGTAATGTAGTGTGTGTTTACTCACCTTCGGGTTGAGGCTGCCCGCCAGGGATTGGCGGGATGATTAGTGTAACGAGTAGAACTTGGCTTAAGTGTGCTAAGTAAAAGGGAGGAGCACGTAGTCAGGGGGTTGTGCAATATAGAAAGGAAATTGGATTGTTATCGTATGTTTTTGTTGTTAGTATTTATTCCTACTCAACCTCGCGGTTGACTGTGTATTCGTGAACACCTGCGGTGAACCGTTTTATGGGGAGCAGATTTGACAGGTACTAAAGATTAGCTGACTTGGGAGCTTATGGGAATGCGTGAGAAACTGGTCAATCTACCTAGAAGTCTAGACCACATAGATTACGCGATCACTTTACTTATTTCCGCTGTGAGTTGTAATTATTTTATATTAAGTTTTAGTTGGTAAATTTGTAATAAACATGTAATCGTTAAAGTTTTAATTTAAAGTACTTGGTGAGCTGGACTTTGTCATTCACTTTCTCAGGAAACCGAGATGGTAACAGTCCTATTTATTTGGGAATGTCTAGCTAAAGGCTCCTAAATAAATGGGGGTGTTACATCTAGAGAGGAGGATTAATTACTTCTTTAAAGATGAGAATCCGGATTGATCTGGCGGCGGCAATAGCGATGATGACGATGACTGCGACGACGATGGGGTAGGCTGGTGGTTGAGGGGAAGCTCAGTGTTTGACGATATTATGTGGGTGAGGGGAAGCTCAGAGTATATATGTGTGAATAATACAACACTTGCAAGACCTTGTTTATTGGAAAGTAATAAGCACGGTATAAAAAAAACCGTTATATTTTGTTTCCAAACAGACTACGGTTTTGTTTGAAACCGTAATTGATTAGTACTATCTACAACGGGTTAGAAATACCCGTTGTCTTAAATATTTTCATTTTGTTTGATTTTTCGGCCAAGAAACAAAGCATCATTTTTATATACATAACAACGACCTGAACCGTTATAACTGTACACGTCAAGAACAACGGTTTAGGTATAACCGTTTTATTTTATATTTCATTTTGTTTTATTTTACCGCCAAGAAATAAAGCATCATTTTTATATAGATAACAACGGCCTGAACTGTTATAATTGTACATGTCCCGAACAACGGTTTAGGTATAACCGTTGTATTTAATAATTCATTTCGTTTGATTTTACCGCCAAGAAATAAAGCATCATCTGGTACGATTTTTCCCTAACCTGCCCGCTGCAACAGCAGAAAAAGTTTACAACAACAGTTTGATATATAACGGCAATTTAATAATTATACATGACGTAAGATATCTTGATTGGATTGCTGATATTTTCACGGCTGCCGGGAACGTTTTTTGGAATTGATAGTCTTTTCGTTAACCCAAATACCTTTATCATGATCATCCTGTGTATATATGTTTGGAATGTTAATATTTTCAGCATCATTACCAAATTGTGATATAGCACTTTGATCAAGTCCTTCAAATTCGACGTCTTCATCATCTGAAATTCGGCGATGGCAAGATAGAACAACTGACCACTTCTTATCCATAGGATCGGTAACATAAAACACTTGTTTTGCTTGTGACGCTAATATAAAAGGATCGTCCTTGTTTCTAACCTTGTCAAAATTTACTAATGTGAATCCTAAATCATCCTTTCTAACACCATTGTTGTTGTCAACCCTCTTGCACCAAAATAGAGGTATCTCAAAATCCATGTAATCTAAAACCAATATCTCTTGAATAACTCCATATTATTGCATTGTACCCAAAATATAATTTTTATCCTTTGAACTAGCAAAGTATATTGCCTCAGAATCTACGCAAACTCCACTATTTTGCATTGTGCTCGCCTCATCTTGAATGCGGGTATAGAAAGTGTACCCATTGATCGCATACCCGCTATAAAAGTTGCACGCGCATCAGGACTGAAAGCGAGATGTCGTAGGCTGGTTGAGCAATCATCAATTGAGTTGTCATCATCGTAAATAGTATCCTTAAACCAGTCACTAAATTGCTTGTAATACTCATTTGCATCCCACATTTCGTTTTATGAGGGTGTTTTCCCTTAAGGTAACTCTGGTGTTCCATACTGTAAGGCTGGACATGATCATCGTAAAAAAGAACGTATGTATGAGCTCTATGTCGTATGTCAGATGATATATCCTTGGAAACACGACCCCTTACACCTTTTCAATTCATCCAGTCACTATGATGATTCGTAGGAGCTTCAATTAACTCATCCAAGGAGAGGTACGCGTAACAATACGAAAGAGCTTCATCGATAATTGCTCGCTCAGCAATACACCGCTCCGGACGATACCTATTATATGTGTAACTCTTGTAAACTTTAATCAATCGTTCGAATGGGTACTGATTTCTCAAATACACTGGCCCGAGATACAAAACCTCCCGGACTAGGTGGACAGTCAAATGAACCATGATAGTGAAAAATGAGGGAGGAAAATACATTTCAAACTGACAAAGACTGGTGACGAGGATGTCCTACAAAGATTCCGCTTCATCGGGATCAATGACTTTACTGTTAACTGATTTGAAGAAATAGAAAAATCTAATTATAGCATGTCGAACCTTTGGAGGTAGAATGGAACGAACGGCCACAGCTAGTAGTTGTTGCATCAATGTATGATAATCATGTGACTGTAAACCAGTAAGCTTTAGGTCCTACAATGAAACAAGGCTTCTAATATTAGACGAATAGCCCTCTGGTGCCTTAATACTATGCAAGCATTCGCAAAACTCTTTTTTCTCCTTTTTTGAAAGACTATGAGCTGCAGGTGGAAAAAAAGTCCGATTTCCTTTTGTTTTAGCTGCCAGCTCGGGCCTAATACCCATCTTAACCATATCATCCCTAGTTGCCTTGTTGTCTTTTGTCCTACCCGGAGCATTCAGCAGAGTATTGATTATATTATCACAAACGTTCTTTTCAATGTGCATAAAATCTAGGCAATGTAACCGGGAGGTTACGCCAGTAGGAAGTTTGGTAAAAAAAATATGGTTTTTTTTTTATAACCACGAGTAGACAACTTAGGTCCCTTCTTCCCATACGTTATCTCAATATCTTTCACTTTCTCATACACTTCATGACCATTCAAATCCCACGTTGCTCAGGACACCCATTAAACGCCTTGTGAAGCTTACGATAATGATGATCAGGGCATAACCATCGACGATTTCCCCTGTACACATGCTTGCGAGAATGCTTCAAATATTCTGATTCAACATCCCCCCCCCCCCCACCCCATACACACACACACACACACAATGGGCAAGCCTATTTCCCATGTACAGTATGTCCAGAAAGATCGTCGTACGGCGGAAAGTCAGTTATTGTACACAATAACATAGCTCTAAGATTGAAACTTTCCTTCTTATAACCATCAAACACTGGTATCCCTCTTTCCTTCAGATCATCTAGAAGTGGTTCCAAATACACATCTATGTCATTTTCAGGTTGTCGAGGGCCAGATATCAATAAAGACAACTTCAGATACTTCTATTTCATGCAAACCCATGGGGGCAAATTATAGATAGCCAACACAACTGGCCAAGTACTGTGTTGGGTACTCATATTTCCATGAGGGTTCATTCCATCTGTGGAGAGCGCTAGACACAAGTTCCTTGCTTCTTTGGCGAAGTCAGGATATTTAGCATCAAACTCTTTCCATTGTTGACCATCCGCTAGGTGTCTTAAGTTTCCATCTTCAATCCTTCTACTATTATGCCAAGTCAACATTCTTGCATCTTCTTCATTCAAAAAACTCCTTATGAATCTTTGTATTATTGGAAAATACCACAACACCTTAGCTGAGATCCCTTCCTTAGTCTTATAACGTCATACAGAGAAGCGCAGACAATATGATAATTTTTCATAATCTTTACGGTATAATATGCAGTCATTGGGACAAGCATGTATTTTCTCATATTCCATGCCAATTCTCTAATCATGTTTTTAGCCTCATATGTCTGACTCGGAAGAACATTACCGCCAGGAAGCATGTCACATAGCAAAGCTAGAAAATTCGTAAAACTCTTATCACTCCACCCATTTGTCCCCTTCAAGTTATATAACTTTACCACCGCGGAGAATTTAGTATACTTCTTACAATCAGTAAATAAAAGCATTTCAGATTGACTCAACTTCTCAATTAAATCATCAGCATTTATTTCCCCATCACCGATAGCTTCAAAATCATCAAATCCGTCATCTTCAACAAACTTCTCACCTAAAACAACTTCATTTGTAGGTGAACGATTATTTACACACACATCATATGCCTCATCCCCTATATCTAAACCAGCAGCTTCAGGTGTATGATTATTTACCTCTACACCAGATTCCCCATCCTCATCCTCTAATTCTCTGTGAAAAATGCAATGCCTATAATCTCTACTGAAACTATTATTTTCTAAGTGTATTTTGACATCTGGGATAGGCATAACCCTAATATTACCATATCTATTACAAGGGCAGGGGATTGATGAGTGGAGATGAAAATTTTTACTAACGAAATTGTAAAATTCAACAATTCCATCATTATAAATGGGATCACCAATTTCACCATCAATCATCCAAGTACGACCCATATATAAACCAGTAGCTATAAAAATGAGATTACATTTTTCAAGCTATAAAGATTAATGAGGCGACGACGACAAAGCTAACTTGTTCACCATCAGTCATTTTATTATTAATACCTTTGAAATTTCATTTATTTTTAGAGTTGCATAATCTAAGATGGTTCATATAAGAACTGTTGTAATTGTGCATGCATGCATGAGGTGAATAATGGTCAAACAACCAATAATAATAGGGCATGCATTGGTAAACTAAAATCACAAACTTTTCAGATTTCACAGTGGATATGTTATTACAACGGTTTTAAGAAACACAGTTGTTAATTGGTGTAATATGACAACGGCTTTAAAATAACCGTTGTTGATATATGTAATATGATAACGGCTTAACAAAGAACCGTTATCATTTTGCCTTCTTATTATTATAACAGTTCCAATTATTAGTATCTTATTATGTCGTTTCCATTCTTTTTTATTATTATAAGTAGAAAGTTAGTCATTATAATATTTTATTTGTTGTATTGCCTTTGAGTGTAAGGAGTACCATAATCCTGGAGGACACAAGAATTTTTCTGGTGATATTGTCTCTAAATTCCAGAGGATGGGGTAACAAAAAATGTAACAAATAACATAAATAATTAAACTTTAATTCAAATAACCACCATAATCAAAATACAACTCATAACGTAAGATAATAATTAAAGACTTAATTAGAATCTGATGAAGTATTAGGATAGTCTTCATGCCCAATTTCGGCATAGATCAAGTTGTAGACCGAATCTTCATCATCAGCGGGCAGCGCAGGTGGAATTGCCTCTTTCTCATATGACATAGGCACGGTGGCAGGAATGTGATGCCTCATGTAATGTCTCAACAGAAGATGATCAACATGGGTCGCAACCCATAGATAAGGGCCCTTTTGTCTAGCATCCGAATAGAAGTCCTCTTTCCCCACATCTTTCCCCGCAAATCTAGCCCCTAATTTTCTTGCCTGACGAAAACTATCATGGCAGTTGGCTTCGTCAAACTCGATAAAAGTGAAGTCTTCTTTCCCCGCATATCTAGCCCCTAATTTTCTTGCCTGATGAAAATATCATGGCAGTTGGCTTCGTCAAACTCGGTAAAAGTGAAGCCTACAAAACCTTGCTTGTTTGTAGACACATGGTACACTTTTTTAACCGCAGTTAAACCAGAGTCATGAAACATTTGCGCCAACCACCCAAAATTAGGGTTTAAACCCTTTCCATTGACTTCACAACGAACCGGGAGATTATGGAGACTGCAAGTAAAAGGTTGTGCGTAACGAGAACTTAATTGTAGCTCCGATACACTAGCCATATTTTTTTAAAGAGAAATTTAGAGAGAAATTAAAGAGTAAATGTTTGATAATTTTGGATTTTGACCTAAAACATTTATGAAGACATATTTATAGAATTATTTTGGTCAAATTGAATATTATTGGTCAAATGGAATATTTATTAATGTTCTGATAAAGTTTTGCATGCAGTGGTCAAACTGAGAAATCTAATCAAATAGTGACAACGGTTGAATTGAAAAACCGTTCTTTCATAATTGAAAATGATAACGGTTACAAGAAACCCGTAACTATAACATAACAATGGGTACCACAAACCGTTGCTGGTGTTGATTTAGTAACGATTTTTGAAATGCCATTTTCTTAAACTGGTAACGGTTGTCTAACAACCATTGATAAGAGAGATTTTATAATGAGCTTTTGGAAACCGTTAAAAATGTATTTTATAAAGTTTTGTTAAGTAGCCGTTGTCACATTATAATAACAACGGTTTTCGTGGAAAACCGTTATTCTCATTATCGCGGTCTAGGTTTCCGTCAATATTTAGAAAACGGAATCTAAGTGTTGTTATTAAATGCATTAAACCGTTGGGATACGCTGCTTATTGATTGCCAGATTTGGCGTAGAGAAACTTTATTAAATAAATAACAAGTTTAGTTATTACAAACATAAACTAATAATGATATACAACTCGTCTATGACTATGTCATCTACCTAGTGACTATGTACTCGACTCCAAAGTCCGTAGCACGGCCCGAATCCTGATCACGTCAACAAGCAAACCTGTACTTAACCTGCTCCCCATATGACCGGAAATATCATATGGATCGACACAGGCCATCCCGGAAATAGGTGACAATTACACAGACAGAAAAACGTCAGTTTTAGTAAATAAATAAAGTGTGACTCAACTCAAAGTGTGTGAGCATGAAACATGACTATGATATGAATGAGACGCTATCAAACAACCACCACATCGGTACGGGACATGCCCAGACGTACCCACAACCACCACGGTACCGGGACACGTCCAGACATACCGACAACCACACTGGTACCAGGACACGGCCAGATATACCAACAACCACAAACAAGTACCGGGACACGCCCAGACGTAGCGGGTCCGGAAGCCAACTGGATCCCCTGCCAGACATCGTGTCTCAACCACACGAGTCCCTCCATAACTCAAGCCATTAATGTGCACATCCCTCTTGGAGTGGGAAGCTCCAAGATGGAACTTGAGCATGATACGGTCTCCCAAGCGCCTCACGTCTCCATAACAACAAGTAAGTCACCAAGTCCTACGACAAACAAGACAATACAATAAATGCAAGATACCGTATAACATGCCAATTACCGACTCATTCAATGCAAATGAATGACATATGACTCATTAACAATTAGACAAATTATTGAAAATGAGTAGAATAAACCTACCTTTTAGCAAATCTCCATAAGCAATCCAAATAATAATAATACCGCTCCATAAAACCGTCACCTAAATACGATACTTAATGACGTATAATTATTAAGTAATTAAATTAAATACGAATTAGTTAATTAAATAAAAACCGTCTCAAATCTATTTAAAATCCCGACTCAATTACTCGCCAACCACATGGGTCAAAACCCTACTCACGACCCATTATACAATAATTAAAACTAATTCACAACGCCCACTATAAACGGTTCAAAACCGTGTAGCCCGAGCACTAACCACGACATCCATCATTTACCTCCACCACCGTGGCCACCGCCACCAGCCGTGGTGAGCACGGCCATCACCTCCTACCCACGACACCACACCCATGCTACCATCATGGCAGCAACAGCACGCAACACCACCACACATATGACAACAACAACACCCACAAACACACCACCGCACATATTTATAATTATTTATATAATTATAAAATAAGGAGTATTACATTTCTTCCTCTCCATATCTTTTATTTTTGTATTTCAATTCAACTAAGTAAGTTTAATACTGTATCAGAAGGCAAAATACTGTACCTGCTTACCACACTTATGCTACAATCTCATTTGCAAATATACATGTAAACTCACTACACCCCCACTTAAATGGAGGCATCGTAACCTTCAAATGTTCCAATGGCGAGATAACTATCGCTTAGTCGAGATACCTAGAGAATCTTAACAATTGTATGATTGTACCAGTAATATGGTAAGCAACTAAGCATGTAAATTTGTATTGTAAAAATTATTATAAATCCGTGTCGTTGTTCAAACACAAGGAACTGTATGTATCTTAACAGTTTACACACACAAGAGTAATTGCACTTCACTTAATTCTTGCCCTACAAATTCATCAATACAACACAATTACACAATTAAAATGAAATTAACACATTACCTCCGACTATTTAATTGTTTGAGCAACTTCAATCTTATAAATTGGAAACTCTGTAAACTCAATTATCACAAATGAACATTAATGGAATGCAAAATTCAAAACCTTAACCCACAAATACAACTCCAAACTTGTTACCTTTCAATTCGGTGATGCCTATTGTTGGTGTATGGGGGAGTATAGGAAGTAGAGTGGAGATTAGTTGTTTGTTAGTTGATTAGTTGAAGGTTGATTTGTTGGAGTTTAGTTTAAAGGAATTAGTTTGTGTATTGATTTGTTGTGAATTTGTTGGGATACACTTGGTTCACTTGGGTTCATTGAAATGGGAGGAGAGGTCCTCTTTTTATAGAGCTCCTCCTCCTTCTCCTACATCCTAAAAACACTCTAGAATAGGACATTCTAGAGTGGCCTAGATACGGAACTCTCTAGAGTTCCTTACCACTTATACACATGTCTAGAAGGTTCTAGGTTGTTCTAGATAAATCTAGAACATACATGACTCTTCAAGATCCTTCTAGACTCTTCTAGACTATTCTAGTTGTTTCTACATTATTCTAGCACATTCCGGATAAATCTAGAACATTCCGGAAACTTCTAGAATATACTAAAAGTCTCATACTTCAACACTCCTCCTTGAGACTTTTGGTGTAACACTCGCCTTGAATGTTCCTCTTCTTTTTCTTTTTTCTTTTGTATCGCCAAACTCGGAGGTTGCTCGATGTACGTCTCCTCCTGGAGTTAGTAGCATGATAAACAACCGGAGCAAATGTATCTCCGTAGTTTATTCCATCTTGTTGGGAGTATATTTTAACTATCAATCTTGCCCAATATTTGTTGATAGAACCGTCGCATTTTAACTTGGTTTCATAAACCCATTTTACACCAATTACCTTTCGATCTCTTGGCTTGTCAACCAACTCCTTTATCATATTTATCTCCTTCTCCATAGGTTCTTGCCACTCCTTGTGTTTGAAAGCCTCATCAAAGTCTTTTGGCTCCTCAAAAGTGAAGTAGCATCTTTCGCACTCTTCTGTATCTTGAATGGAGGGACATTCTACATAAATTTCAGATAGATTTTTCTTACCTTGTGCTCCCGTAGCATTCTCTGAATTGTCATTTGTGGATAGAGAAAGTGTATTAGGAGTTGATGGAGGTGTAGGAGGATCATTGTTGTTGGTTGTGCCAACATCGCCGTCTAAATGTTGTGGATGATCAGGGATTAGGGTCACATTTCTTTCTACCCTCTTTTCTTCCCAATTCCAGATTGCATCTTCGTAAGAAGATTCTCGAGTCTTCATCAATTTCTGATCATCATGGGAAGAAGATGTATCCTCGGAAGAAGATTCTCGAATCTTGAATTTCTGATCATGGGTGTGTAAGGATCCAATTAGCTCCGTCAGAGTGAGCTTCGATACATCCCTTGATTCCTTAATAGCATTGACAATCATGTCGAATTTGTTTGTCAATGTTACGAGAATTTTCTGCACAATCCTCGTGTCGGCGACTTCTTCACCATATATTTTCATTTGGTTAATTGTCTCCATTACTCTCCAAGTGTAGGTTTTTATGTCTTCATTTCTCCCCATTTTCAAATTTTGAAATGTTTTCTTAATGCAATAAGACGTAATGCCCTTATCCTTTCATCACCATAGAATTCTTTTTGGAGTAAATCCCATGCTTCTTTTGCGGTAGAAGCCCACATTATTTTTGGAAAAATGATCTCCGAAATGGTATCAAAGATGAAACACAGGGCTTTGGCGTCATTTATTTCATCCTCTTTTATTTTCTTTAAGGTGGCTTCGGTGGTTGGAACACCTTCTTGTTGTTTTTGGGGACCATTTTCCACTATCTCCCATAGTGCATTTGCTCTTAAGAAGAGCTTCATTTTAATGCACCAATGGTCATAATTTTCTCCTCTAAATAAATCTAGAAAATCTAGAGGAGCGGGCAATGGAGTGTTTGATGCGGAAGCCATAGTTTTATTTTGTTGCCCTAAGATCTTTAGAGCTCTGATACCACTTGTTGGTGTATGGGGGAGTATAGGAAGTAGAGTGGAGATTAGTTGTTTGTTAGTTTATTTAGTTGAAGGTTGATTTGTTGGAGTTTAGTTTAAAGGAATTAGTTTGTGTATTGATTTGTTGTGAATTTGTTGGGATACACTTGGTTCACTTGGGTTCATTGAAATGGGAGGAGAGGTCCTCTTTTTATAGAGCTCCTCCTCCTTCTCCTACATCCTAAAAACACTCTAGAATAGGACATTCTAGAGTGGCCTAGACACGGAACTCTCTAGAGTTCCTTACCACTTATACACATGTCTAGAAGGTTCTAGGTTGTTCTAGATAAATCTAGAACATACATGACTCTTCAAGATCCTTCTAGACTATTCTAGTTGTTTCTACAGTATTCTAGCACATTCCGGATAAATCTAGAACATTCCGGAAACTTCTAGAATATACTAAAAGTCTCATACTTCAACACCTATCTACATAGTATTCTTGGGTATCTTATGAGGTAAAATAATTACAGCAATATTGTCAATTGAAATAACACGTAAAGATATAAATTAAGAAAAGAATTGCATAAGGTGATTCTAACACAATCAAAACTTATACGGAGTAGCATTGAAAAATTACATGTGTAGTAATTGTAAATGAAATTTCAGTTTCAAAAAAAAAAAAATACCCTAAGAGGATTGCCTTCCAACTTTTAAGATTTGATAATCCTATAGTAATCTCAATGTCCTAGAGTTATTCATTGGAGAGATTAATGGTTCACTGAAAATCAAAAGAAAATGTGTTAAAATAATGTTCATATTTGAATTCTGTATATGTGGTGTAATGTATCGATTGCCATTAAAATCATTGATAGGATGTTCTTATACTACAGCTATTTATGGACAAGATGGTGTAACTCTGCAAAGATCAATTAAACTTCTCTTTAATTAATTAACCAAGCAACTGCTCAAAAATTTTAAAAAGAGAGGAAGGAGTTGACATACCATGCACTCAAATGGTAAGCACATGCCAGGATGTATCGGTCCCATTTCTACGAGCGGCTTGGACAGTTGCTTCAAAAATTTGATCGAGAAAATGGACGGATGGCAAAAAGTTAAAAACTCAATCTCCAATTGATGATGTAATCCATATAATGGAGTTGGTAACCAAGAAGAAATAATGGTGTGATCAATTAAGGCATTTAATTTAAGATGGCCCTTTGTTCCTTATGTAAAGCTATACGAAGGCGTGGGAAGTTGATGGGATGAAGGAGATCAACAGTCCTATGACCAATTAAGACATTTAATTGACCTTTTTTGTTTTGTTTTCTTTCGATGGGAAAATCGGGTAATACTCAATCAGGTGGCACAACTCGATGTCTGATGTGGCATCAAAATAACCTGTGACACATGGCGTTTTGATGGAGCCTCAAAAAGCCTTTTTAAATTATTATTATATAGATTTGTGAAATGGAAATCAAATGAAGTTGGCAGAGAGAGTAATTAATGAGTAGAAATGTTAGTGGGGTAGTGTGGAGCCAATTTGCTTTTTTCACTAGTCTTAAACCCGTTTAAATTGCACGGGTTTGCTTTTTCAAATATTGTTATCGCAAAATACTTATTTATTAATATTATAATGCAAGAAATATTGATAACTATAATCTTAATATGATATTATGACCTTGTTTTTCAAACTTACGCGGAATTTGGGGTTTTTATATATAATGTCATTAATTTTAAAAAGTTTATGTATCGGGATCCTAACTCAAAATTGTGACCCGTGACCCATGACCTGTGACATATGACTACCCGTAATATAACTTTAGTGTCATTAATTAGTATTATTGTTTTTATGTTAGCTAACTAATTTTGTAATATAACTTTAATTATGTAGTAGAAACATCATACATAGGAATAATATGAATGCTAGCTAACTATATTTATAATATAACTTTGATAATGTATCAGAAACATAACTAAACATCTAATGACCTTTGTTAATTCTACAATGTATAGCGTAGGATATAATGAATTATGGATAAGATCTACTATTGTAGTTAGTCAATTCCTAAAATTTTTAATATTAATCAATATAAATGATTCGTTATGGTCAATAGGTCGAATAGTTGTACTATGATACTATATGGTGTCCTCTTTGTAGCTAAATTTGAATTTCTAATTCGTTTGCTACTCGGGTGACTTTATAGGTCTTGACTTATACATAAAACAAAAGTATTCAAATAAAACAATAACACAAAATTAGTAAAATTGCACATGTCTAAATAGGTGTACGTAGCTAGACCCGTATAAATAAGTAAGCCTATTTTTGATCATCTAGTCTAACTTATGCATGTTCATAGAACCTATGCATGGATAAAATGAAAATTTTGAGTCGTGCACGTGTAAAATAACAATTTTAACCCGCTTTTTTTTTGGTACGTTCTCCCTCTCATTTATTAGATTACTCACATTTTCTTTGTTCGGTATATTCAACTGATTATTTACGTTTCCTTTAATGGGTTTATATTAATAATTAAACGTAAGTACTCTTAAAAGTTACATGTACGTGAGATTATAGTGAGATTATAAAATATGCGTCAAAAGTGAAGGTAAAGAATCTGATAAATAAAAGAGAATATTGTTAATTATTGAAACACAACAAAAATGATAAGGGTCACATGTACATGTTTAAAACGATTTAGTTGAACGATGAGATATTCAAACCCCTCGTATTGTCATATAAAATTATAAATGTATAATGATTAAAAAGTAGATGAGATATATTATACTCCCTTCGTCTCGCCCTTTTGTTGCCTTATTCCACTTTGGAGTGTATTAGTCAATTGTTATCCTTTCTATTTTAGGAATGCATTTGATGAGCAATTTGGTCCTTCATATTCAATTTGGCCCACTTGTCAACTTGTAATTGCTCTCCTCCTCTTTCTTTGGTCTTTGTGCCAAAACCAAAGGAAAACATACGACCGGGATGGAGGGAGTACATAATTTTTATAAAATGTAAGACACACTACCAAAGTACCAATAAAGTCATGTAAATTGTCACTATTAACGACATTACGATAAAATGTAAATATTTCATAATAAAATGTTACCATCGATTTATTATTAGAATGTGACAATTTTAGTTTTAACATTTTATCAATAAATGGTCACTTTTTATCATAAAACGTAAGACATTTTCTCGTCTTGAGTTAAGATCGTCCTATTCTTTCCCCAAAAGTTTATAAAGTGATAGCCAATAAACAAAAACAATTGGCAATTGGGTCATAAGTCCATAAACATTATTCCGTATTTGGCAGACCCTCTTAACGCTCTATCATCTTAAGATTTATCACTCCCTTAAAAACCCTATTACTCCCTCACTTCCGCCAACCCCTTGTTTTCATTTTTCTCTTCTCTCTCCCTCCGTTCTCAATTCACCTTCCATTATTCTTAATTTTTTCCACAAAAATAAAATAATTATTTCAATTAAATTATCAATTACCCACTTATATATATATATATATATATATATATATATATATATATATATATATATATAGATGAGTTCTTATAAGTCCACAAATTTGGTTGAGTCCCTAAGTCCTAATCTTAGCCACTCATTTTTTGGATGTAACTTCAGTACTTTATGAGTGTAACTTTAGTCCATAAGTGTAACTTTAATTCTTTATGAATGTAACTTTAATCATTTAAATCATTTTTTAATATAAAAAATTTGAATTTGTTCATTTTAAGTCATTTTTTTATACAAAAATTTGAAATTATGTTATATAATCTTATTTTAAATATATAAACTTAAATTTATGTAATTTTAAGTGTAACTTTAATTCTTTACGAGTGTAACTTTAATCATTTAAATCATTTTTTAATATAAAAAATTTGAATTTGTTCATTTTAAGTCATTTTTTTATACAAAAATTTGAATTTATGTTATATAATCTTATTTTAAATATATAAACTTACATTTATGTAATTTTAACGATTTATGTAACTTCAATCCGTTATGAGTGTAACTCTACTGTTTTACAAGTGTAATTTTAGTATTTTAAGGATGTAACTTTAATTTTTTAAGTCATTTTTTATGTAAAATTTATGTAATTTTTAATTTATGTTGAAATTTTATAATTTTAACACAATTTTATGTAACTTTACTCATTTACGATTGTAACTATAGTCATAATAAGTGTAACTTTAGTCCGATATGAGTGTAACTGCAATCCGTTAAGAGTGTAACTTTAGTCCGATATGAGTGTAAAAAAGAGACTGATAAGAGTGTAACTTCAGTCTGGTAAGAGTGTAACTTTTGTTCGATAAGAGTGTAACTTTAGTCAGATATGAGTGTAAAAAAGAGACTGATAAGAGTGTAACCACCGCCATGACCCTCGCCGCTTTCTGACCACAAAGCACAAAAAACAAAAAAACTGAATTAAAAAAAAACGAATTGGAAAAATAACATGACCACCAACGCCACCACCCTTGCCGCCACCATCAGCCAACAAAAAAAATGAAAAAAAAACGATTACACACATAAAACCGAGATCCAAAGGACCTCAAAAAAAAAAAAATAGATCCACCATATTAACGCTACATCTTCCTCTCCTCTCTTCCTTTCGCGCGACAAACACCACCAATCCGACCATGACCACCTCCATTGTTTCAATTCTAGTGTTTTAGATATAGTTTTTTTGGATCTCATGTTTGGTGGGGGTGGCTCGTGGTGGTGGTGTCGACGGAGGAGAGTGAAGGAGGGACGTTTATGGTAAATTTTTGAAACAAAATGAAAAATATCAATTTTTTATGTGTAGATCTGAAAAAAAAATAAAAGAAAAAGGATAAAGGAGAAGGGGTGACGGCGAGTAGAAGGCAGCGGCGGCAGGTGGTGTGTGGTATGGTCGGTGTGGCGTCGTTGCAGTAGTGGTGGCATGGCAACATTAGCGTGGTGGCGGCAGTGGGATGATGGTGGTGGCGGCGGTGGAATGGTGGCGGCAGTGGAGTTTAGAGAGAGATGGGAAGAAGAGAGAGAAGTGAGAGATTTGTGTTGTGAGGAATGAAATGAGAGATTAGGGTTTGTGGTATTTATATCACAGCCCTTTATTTTAATCTAATCCTAGCCATCCATTATTTAGATCTAAGGGCTTGGATGAGGACTCAAGGACTCACCTAAATAAGGTGGATTTATATGATCCCTTTTCTATATATATATATATATATGTGTATATATATATATATATATATATATATATATATATGTATATATATATGTATATATGTGTATATATATATATATATATATATATATATATATACACATATATACTCATATATACATATATATACACATATATATATATATATACACATATATATATATACACATATATATATATATATAGGCCGGATCCGGTGAGGCCGTTAATTATGGCGAGGCGGCTAGCCTCACCAATTTCTTTCATTAAGCAAATTTATGGACTAACTTCCTATTATTATTTGGGCTGAAAATTGAGGGGTCATTCCAAATCTTTTCATTTAGCCCAAAATACTTTCTCTCTCTAAAATAATAAACCATACAAAGGCCCAAATACACACCCTCTCTCTAAAATATAGCAAAACACATTCAACGTTCGTAACAACCAACATTCGTTTGCAGCTGTTCGTGCGTTCTACTCATTCAACGCAAATTTTGTCCATAAACTCATCAATTTGCAACGATTGTTTGTAGATTTCAGCTAAACAACATACAAAACGTCGATTGAAGTAATTTCGGAAGAAGATTTCGATTAATTTTCAGGTAATTTCATTATTTTGATCAAAATTGAGTATATTCACACAATTCTGTCAATTCACTCATAAATTGACGATATCGGGTTCGAATTTGATCAAATTGAACGATTTCGTAAATAGAACTTTTAAATTTGACCAATATTTTGAGCGATTTCCTTTTTTTCGCGATTTCGTACTACTTACTACATTGTTTTTGACGATTTTGCAGCTCTAATTGCTATAGAGATTGTAGACATCACAATGATTGAATCAGGTATATCGTTTTTTGTGTAATTATTGTAAAATCTCATGTTTTCTGATTCAATTTGCATTTATCAAAATTTATGCTCGATTATTATGGAATATATGGATCGATTTTGTATTTCAGTTTTTTTGCAAGGTTTAGTTTATGAATTGAGTTGAATTTGTGAATATTAGGACCTAATTGTGTGACTGTAAGAGTTTGTTGAATTGTTACTGTAAGAGTTTATGAATTGAGTGGATTTTGCTGTTTGGTGAATCTCAGACCTTATTTTGTGAATCTCAGACCTAGTTTAGTGAATCTTAGAGCTTGTTTTGTGAAACTTGGTCATCATAAGTGGTTAGAATCACCTTTTCTGCTCTTTTACTTATTTGGTGAATCTTAGACCTTATTTCGTGAATCTCAGACCTTACTCAGTGAATCTTAGCAAATGATGATAGTGTGATAATTAAAACATAAGTAATATTCAGCAAACTTAAAAATCTTGTAATTTTTCATCACATAAAATTTCGCAGGTTCATGGCTTTCGAATTAACTAAACAACAACATTCAAAAATAAAATAAATAAGAAGCTGAAAAATTAAGCAAGATATGATATTTGTTTAGTTTATCAATCACCCCTATTTGTTTGAGGCAATGCACAAAGAGCAATATTGATATAGCTATAGGTGCACCATTCATCTACATCAGCGAGTGATCTTCCTGCGTGTTTAGATGAATAAGGGACTCTTCTACATAATATTCTGAGACTTTTTATTCTAAAACTTTTTATTTCTAAATCACCTATTCTGCTCTCTTCCTTCATTTGTGAATCACAGACCGTATTTAGTGAATCTTAAGCCTTGTTTTGTGAATGTGAGATATGACTTTGTGAACCTTTTATCTTCTTAGGTGTTGATTCAAATGTCACCAACAACTCACAGTGTAGTGTGATGCCCCGTGTCGGTTGTAGTGAAGTTCCTTGCTCTAATGTTGGTTCTGGTAAGGATGGTGAGGGTTCTACTGCTGTCTTAACAACCCCTACAATGCCAACTATTGCCACACCTACTACTTTGGTAACTTACACACCGGGTGGCACTGAGCAATGGATAAGTAGGATTGAAGAGAAGTTTACACCCGTGGTTGGCAAAACATTTGTGGACTTAGAGTCAGCGATGTTGTTCTATAAAATTTATGCTATTGCTTGTGGGTTTGAAGCAAGGAAGTCTTCAACTAAGAGGTTTAAAGATGGTGTTATTCGAACAAAATGCATGGTTTGCCATCGTGAAGGTTTTAATAAGAAGAAAAATCGTCCTCCCAAAGCTGATGCAAAAACAACAACCGTTGAAACTGGTGACAAAACAAAAGCTGGTGCAATAAGTGGAAATACAAAAACAACTGCTAAAACCGGTAAGAAAAGGGGTGGAGGTGGTGATGAGGAGGCCGAGAGTTCCAATAAGCAAAGAGGTACAAGAATAACCAAAATTAAAAGGTGGGGTTGTGAAGCGATGATCAAATTCATGTTCCATGAAAACATCTACAAGATTGAACAATTCCGTGAGGGTCACAATCACCCAGTGACGCCTGTCAAAAATAGGGAATTTGAGAAACTTGCTGACAATATAAATCAACTGAATGAATATCATAAGCAATTGATTATCCAAAATTCCAGATTGAGTGTCGGGGCTAGTTTAACATACAACTTATGCAAGGAACAAGTAGAGGGTTTCGAAAATGTGGGAGCTACCCTTATGCAGTTCAAGAATTTCCAAAGGAATGTAAAGTGTCTACTTAATGGCAAGGATGGACATATGTTCGTCTCTCGTTTAGAAACCCTCCGAGAGACAAAAGGGTTGGTATTTGCATATGAAACAGATGCTGACAGTGCTTTGACAATAATTTTTTGGACAAATGCGGATTCCATCAGATGTTGCGCATTGTTTGGTGATGCTATTTCATTCGATCCAACCTATGGAACGAACAAAGATAACATGAAATTCGCGCCTTTCACTGGGATTGACAATCACAAAAAGTCAATAACATTTGGATGCGTGCTTTTAGAGCATGAAGACGATGACTCATTTATTTGGACATTTCAGCAGTTTCTGAAAGCAATGGGTGGTAAAGAACCCAATTACATCATCAGTGACCAAAATGCCGGAATAATAAATGCAAACCAGGTGTGTTTGGAATATCTTACTTTTGTGAAACTGGTTATTTATTTGGTGAATCTAGGAACATTATTCGTGAATCTTGAAGTTTATTTTGTGAATCATAGAGCGTGTTTTGTGAACTTATATGGTAATTTTGTGAAACTTGATCATAAGTGGTTGAAATCATGTGCTTTGCTCTTTTCCTTATTTTGTGAATCTTAGGGCTTGTTTTGTGAATCTTAGATCTTGATTTGTGAAACACAAAGCTAATATTCTTAAACTTGGTCATAAGTTGTTGAAATTGCTTAATTTTTTATTTCTCTTATCTTGTGAATCTGAGACCTTGTTTAGTGAATCTTAAAGCTTGATTTGTGACCATAGAAGATAATACTCTGACAATAGATAATGTGGATTTTGTGACTTGAAGCCGTGTTCAAAAAGCAAGACATCGCTTTTGCATGTGGTACATTATGAAGAAAGTAACAGACAAGGTTGGGAGCACAATTTGCAAAGAGACTGATTTCTTAAGTCGTTTGAACAATGTTGTCTGGAGCGAGGACTTGGAGCCTGAGGAATTTTAAGAGAATTGGGCTAAGGTCATTAGCGAGTTCTCGTTAGAAGGAAATAAATGGTTGACTGGCAAGTTTGTGGAACGAGATCAGTGGACACCCGCTTATTTCAGAAATGTGCCGATGGACAACATTTTAAAAACCACACAAAGATCAGAGAGTTCGAATAGCTTCTTCAAGAGATTTGAAAATAAATATGGGACTCTCGTAGAATTTTGGATGAGATTTGAGAGTGTCATGGACCAACAAAGGCACAATCTAAAGCTTCTTGAAGCACAGAGCCACAACTCAATGCCAGAAACGCTATTCAGGTCAAACTGGGAGGCCCATGCAGTGAAGGTCTATACACATGAAGTGTTCTTTGACTTCCAAGAGGAGGTTAAATTTTCGGTATATGCGTGTAGTGTTTGTGGATACACCTCACCAGATCCAGTAACTAACTTTGAAGTTTCAATTGTTGAGGACGCAAACAAGCGAAACAGATATGCAGTTGAGTACAATAGGAGAACAATGGATGTCCGTTGTACATGTAAATTGTTTGAAAGGAAAGGTATTTTATGCAACCACATCATTTGGATTTGCTCGGGAAAGTTGAAGGAAATACCTGAGAAATACATTTTGCGTAGGTGGAGTAAGAATGCACTCAGAAACCCGGTTTATGATTTGAATGGAAATCCGCTGGAAAACTATGATCTTACTGGTAATAGTAAATTTGGAATGTCTCGGGTGTGGTCTGAGATTTACGCAACTGTTGGTATGCTCAAAAGAAAAGAAGAAGAGTCAGATATGAAAGAGTTTGCCAAGCTAATTAAAGAATTCTGAGAGAAGTTGGAGCCAAACCCAAAGCCTTTGACCAAAGAACAAGAATTGGAGGTCCTTCTCAACTGCAAGGCTCCAAAAGAAATCAAGATCTTACCACTTAAAGTCGCTAGAAACAAAGGTAGTGGTAAAAGGATGGTGAGCAGCAAAAATAAGGCAATTATGAAGGCAAAAAAACCTAAAAGGTTGTGTGCTAAGTTTAAACGCATGTCACAACACGATAAAAGAAATTGTCCAAATGAGTTTGCAGAGCATCCTCCTGAGAATCAAGTATGTATAATTCTACTATTGTCTTTCCATTTTAGTATTACTTGAAAACGCAACTACTATTGTCTACTAATTCTTTTTTTTTTTTTTTTAAAAGTATCTAATCAAGGTTTGATTCTTCACATAGGGAGACACATCAGAAGAAGAGGAAGAAGGGGAAGAAGTCGAGAATGAAGAATGATGTAAAGGAGTATTCTTAAGCAACGAGAATAGAGATGACGATTGAAGAAGACAAGTTTTGATAGTTTTATTTTGGTCAATGTTGTGAATCCTGGACCTTATTTTGTGAAACTGGAACGTAAAATTGTGAAACTTGGTCCTGAATCTAGCATCAAGCATTTTTATCATTTCAGACCTTATTTTTTGAATCTCAGACCTTATCTTGTGAATGTCAGACCTTCTTAAGTGAATCTTAGGGCTTGTTCTGTGAAACTTGGTCGTGGTTTAAAATCACTTATTTTGCTCTTAATTTTATGAATCTCAGACCTTATCTTGTGAATCTCAGACCTTGTTCAGTGAATCTTAGGGCTTGTTCTGTGAAACTTGGTCGTCGTTTAAAATCATCTATTTTGCTCTTAATTTTGTGAATCTCAGACCTTATCTTGTGAATCTCAGACCTTGTTCAGTGAATCTTAGAGCTTGTTCTGTGAAACTTGGTCGTGGTTTAAAATCATCTATTTTGCTCTTAATTTTGTGAATCTTGGGCCTTGTTTTGTGAATCTCAAACCTTGTTCAGTGAATCTCAGAGCTTGTTGATTTACTTACGACGTTTATTTGTTTTTAATGTTGTGAATGCTAGACTTTATTTTGTCCAATTGTTTACTTGCAAAGTTTGTGAATCCTACGGAAGGTGGAAGGTGATTTAGTGAAACATGAACTTAAATGTGGGAAATCGTATAACAGTAGTCCAAGCCAAGCTCAAATTGCTCAACTCAATGTCAAATTAGCTACATAAGTCACATAAGTGACCCAAAAAAATTATTATGACTTTACAACTATCAAATATCTTTACAAGAGTTGATGAAGGCAACAATCTTTACAGGAGCCTCAACCCACTTTTGCATAATATGACTTCACATCATCCCATCAACTCGGACAATTGTCTTCTTTAATTAAACACCTGTACAACCAAAAACAAGTACAATCGACTTATTTACGAAATATTCGCCAAAGTTATGAAGAAATGAACTTCACATCATTTTTAAGACAATGAAGTGTACCTTTTTAGTATTTTCATCCCATCTAAGTAGTTCCAACATGATCGATTTTCGATATTGTGGCAATTTCTACAAAGAGTGACATATATTAATGAAGTATATAGACAACCTATCTTTATTTGGTGAATATCAGACCTTGTTTTGTGAATCTCAAACCTTGTTCAGTGAATCTCAGAGCTTGTTGATTTTAAACCACTTATAATGACCAAGTTTCACAAAACAAGCTCTAAGATTCACTGAACAAGGTCCGAAATTCGCAAGATAAGGCTTTATTTTCGTATACTAATGAACTTACCTCAAAATATTCACTTTTGGTCCGTAAAACATCATCATCCAAGGCACTCAACCACTTCAACAGAAAAACTCCACAATCAAAACTAGACAAAAAAAAAAAACAGCAAATGGTTTAAAATCAACAAGCTCAAAATAATAACTATTGATCTGTTAACAAAAGGAAAAAGATACATGCTTATATACCATGTTGTTTGTTGAGGGACTTCGAGATTAACAAATTCGTTCGTGTGCATGAACTCCAAAGATTTATATGACTCTCCCAAAATAGTTGAAACATGATACAACTGAAAAAGAAAAGGCAATAACAAGATCAAAATATATTTTGGAGTATACTTTTAAAAGAAAAGGCAATAATAATATTTTGGAAAAAAAATTCATACAAGCTCTTTGGCATGCTTGTTGTCAGGATCCACATTAATATCCACGCTTAAGTCAAGGATGAAATTTTGTCCCTGCTTTATATCACAGACACAAGCCCACCAATGCTTCGGCGTGTCACTATGCAAAGGGATAAAAACCTGAGATAGTAAATGTACAAGACAAACTAAGAGATTAATGCTGTAATAAGGAAAATAAAGTCCATGATTTACAAAATAAGGTCAAGGATTCACAAAATAACATCCAGGATTCACAAAACAAGTTCCAGGATTTACAAAATAAGTTCACAAAATAAGGTCCAGGATTCACAAAATAAGGTCCAGGATTCACAAAATAAGTTCACAAAATAGGGTCAAGGATTCACAAAACAAGGTCCAGGATTCATGAAATAAGGTCCAGGATTCACAAAATAAGGTCCAGGATTCACAAAATAAGGTTCAAGATTCACAAAATAATTTCACAAAATAAGGTCAAGGATACATAAAATAAGTTCACAAAATAAGGTCCAGGATTCACGAAATAAGTTCCAGGATTCACAAATAAGTTCACAAAACAAGTTCCAGAATTCACAAAATAAGTTCACCAAATAAGTTCCAAGATTCACAAAATAAGCTCCAAGATTCACAAAACAAGTTCCAAAATTCACAAATAAGTAAAATAAACATCACAAATATCTGACCTTGTCGATATGGCTACCATCAACTGGAGTGTAATTGTCCTTTATGTATTGACCCCAAATAATGGGGTTGTTTTCTCGATAAAGACCCTACAAGTCACAAAAAGGCAATTTTAGAAACAAAGCAACTTTAAGAATGAAAAATACTTGAATATCAACGTATAAAGGATTTGAGACTGACAAATATTGTTGTTGGCAAGTAGAGTATATTTGTTCTACCGAGTGTGCACTTAATTCCAAACATATCAATGACCTACAAAATTAAATTTGTTAGGAAACATACACATCGAGTGACCTGATTTTATGAAACGTGAACAAAATGAAACAGGTTGAGTGGCGTGAACAAAATGAAAACATGGGCAGGAAAAGGAAATTACTACTCAGGGGTTACTTACCTGATCCATAATAAGGCCACGCGGTCCAAGGGTCTGCAAAGCATCTCTTGTGACTTCCATCCACGGAGTGGACACCATAACCTCACTTCATTATTGATAAAATGCAATTAGTAGATATATTTATTACAATAAAAAAATCAAAAAACCAAAGCAAAAATATGACATTACTGTTGAGTTTTCTTTGATCTCTTTCGAAGACAATTCATCAATTCCATGTCAGTGTATCGAGGCCATTCTAGTGCATCATTTTGTACTATTTCTCTGGATAGGTTCTCAGAACATGTAGTAATTTTATCGCACGCCCTCAACTCCTTACTGGCAGATGGTTTATCGAGGCCGGAAACAATTGGTGTAGAAGGAGGATCACTGTTCCCTACCACTGGAGGAGGAGGAGTAGAAGTCGCAGGAATAGCTAGAACAGTAACGGTGGGGTGAGTGGGCTCAAAGACAGAGGGGACATCATCAATAGCACTGGAACTTGTTTGCATATCTCTTTCGCTTGTTCTCCTCCTATTGTACTCAACCCACCGTTCTTAATTATGATGATCATCCGCTACCACTGTGGGCTCAGAATGGTCAGGTTGTTCATCATTGACGAAAGGGACATCATCATTGACGGGAGGGACATCATCAATAGTAGTATTATGAGAGGGAGATAAAAGATGATCAGGTTGTTCATCAGCTTGAATACAAGACGTTGAAGGTTCAAGTTGAGATAAAAGATGATCATCAAGTGGTATGATTTGGCATTCTGGTTTTGGTGGTGAACGACGTAACTGTATTGGTTGCAAAGCTTCACCCATCACGTCCAATGCCTCCAACAATTCAGCTTTAGACCACCCACACATTCTCTCCAGATTATCCCCACTATTACCCTCCACACTCTCTTGGACATTACCCTCCACACTCTCCTGGACATTACCCTCCTCATTATTGTCTTGTTGAGATAACCTAAAACCATCAGCCATACCATATACAGCTGCAACTAGTTTAGAAACTGTTGCTGAGGAAGGTAGTTTGCTGAGAGCTTGGCTAGCAAGAGATTTGTACTCCACGAAAGCTTGAGCCATGAACTTTGCGGAAAGCGCAAGTTTATTAACAAACTCAGTAGTACTACCTGAATTGTTAGGTGGAGAAGGATCAACCTTTGCAGAAAGCGCAAGTTTATTAATAAACTCAGTAGTACAACCTGAGTTGTTAGGTAGAGGAGGATCAGTAGGTTCTTCATCTTCATATTGTTGTTGTTCACTCGTTGGCTTTGAAGACTGCCTAAACTCAATAGTAGGAAGCAGCAAAGGTGCATGTGGCTTATGTTGAGTGATGAGCAGTGGAGGCTCAATAGAACCCTTGCCGGAAGTTTTCTTGTCCGAATTTTTGTCATTCACTTCCTCCTTAACTCTCTGGGATATAGCTTCTTTAGTCCAAGTTGAGAGCGTTGGAAACTGCCGAGTAACAAGGCGTGATTTGAAGACATATCGGTCTAGATAAATAAAAACCAAGACCATAATAGGTCCACCAAACCAATTTTCTTTCAGCTTTTTGGTCTCGCACTCCTCCTTTTGCCAAGACACAACTTGGGCAGCCAATTTACGTTTGATGAAATTGCACCAGTTGAATTCGGAGATCAAGTCAGTGTTTACCAAACTTTTAAGAAGTCTCAAACTTACCCGATTGCCTACAACACCGCCTAAAAGAGCATTGAAGATATAAATGATGAAAGTGCGTTTGAAATCATCTCCACCATCTCTTTGTGTAGAGAGCTTTTGCATAATGTCTTTGACCTCAATGGAACTACCTTTGTATTGACTTCTGAACTCCTCCAAAACAGACAAATAAGAAGGGCACTTATCTCCAATTTTTGCTTCAACGACAATGTTTGGACCCATTGGCAATCCCAGGAATAGATGTATATCTTCCTCTAAAATAGGAAGTTTCCCATCAAACAACGATCCTTTTAAGGGGTAATAATTTGAAACTAGCCAATACGCCAAGTGACCCGGAACAACATCTGTTTTAAGATGCAAGAGAGAACCAAATCCCATTTGTTGTATAGCTTGAATCTGGTTATCTGATGGTGGATTGTCCTCGTTGTTGAGAAAATTGTAAAGCCCAGCAGGAGACATCCGAGTCCTAAACACAGGCAATCGCTCTTTATAGGTTCTTTTCTTTTTTTTCAGCGGGTTCACATACTTCACTAGTAGAGGTAGCTCGTTCCGATCGCTTCATTTTAGCTTGCTTCCTATTATGCACCAAGTAAGGCAAAATAACATCAGAACTAAAATCCAAAATGTAAACATTTGAAGTAAGTTTAACAACAGAATATCCTGATACATATAACCTGGCCTTTTCTTAAAAGTGAATGCTTGATCGCATTACCCATATATTAAATTTTTTGATTGAATGCTTGATTGTTCAATGTCTTTTTCTTGGGAATGGAAGTGTTATTAACAAATCTTCAAAATATCCTGATACATACAACCTGGCCTTTTTCTTAAAAGTGAACTCATAATCTTCACCAATTTTTTTTTTAATTATTTGAACTAATAATCTGATACTTTATTTAATGAATCTCAGCCTTTATTTAGTGAATCTTAGCCATTATTTAGTGAATCCTGGGCCTTGTTTTGTGAATCTCTGTTGTTAAACGTTACTGATGCAATTTATTTATTTCTTTTTGTGTGAAGCAGAGACCCTAGTTTGTGAAACTAGAAGGTTATTTTGTGAAACTTAATAACTAATATACACAACCTGGGTAAGATTAAAAACTGAACTAATAATCTGAACCAAAAAGTGAACTTGTGAATCTCAGTCCTTGTGTTTGTGAATCCTATAGCTATTTTTGTGAACCCTTTAGGAATGACCTATTTTGCTCTTTTCTTATTTGTGATCCTCAGACCTTGTTTTGTGAATCTTGAGGCTTAATTTGTGTAACTCGAAGATAATATTCTGAGACGTTTTATTTCTAAATCACCTATTCTGCCCTCTTCCTTCATTTGTGAATCACAGACCTTATATAGTGAATCTTAAGCCTTGTTTTGTGAATTTGAGATGTGACTTTGTGAACTTTTTATCTTCTTAGGTATTGAATCAAATGTCACCAATGCCTCGTGTCAGTTGTGGTGAGGTTCCTTGCTCTAATGTTGGTTCTGGTCAGGATGGTGACGGTTCTACTACTGTCTTAACAACTCTTACAATGCCAACTATTTCCACACCTACTACTTTGGTAACTTACACACCGGGTGGCACTGAGCAATGGATAAGTAGGATTGAAGAGAAGTTTACACCCGTGGTTGGCAAAACATTTGTGGACTTAGAGTCATCGATGTTGTTCTATAAAATTTATGTTATTGCTTGTGGGTTTAAAGCAAGGAATTCTTCAACTAAGAGGTTTAAAGATGGTGTTATTCGAACAAAATACATGGATTGCCATCGTGAAGGTTTTAATAAGAGGAAAAATCGCCCTCTCAAAGCTGATGCAAAAACAACAACCGTTGAAACTGGTGACAAAACAAAAGCTGGTGCAATAAGTGGAAATAGAAAAACAGCTCCTAAAACCGGTACAAAATGCAAATGAGATGTAGCTACTGAAAACTTAACCAACAATACATTTTAAAACTGGCAATATAGAAGGATAAGATAATGAAACATGCATCCAAAGAACATGTATCCAAAGAACATGCATCCAAAAGAACGATAAATTAATCACAAAACCATACGCAAGCAAGCTTACAAAAACTGGCAATATAGAGACTACTAAAATTGAACGAAATAAGCAAGAGAATCGAAATCTACTAAAAAAATGGAAAGGAACATACGAAAAAGAGGAGAAATCGACTTCAATTATGCTCGCAAAAACCCTAAACCCTCAATAACAAAAACCTGCATAATAAAAACAATAATTTGATGAATTAAAGAAGTTGATCGAAAATTATGGTGAAAAAAACGAAACAAAAGGAGGATGAATCGAAACTTGAGAAAGTAGATAGAAAATACCTAATTTGCGGATGATAGCGACAGTAGAAACGATAATGCTAATGGCAGACGAAAAGCTCAATGATAACGGCGGATAATGGCGACGACGGAAGTGAAATTGGAGCACCGAATATGGAAGTTGAAGAGAGAGACAGATAGTGAATATGGAAGTTGAAGAGAAAAAGAAGTTTGTATTTCTAATTTTGAAATTGTGAAATTTTGTAATGAATGGTGGATCTTTACTTAAGAAGTTTGTATTCCTAATTTTGTGAATCCTGGAACTTATTACGTGAAAGTGGAGCATGAAATTGTGAAACTTGGTCATGAATGTTATAATCTTCACTTAAGATGTTTCTTTTACTCAATGTTGTGAATCCTGGAACATATCTTGTGAAACTGGAACATAAAATTATGAAACCTAAACCTGAATTCGGCATTAAGTATTTTTGTGAATTTAGTCTTTAGTCTTTTTTATATTGTGGATTTTGTGAATTTAGTCTTAAGTCGATGTCATTGTTTCCGAGTGAAGTAAAGCCTGAATCCAGCATCGTTTCCCAATGAAGTAAAGCCTTTAATCGATGTCATTGTGCCAAAGGTATATCAATCCATTAATCATGTAATGTACATAATACAGAAAAAGAAGCGAATAAAATGAGAAGAAGGCTTGCATTAAACATCTTTGTCTCTCAATAAAAGACCGTCATACAAAGTACAACCGTCTCATCTTATGGTCAAATCCAAGTTTCACAATTTCTTGTAGCATTATATTCTCGACTACTCACTACATTCTCGGCTACTCAAATACAAGACTAAAGACTAATCAATTCATGGTACCATTACAAACAAACAAGGTCGGGAATATGGCCGAATTTCACCATTTCGAATACTGAATACATCAACACAAGATAGATATAGCAGGCCTGCTGAAGCAACGGATGTCCGCCAGTGAACACATATCCATCGGAGAAAGATCATTTGCTTGCAAAAAGACTGTCATGTCATCAATGAAACACCTATACCATCACAAACAAGTAACAATTAAGAGATTTTCACCCAACTTATTTACAAAATGTTCACCCAAGTTATGACCAAATGGACTTTGCACTAATTTTTAGTCAAGGAAGTGTACCGTTTTTGTATTTTTATCCCATTTAAGAAGTTCCAATATTATCTTCTTTCGATAGTCCGGCAAATTCTGCAAAAGAGATTTTCATACAGTATATATTTAATATGTAGCAATGACAAGGTAGGAGGCAAAACCCGTAAATTTATACCTCAAAATATTGACTGTTGGTCCATGAACTTTCATTGTCCAACGCATCCAACCATTTCAGCACATACACTCCACAATCAAAACTACAAACAAATAAACTTGTATGAGTAAAAGAAACATCTCAAGTGAAGATCAACTATTCATAACCAAGTTTCACAATTTGATGTTACACTTTCACATAATAAGTTACAGGATTCACAAATTAAGATAAAGAAATTTATTAAATTCAAATATCAACCATTCATTTCAGCAATATGGGATTGGATACTTGGTTTTAGTCAGAGAGGGACCATTCAGGTCCAGTTTCAACCATTCAAACTTGTATGATAAAAACACAAATATAGCCTAAAAAACGAACATACATGGTTACATACCATGTTGTTTGTTGAGGGACTTCAAGGTTGACAATTTCGTTCATGTGCATCAACCACAGAGATTCAAATGCAGATGAACCACCACAAAGAACAGATAAAACTTGGTACAACTGGAACATGAAAAAGCCAATAGAACATAAAAATATGACAGGGTTTTATTTTTAAGAAACTGCCAATCATACAATCTCTTGGGCTGTGTGGTTATCAGGATCCGCATGTAAATCGGTGCTCGAGTCGAGGATGAAATTTACTTTTTGCTTTAAATCGCAAATGCAAGCCCACCAATGATGACACTTATCGTTACGCATAGGGATAAAAACCTGCAATAGACAAACCAATTAACAATACACATGAACGAAAATAAATAAAGAAGAAAATAAATAGCAGAAGAGGGATCTTTCACCTTTTGGATATTGGTCCCATCAAATCGAATGTAATCAGACTTCAGGTATTGACCCCAAATAGCTGGGTTGCGCTTGTGATGAACAGTCTGCATGTGACAAAAGTAAGACTAATTTAATAAACCAGAGCGGAGCAACATTAAGAAAGCAAATACTTGAATATCAACATCTAAAGGATTTGAAGCTGACATATACTGTCGTTGGCAAGTAGAGGACATATGATCTACCCAGTGTGGACTTAACTCCAAACATATCAATCACCTACAAAATCAAAATTGTTAAAAAAAAGAGACAATGAATGAACAAAATGAAACATGGGAAGAAAAAGGAAAGGAAAATGATACTTACCTGTTCCATAACAAAGCCACATGGTCCAAGGGTCTGCAAAGCTTGTCTTGTGACTTCCATCCACGGAGTAGACACCATAGCGTCACTTAAATATTGAGCAAATGCAATTAGTCAATATATCTCTCACAATATAACTTTAATATCCTTAAAACAATTTAAAAAAACAAAGCAAAATCATTACAATTTAATTTTCGCCGATTTGGATCTGCAAACATAATCCTACAATTGCTGGTCACTGTAAGGTAGTGGTCGAGAGCCACTGCCATAATACGAACATATAAGATTATTTAATCAACTAAAGTACTAAAGAATGTAAAGGTTTTGCAAGAAAAATTTGATAATATTAAAAGAAGAAGGTTCTTACAGCGGTACACGACTCCATTCTAGTGCATCTTTTTTCACTCTATCTCTTAATAGCTTCTTCTCACATGTAATAATGTGATAGCACACCCTCAATGCAAAACGCTGGAGCCGAGTTTCCTATAAATGGAAAAAGGTGAATAATAATATGTTGCAAACTTATAAAAATTTATATTTATCAATGTATAAATAGAGAGTAAAAATTGAAAAAGTAAGCTTACAGTATATATGGTTATTGGACAATCACTTTTGTTTCCTTTGTAATTCTCCAATATGTTCAATAAATAGAGGCCATTATCAATTTCATCAGAATTTAGGTTTGATTTTGGGATAAACACTTCGCGCGTCCACAAAATACTTGTCAGTGCTGGCAACTTTGGTTTAAGAAGCCGGATGAGCCTTTCTTTCTGTATGAACAAAAGAGAAATTAGTCTTTCTTAGCACAGGTATGAACAAAAGAGAAATTAGTCTTTCTTAGCTACGAATTATGTGAACCATACATCTTAGTTTGTAAAACTTGGGGTGAAATGGCAAAGGACCACAGGTTCACAAAATAAGATCTAGGATTCACAAAATAAAGGCTTACTTTCACAATGTCCCCTATTTTGCCCTTTTCCTTATTTGGTGAACCTCGGACCTTATTTTGTGAATCTCAGACCTCGTTCAGTGAATCTTAGGACTTGTTTTGTGAAACTTGGTCAACATAAGTGGTTAAAGTCACTTATTTTGCCCTTTTCCTTACTTGGTGAATCTCAGACCTTGTTCAGTGAATCTTAAGGCTTGTTTTGTGAAACTTGGTCAACATAAGTGCTTGGCTAGCAATTGCTCAGTCTCAGCTTGGAAATGTGATCCATTATCACTAATGATCTCATGTGGGCAACCGTATCGACAGATGATGTTGTTTTGTATGAACTTTGCCACATTTTTAGCCGTGAGACTAGTGTAGGAAGCCGCTTCTACCCACTTGGTGAAATAGTCGATTGCCACTAGGATGAAACAGTGACCTCCTGTTCCGGCTGGGGTTATCTTCCCGATTATGTCAATTCTCCAGGCAGAAAATGGCCAAGGAGATGTCATCGTATAGAGCAATGAAGGAGGGACGTGTTGTACATTCCCGAAGATTTGGCAATTGTGGCAATGTCTTACGTATTTGATGCAATCGGATTCCATTGTGGTCCAGTAATACCCCAAACGTGTGATTTTCTTTGCCATCATGGGCCCACTCATGTGAGGACCGCATTCTCCATCGTGGACTTCTTCCATCACTTTCCGCGCCTGTGAATGATCAAGGCAACGTAGGATTACACCAAGAGGTGTTCTTTTGTACAACTCTCCTTGCATGAGAACGTATTGGGAAGCTAATAAGCGTATAGCACGTTGTCCCCTCTTGTCCATATCGGGTGGATAGGTACCGTTGAGCTTGAAATTCAGGATTGCTTGGAACCAGGGTTCCTGTGCGATTTCCTCTTCATTGGTGATTTGGTGGACATAAGCTGGCTCTGACCGTCGTGCGATGCATAAAGGCATTTCCACCATGTCATCTGGCATATTGATCAAATATGCGAGTTTTGCAAGAGCATCTGCAAATTGATTTTCTTCCCGAGGTAGGTGTAGATAGGTCACGTGATCAAAGAATTGGGCAACTTGGTCTATTCTGGCTTGATAAGGTGCTAGGCTTTCGCTTCGAATTTTCCATGATCCCGTAACTTGGTTGATGATCAGGGATGAATCCCCATGTACTCGAAGGTTTTTAATGCCTAAGCTCACTGCCGCTTGTTGTCCAATGAGACAAAGCCGATTCTGCATAGCGTTATTTGTCACCTCGAAGTCGAGTTTGACAGAGATTGGTGTATGCTCGCCTTCAGGAGAAATGAGCAACACTCCTATTCCAAATCCTCTTAAGTTTGATGCTCAATCAAAGTAAAGGTCCCAGGAATCTACATCAGTTTGTAGTATATCCTCGTCCGGAAATGACCAAGTATCTATTGTTTGTGCATCATTGATGGGATTTTCTGCGAAGAATTCGGCAACGGCGCGACCTTTTATAACTTTCAGAGGCATGTATTTGAAGTCGAATTCTGAGAGCATCAAAGTCCATCTTTCTAGGCGTCCGTTTAAGACGGGTTTCTCGAAGAGGTATTTGACTAGATCCATTTTGGAGTATATTTTGACGGAATAGCTAAGCATGTAATGGCGTAGCTTCTTCGTTGCCCACACAAGAGCGAGGCATGTCTTTTCGAGTTGTGAGTATTTACACTCGTACTCCAAGAACTTCTTACTAAGGTAGTAGATAGCCCTTTCTTCACTTCCTACAGTTTGAGCTAGCATGGCACCCATGGCGGTTTCGGTTACTGTGAGATATAAACCAAGAGGTTGATCTCGTTGAGGTGGCATGAGCACTGGTGTTTTAGCCAATATCTCTTTGATTCGGTCAAATGCCTTTTGACAATCATCATCCCACATGGTGTGGTCCGTTTTCTTGAGCTTCTTAAAGATAGGCTCGCAAATCATGGTGAGTTTCGATATGAATCGACTTATATATTGCACTTTTCCCAGGAATCCTCTGACTTCTTTTTATGTTTGAGGTTGTGGCATTTCGATCACAGCCTTGATCTTGGAAGGGTCTATTTCTATACCTCGTTGGCTAACGACGTATCCCAGGAGTTTGCCAGACGTTACTCCGAATGTGCATTTCTGAGGATTGAGCCTCATATTGTACTTTCGTAGCCTTGCGAAAAATTTGCGAAGGTTCGCAATATGCCCCTCTCTATCCTTGGATTTGACAATCATGTCGTCTACGTATACCTCAACTTCTTTATGCATCATGTCATGTAAGAGTGTAGTTGCGGTGCGTTGATATGTAGCTCCGGCGTTGATCCACCCAAACGGCATGACCGTATAGCAATAGGTTCCCCATTGAGTGACAAAGGCGGTCTTATGCATGTCTTCTATGGCCATCTTGATCTGGTTATAACCCGCATACCCATCCATAAAGGATAGTAATGCGTGGTCTGCAGTATTGTCCACTAATATGTCGATGTGTGGTAGAGGGAATCATCTTTAGGACTTGCTTTGTTTAAGTCCCTAAAATCAACACAAACACGGATTCTCCCATCCTTTTTGGGTACAGGTACTATGTTGGCTACCCAGTCAGAATACTCGGAAACTTTGATGAACCCGGCTTTGAATTGCTTATCAACTTCTTCCTTAATCTTGAGAGCCCATTCCGTTCTCATTCGTCGAAGCTTCTGTTTTACAGGTTTGAAACCTGGCTTAATCGGGATTCTATGTTCGCCGATATCCCTGTCGATCCCTGGCATGTCTTTGTAGGACCAAGCGAAAACGTCTTTGAACTCTTTTAGGAGGTCTATGAAATCGGCCCTTTCGGTAGAGCTCAAGGTAGTCCCTATCCTAAGTTCTTGGGGTTCTAGTTCGGTTCCTACATTGATGGGTTCGGTGTCCTCTATTACTGGTCCCCCTTCCCCTTCCTGTAGTATTTCTTTGGCTACGTAGGGAGGTATTTCGATTGAGTCTGGGTCTTGGTCATCCTCAGTATCATCGTAAACAGAATTGCACTCAAGATAACACAAAGAGTAAGCAGAACCTGATTTATTCATATTAAAGTTTGAGAAAAGTTGAAACAAAGAAGCCATCGATCCGTGGTCGGTGGCGGCAAAGCGACTTGATGGTTGGGACATTTCCGAACTACGTGACTACTCGAGGCTAAGCTAGGAGAAACAAAGGGAGTGGGGATGACGGCAGGAGGAGACTCCTTAGTGACTTCTCTAGACTCGACTCGACTCCGACTCGACTCGAATTCATCGTCTTCGGTTCTCTTTTGAACATCTCTCCCTCTCCAGTGGTGAGCTTGAAGAGTCTTCCTTGATTGTTGGTCCACTTGATTGATTTTCTCCATCCTTTCTATCGACTCGCGTTAGTTTTCGTGATTAACGCGGTGGGGTTGAAGCGATCGTCTTGAAGTATCATGGTAATGATCTCATCTCGCGCGCTTTAACAAATCGATCTTCTCCGAACAATAAACTAACAGCTTGTTCGTCTAAGCAAGGTGCTTGACGGGTTTTGACGGTAGGAACCGTTTCTGGAGGGATGAAGTAGCAATCGTGAAAGATCTCGATTCCGGCTAGCTTCCTCTCGAGATAATGCCAAGGCTCGGGAAATCCGTGAAAGAGTTCTAGACTTCCTTCTTTAACAAAGTACCCATTTAGGGTAGGGAGATAGGGTCGCATTTGGACTCCTACATACTTACGGTTTTGAACTTGAGCAAGCGTCTCGAGAACCTCTTCTTTAGTGGGTTTGTACCCTAGTCCAAGTGGTATTCTCTTTGAGTTGCCTTCCTTATATGGTGCGAAGGTGTTTCTTCGAATAGGGTTCAAAGGCATTCCAGGGAAGTATCCCTGGGACTTAGTATGTGGTTGACCACCAAGTTGGAGTAGGGATCATAGAATAAGGGTGCCAATTCGCTTTCTATGACACTTATGCTTTGGAAGCCCCCAAGTTCATATACTGGATCTGCAAGGACTTGATTGTTCGACTTATTTTTGATTATTGCTTTGATGGGTGACGAAGTGATCGTCACCACTTTGCCATTTAGTGGGATCTTGATCTTTTGATGAAGGGTGGATGTCACCGCTTTGGAAGCGTGAATCCAAGGTCTTCCTAGGAGTATGTTGAAGGAAGCTTCGATGTCCACTATTTGGAAGTTAACCTTTCTCTCAATTGGCCCTGTGGCTATGGTTAGGTTAGCAAGTCCTACCACCTTTCGTCGTGTACCATCATATGCGCGAACAGCTTGATTGGTAGGGGTCCAATCCGACTCTTTCATGCCTAATTTGTATGCCGTTTTGAGGGGTATGACGTTGACCGCAGAGCCATCATCTACCAAGGTCATCGGCACGTTCTTCTTTAGACAATTGACAGTGATATAAAGAGCTAAATTGTGACTAGCGCCAAAAGGTGGCAAATCTTCGTCTGAGAAAGTAATAGGGTTACTTAGCTTCGGTGATTCTTGGAAGACCAAGTTGACCACATCTTCGGGCGTCGAGTTATGCGCTACATTTAGTTTGGCCAAAGCTTGCAGTAAAGCTTGGCGATGTGGGAATGAGCTTGCTACTAATTGCCAGACTGAAAGATCAACCTTTGTCTTCTGTAATTGCTTGACCAAATGGTCAGTGGAGTCCTCTTCGTTATCATTTGGTGTGACAACGTTGGTTGGACCATTTTGAGTAATGCTTTGATATGGACGTCCCGAACGAGTTAGGTGGTCCACATCTTGGTCTTCTCCATTTTGGACTATTTCTTTGACTAGGGAGTTCTCAATGAGATACTCGTCCTCATCATCGTCGGCCCAAACTCCATTGATTGTAGCTAGTTCCCTCATTCTCATGATTTCATCTTCTAGTCGTATAATTTGGTCGAATAGTTTATCAACCATGGCGACTATTTCTTGCATAGTAGCGTTTTGAGAGAAGATTAGTGGCATAAGCTCCTTGGGTGTTGCGTTGGGATCACGTGAAGTTGTCACCACGTTTTCTAATTCCCAAACTTGTCTATCCACAATCCTTGCCCATGTGATGAAGTCGGAAATGGTAGGGGAGATAGTAGAGTAGAACCCTTACTTCTCGATTGCATGGATTTCATCTTCAATTGGAGAAATGAGGTGTGAATAATCTAAGGTAGATTCGTCACTTGCAATCACTAGAACTCCAAGAGGATTCTGAGTGTTGTTGGGTTTGCCTCCCGGCGGTATTGGTAATCGACCATCTTCAATCATGTCTTGAAGCAAATTTTTCAATTTGTAGCATTTTTCTGTGTCATGCCCCTTGCCCCTATGGTATTCACAGTACGAGTTCTCGTCCCAGAACTTGGACTTCTTTTCAGGTTCCGGAGTAGGTCCTATGGGTTGGAGCTTGCCTTGCTTCATTAACCTTTTTAGAGCGTTGGAGTAAGTATCCCCAAGGTTTGTGAATTTCCTTGGTGGGGTATTTTTCCTGGATGGCTCGAGAAGGTTAACTTCATCAGTCTTGCTAGTGGCGCCGTAAGAACGACTTGTTGAGCCTTGATATCCTCGACCTACCGTTTTGGACAAGAGCCCTTTACGGATGTCATCTTCAATCCTTGTCCCTAGTACGGTTAAGTCCTTGAAAGTTTTGATGTTTTGATATCTCAAATGGTTGGCATAAATGGGTTTGAGATTGTCCACGAACTTCTCCACAAGGGTAGCCTCATCCGGGCGTTCAACTAGTTGGGTACTAGTCTTCCTCCACCTACTTAGGAAGTCGGTGAATCCTTCTTTGTCATTTTGGGTAAGAACCTCTAGAGTGCGCATGTTAACTTGGATCTCGGCATTATCCGCATATTGCTTAGCAAACTCGATCGCGGCATCTTCCCAAGTAGCGACCTTCTTGTGTTCTAAAGAGTAGAACCATTACTTTGGGATGGTGTCAAGAGATGAAGGAAAGATCCTTAAGAACATCTCGGGTTTGATCCCTTTGATAGACATGTAATCCTTGAAGGCACGGATGTGGTTCAAAGGGTTTTCGTGCCCCTTGAATTTAGGGATATCCGTCATATTGAAGTTGGTTGGCAATTTGGAATTGACGGCCTCATACTTACGGTTATTCTCCCTATAAATGTCATCCCCTTTAAGGTACATCAATTGCTCCTCTAAGTATTGGAGTCTTTTCTCAGATACAGTCATTCCCATGAGAGGATTTTCGTCCCTGGATTCATCCGCGTAGTCACCTACTACTTCACTTTCATGAGGAGGCAATCTCCCCTCTACGGCGTAGATCCGACCTTCGATGGTCTCAAGGCGATCATGCACTTGGTCTTGGGTAACTTGGATTTGGGCTAGCGCGGCTAGGATTCGATCATTACCATCTTGAAGTTGGTAAAGGTTTGTTTCGCTGGTTCCAGGCATCTTGAAAACTGGATAAGAGATCGATGACGAATCAAAACACGATCGGCCATTCTAACACACTTACTAAAAGAAGAAATGTTTTGACTCGTGAAGTGGGTGTGTGCCACTTGTGTTGAGTGAGCTTTGAAGGAAGGACAAAATTTTTAAAATGTGTATCCTAGTCAACTATAGTTTAGTTGTAGGAGTGGACTCAAAGTGAGGTTTTGAAATGGGCTTGTGGCCCGAATTTTGACTCGACAAATGGACAGAGTTTCGACTGGGTTTTGCACTAATACAATGGCCGTTTTTCGAAAATTCTTGTTTTTTTTTTTTTAAAAAAAAGGGTTTTGATTTTTTGCAAAAATCGTCTTGGTTTCGTTTAGAAATGGTGATCACGTAAGGTACAAACATTTATACAAGCATTATAACGGTATGCTGAGTGCATTTAAAAGGGTTTTGGTTTAAAGGGTGGGTTGCCATACCGAACCATCAAACCCGAAGTCTGTGGAGAGGCTTGTACCAAACAAGAGTAAGGCCGATTCCTAGTCCATTTCCTCGAGTAGTGAAGGCCCTTGATACAAACAAGAGTAAGCATCATGGTATGGATGACGTCAATCGCTATCCATCCTTAGGCCCAAATAAGAATTAGAACCGTTTAGACGGGACGATTGGTCGAATGGGTTGGGTTAGGCCTAGGAAGGCCGAATAAAACGGTCTAGGAAGACCGAGTTATGAAAACCGACAATTATCTTGTACAAACTATTCCCTAACCTTGTTCAAGTTTCACCCTTGGCTACACGTAAGTGTATTATCCCCAGCGGAGTCGCCAAACTATGGACAGCGGCCACGGGGGCGCTTGGGAGGAAGAGAACAAGCGTTTGCATTTTTGTTGGAGTCGCCACCAATTTTTATGGGAAATTGGAACCGTTCGAATACCTCGTGCCATGTCAAGACACAAAGTAGAGACATGAGCACCAAGCAATCGTTACCCTTAGCATTCTATGTCTAGAATGACTCTCGTGGATGCCAATGAACACGGATGTTCACAGAGATCTGGAGTAAAGGGTGAGGGTACGTATTAGGAAGCTCTTTTGATCGAACACCTAATCCCGCCCGCCTCGATAGCGGCCTCTACTAATGATTAGGGAAGTTATTCGTACTTGATATATCGTTGATTATATGCATGCAATGCAACATCCAAGTTTTGATCCTAGCATGTGAGAATTAACTAAGTCGGTGAACAATTAATTAGCATACAATTTAGCCAAAGTAGGAATTTATGGTCAATTACGTGTGAAGGCATACAAACAATGTGATAAAAGAAATACAATGATACAATAATGAAGATTACAATAATTACATTGGATTAATTGATTTATGTCGAAAATACCTCCAAAACGGATAATTTGAGAAAAAGAATAAATGAATGAATTAACGAACAGGAATTAGACGATAATACGGTTAATAGTTAATTATACGTAAGCTAATAAACTAGGTCAAGCAACAACGGAAGTTCGAGAGCATTTAACTCATCTCGAACAGCGCAGCAGATGCGCCCTTTGGAAGAGGCGCAGCGATTCTTTGCGTCTGTTCAAGGGTGAGTTCCGGGCCGTGAAGCCGAATCGCAAATCGTTAATATTAATTGGTGAATTTAAATGATTGATTATATATATTCGGATGGAAGTGATTATCAGGTTATTTACATGTGATTGATGGTCATAAAAGCAACAAACATGGACGAGACGGAATTAAGATGAATTAATTACATGGATTAATGATTGATTAGTGACATGAGTGAACAAAATAGGTTAAACATGACGAATTAATGACAAATTAATGATGAATATGCGATGAATATGACAATAGACAGATGAAAATATATCAACGATCGAATTCCAGAAACCCAATATGAAAGAATCGAATTTCTACAGCCCGGATTGATTTTAATGACAAAAACCCGCAAATATTGGATTATAAGGGATTTAAGTCGGATTTAACGATGAATTAGACGTATTAATGATGATGAATAATATACATGTGAAATTATTGCTATTATATCAAAGAATTAAAGAGAACAAACGAAGCAAATAAAAGTTTGACGGATTACAGAGGACGAAGGAAGAAGAAAGGAAGCAGGAACTGCGGCAGCTTTTACGAAGAGAGACGCAAGAGCGCTGCGCTCCTTCGAAGAGGCGCAGCAGTTGCTGCGTCCTTTCTCGACGGTTTGTCTTCTGGAAATCCGTAAAAAAGAGGTTTTAAACGAGGTTTTAGAAATCGGTTTTAAGAGGTATTTTCGACATAAACCTTACAATTGATGATACAAAAAGTAAATAACAATAAATAAAGAAGGATTTACACCCTCAGACTTACATGTTTGACGAAACGAGATGAACTAAGTTATCGATTAGTGATGCTCGACTCGAATGTAACGAAATTGCCCTCGTAAGAGGAAAACAATTAGATTAATTAAGTTGATTGATGTGGAGTTGGTCAAATTGGTCGGTCATGCAAACGAGGCTGGTACTCAGAAGGATCCGAGCTTACGTAGTCGAATGTTCAAGCACGTAGACGCCAAAAAGTAAGAACAAAGGTCTAGAATGCAAAGGGAGAAGAGAAGGGCAGACACTCGCGTGAGAAATATGAGGAGCGAAGGCTCCTATTTATACTAATCACGTGAAGGAATAGGGGTTTCGGAGAGTCTTTGGAAGTGAATCTCGGAAAGATATGAAAAAGATACGAAAATTACGCAGAAAAGGACCTGGGAAGAGGCGCAGCAGCCACTGCGTCTCTTGGAAGAGGCGAGCAAAGACTGCCGCGTCTGTTCCCAAGTGGTTTCCTCCTGCGGAAGAAAGATTTCCGTGTTTGAGTTATAGAAGGACGGAATAATTTGGTTTTCCTTAATATTTTATGTGAATATTACGGGAAATTGTTTACAAAAGGATAAAGATTGTGAAATATTTATAAAATATGGAATAGAAATATCCGGAACATTCCAGAACATTCTGACTCGGGATTTAACGGTTATCAGAAAATGAAGACGGTTTTAGGCCCGGACTCCAAATGTACTCTAATTACTGTCAAAACGACCGTATCGGTACGTAGATGACAACTAAGAGGTAGACATTAGTATTTGAGCAATCACTTGACGAAAAACTTATGAACTGTCACAAATTGTTCCGCGTACCAAACATGCAGCCCAATCATCACCGGGTGGTTTGCGAGGGGTGCAGAAATGAGGTATCTACAGAGCCCCCACTTTGACTGAGGCTTGGACAAGGCGAAAGTCAGAGTATAGCCATCAGGTCAATCGAAGATTACAACCTGACGACTATGGCGACGCGAGGCGGCTCAAGGGGTTTGAGCCAAGGACCTGTCGTCGGGAACATTTTAAAGTCTGTCGACTATCGGGGAAGGTCGTTTAAAGTCCATTAGACTATGTAAGGAAGCTCGCCAGCCATAAGAAGAGATCATACCTGAGACTTCTTCTCGAGATGCTTCTGGAGTTGCATAGGAGCTAAGGGTAAGAGCTAAAAGATATATAAGGATTGTGCCAGGGTGTGGGGCCCTAAAGGAAAGCATCGACGGGAAGAAGGACCGAATATAAGTTCAACTTAAGGGTAACTAGAGCTT
This sequence comes from Silene latifolia, assembly GCF_048544455.1. Taxonomy (NCBI): domain Eukaryota; kingdom Viridiplantae; phylum Streptophyta; class Magnoliopsida; order Caryophyllales; family Caryophyllaceae; genus Silene; species Silene latifolia. The sequence continues at coordinate 69,992,412 of NC_133530.1, read as the reverse complement.
GAGTATAGGAATCTATCGGTTTGGGAACTTCTGGAGAACGACACCGTTGTCGCGCTCCGAGGGGAAACAAGAAATATCGTGAGCAGCAGGACACGGGCGGGAACTGCTGGGAGAAATCTGTTCGTGTTCAACTTCGAACAAACTTCGGAATAAATAGGGGATGATATTGATCTCCATGTCTCGAGAGGGAAAGTCTATCCGCTTACTCTCGTTGGGGAAATATAATGAAGGCGTGTCGAAACACCTGTGAAGGAATATCTGCTCGTTGTGACAAGCAAGGGTCTTGGAAACGATAAATATCGTGTAATAGTCTGCTGATGGCTTAAAAATGCGGGCCGGAACGAAAGATAATCATCAAACGGACCAAAAGGGTAAAATAGCATCGGGGAAGAGGCGCACCAAAGATGGGCCCACAAATAACGAACTCATAACGAATTTTTGAAAACTCGTAAGAAGGGAACACCAGGAAGAGGCGCAGCAAGAGCTGCGTCTCTTGGAATAGGCGCAGCGCCTACTGCGTCTGTTCCTAAGGGTGTATTTTCTGCGTAAAAACGCGATAAACAGAGTGATTACTTCATTTGTTCGAAACACAAATTCCTCATTTTCTCTCTCAAATCTTAACCATTTCCGCCAAGGTTTGAGCCAAAAGCTTGCATTAATCATGACTAATCGAGGTATGTGTCTCATTCTTGCATTAATCTTCTGTATTTGTTCAATTTTGGATCGAAAAAATTAGGGTTTATGACCCAATTGATCGAAAATTTGGGGCTTTTCCGCCAAATGCATTTGCCTTGTAAAATTTGTATTAGAAACGGGTAATTGGTAATATAAGGAACATAACCATGTATTTGTTTCGAATTTTCGTTGAGTTTTGAGCATTTGAGTGAATTTGAGACGGTTTCACAGCTAAACCGTAAATTGCTTCGAAAATAGCCTTAGGACTGCCCATTTGCGATGAAACTTGATATTTGGGATCCTTGGATGATGGGTAAACTTCCTACCATCTCAAAATTTTTGTTTGTGACAGCTCTTTCAGGATACTTTTCTAGGGCATAATCGCCGTTATAACGAAATGCTGCCGAAATTTCGACTCGAACCCAAAACTAGGCTTCAAATTAGGCTTGACTTGACCCTAATTACCACATGAGTGATCGGGTTAGTGAGAATATGGCCAAAGATGGCGAGAAAAGAGCAATTTCAAGGCTTCCGAAGGCTCGAAAATCCCTTAACCAAGGCCCGCCGTCACGTGACGCGGCCTAAATTTGCTTTAATGTTGCAGGTGATGAGGCTTCTACTTCTGGGAGGGCTCCCATGGAGATAGATACTGCTGTTATCGAGGAGGCTTTGGAGCAGGCCTTCACCGCTGCGGTGATGGCTGCTGGGGACGAGGTCCATGAGGAGGAGGCTGTTGAGGAGGAGGAGGCCTCGAGGCGGGCCAACGTTGGACGAGGAGGTCGTCAGCTGAGGGGAGCTCCCGCGTGGGCTGAGACCTGGGAGAGTAGGCACCTGCTTTGGGCTGCAGAGGGTCACCTGTCCTACAGGACGGTGAAGAGTTTGGTAAATAGGAATTCACTGCTCATCACTCATCTTCTTTTATTTATTTGTTCATATCTCTTCCAATTTTCATTCAAAACTAAAGATAGCTTTTGTTTCAAATCATAATAGGAGGCCGGGAACATTAGGTCGTTCTCGGGTTACACGACAGCTATGGAGTGCTACGAGCGGCTGTCGGCGGAGGAGCGCGCCATGATCGAGCGTGGAGCGTTCGGCGCCTTGGTGCAGGCCTGGAAGGATATCGCGAAGAGGAAGCTGCGGGCTAACCTCAGCTTGGTCCGCGCTTTCTTGGACCGATTCTGGGATACGACTTCCATGTTTCACATGCCTTTTGGTGAGGTGGGAGTCACTCTGGAGGACTACGGCATGATTTCTGGTCTGCCGTGTGGGTCTGAGGCTGTGGAGTGGCCGGAGACTGCCATGAGAGTGGACTCGGCCGAGGCTAGGAGGTTGATCGGCTGGAACTTGTCGCCGAAGGCTGTCACAGTGCCGGGTTTGGTGCCCAGCTCTCACGTTCGAGACTACTTTGCGGGAAAGATCCCGGCGCTGGTGACGATTGACGGGAGAGAGACGGCTCCTCCTCCTGTCGGTGACCGGAGGGCTCGTTTGTGGCTCGGTGGTTTTCGTCTTCGATTTACCTCGGAGACAAGGGAGAGAGGTGTCGACGAAGCTTCTTCCCTTCCTTTTCGACCGAGCTCCCTAGGGCGTTGGGGACCGGGTCACTTCTTGGTTTTGCGGTCCTCATCCGCTTCATGAGGGCCATGGTTCGTCCGGAGTTGATGGAGAAGGGGACTTCTCCTAACGCTGTCGGACCTGGACTACTGCTGGAGGTATGAACCTTCATTTAGACTAAAATCAATTCTTTTCCTTATCAAATCACGAAAGATCGTTATTGACTATTTTGCTTCACAGGCGTGGGTGTACTCTTACTTTCCGGGCCTCGCGCCTAAGAGGACGGAGCCGCTGGAGAAGGCCTATCCCGTGGTGAGGGATTGGGTGATGTGCAGGACGAAGAGCAAGCGTTCTTCTCACGGTGTCTACCGGCGGGACGTGAACGCTCTTCAGCTAGACAGCGTAAGCATCCCACTTGTATTCATTTGCTTCTTCATTGCTTTTAAATTGATCATAATAATGATTCCTTGTTTATCTTGTCCCAGTGGGTGCCCAGGCCTTGGGCGGAGTACGCTGGAGCGCCTCCTTTTGTGGCTGAGGTCCTTCGACCTAGGAGCTCGAGCCGGCTGCCGTTGAGGACGTCGATGGGGCATGTGTGGTAATTGGGCGAGCGTTTGGCTCGTCAATGCTCTCGGGACGTGTTGACGGTTCCCATCAACCCTCCTAGGACGATGTTCAGGGAGCCTTCTGAGGTAGAGAGGGAGGCTGACTTGGCTAGCGTTAGTGATGACGCCCTCCTTCTTTCTGGCGAGGACTACTCGGCGTTCCTCTACGGGAGGTTGGCGTACTGGCCGGTAGTGGTGAGCATCTTTACTCTCCTTTTTTACTTGTTTTTTTGAGAACTATGACGAAGGATCATCGATATTTGACTTTGCAGGAGGTTGAGGCGGGGGGCGTCGAGCCCCCAGAGTACCCCGAGACCCTCGAGTACACTGACGCGACCGGGAGGACGACGATCTCCGAGCAACGTGACTTTGACGTGGCTGTGACGGATCTTTGGATGCGGCCGGACGATCGGCAAGATTCGATTCGGAGGGTGAGCCTCTGATTTTGCATAATTTTTGTATAGGAACACATTTGATTGAATTTATTCAATTATTGAGAACTTCTTTTTGAAAATGCAGGTTGCGCCGTCTCGGTTCGTGGCGTTATGGAGGGTGGCCAACCGGCTGCGAGCTACTGCCGTCGAGGCACTTGTCGGCGGTCGAGGCCGTCAGGTATGAACCTTGTGCCTGTTTCATTTTTGAATTTTTGATTTTCCAACTTTTCTTGTAATTGCTTGAAATGATTGACATGAGCCAATTTTGTTGTTTACAGGGGGACCGCGAGCTGGAGCGAGAGTTAGCTCAGTCTCGGGAGGAGACAGCTCGCTTGTTGAGGGAGCTCGAGGTTCGAGATGCCGAGATTGCTGCTCTTGCGGCAAGAGTTGCAGAGCTGGAGGGCGACCAGCAGTAGTTTTATGTAGTTTTTGTTTGTTTGTTGGTCGTATTTTGCACATTTGTACATTTTAGACCTTCATTTTGAACATTCCGGACTTTGTTTGGGGCTCGAGCCCCCAGTTTGTTGTACATTTCCCTTTTTGGTTGTATATGAGATGGCCGAGTGCCTTTCTTTCTTTGGGTTGTGTTGCTTGTATCTCGCAGTTAGCTTTGAACAGGTTTGGTAGATGACGGTTTACGCCGTCATGCTGCCGAAATTTACATAGAAATCACGCAAAACATACATTTGTATATACACATGGCCTGAATTAGCGCAAAACGGATGACTCAAAAGCACGCAAAAATGCAAAAATTTTATCGGAAATGACCGGACGGTAGGGAGGGTTACCCCTAAAAAAAGAAAAAAAAAAATAGAAACCTATAAGTTAGAAATGAAATGATTAGAAAAGAAATGAAAGAAATGAAATAAATTTAAATTAGAGTTATTTCCTAAAATGAATTATAAAAATGAAAATTATTTCTTAAAATGAATTATATTAAAATGAGAATTATTTCCTAAAATGAATATGTACAAGTGTGGTCGAAATGCGAAAATGTCAATGTCGTCTCGAAATGCGTGCCCGCGGAATTAGGAAACACGAAATATGGTAACTTCCACGTATTTACCAAAATAATAACCCGTAGGAATAGGAAATTGTTCATCACGGAATTAGGAAAGATCCAATCGCGGAAAAATCACAAAAGCTTAGCTGAGGAAAAGGCGCAGCATGAGCTGCGTCCCTTTGAAAAGGCGCAGCAGGTGCTGCGCTTGTTCCCAGGTGTTTCTGTTCTGGCGGATTTTTGGAAACAGATTTTAGTATAAATAGAGACGTCTATAGAGCTTTTATTCACACAATTCTTCCGTCTCTTCTTCGTCTTATTACATAAAATTCTCAAAATAATCTCTTCATCATGAATACGTTGGAGATTCGCTTAAAAGAATGGACCAACGAATTTTCAAACATGGAGAAATATGATATGGGCGCCTATAATCTTGGATCATTGTTGAGTTTGAAGCTTATCAAGGTTGTCAAACCATTCTTGGATGCTTGTCTTGATTACTGGGACCCGAATTACCATGTTTTTGCGTTCCCTGGAGGCGATATTTGCCCATTTCCTGAAGAAATTGCTGCGATTGGTGGGTGGGACCCTGAACACTTGCCTGCCATTCCTTCTACTTCGCAAGGGTACAAGAGCAAATTTAGATATTTGCTTGGGTTGACTAGACTCAAGGCGGACCGTCTAGTGACCTCGAAGGGAGTGCGAATGTTGGACTTCATTGACCGATTTATTAACAGGGCCGACCCCACCGTTTCTTATGTTGCCAGGCGAAGGGCATTTGGGTTTTGCTTGTTGCATGTATATGTCTTCCAAGCGCATGTTGATGAAGACTTGAGAGGTGATCCCCGTCTTCTGGGCCTTATTGAGCAAATGAAGCTGCGCAGGAGCCCAGCTTGTTTATGTCTTGGAGAGATCCTGTTGGGCTTGGATAATAGGAAAGCCAACCGCGACCTACCGTATTTGGGAAGTCCCGTCATTCTGCAGGTAAAAGAACATTTTCTTCTTTTTTCTTTTTTTTTCTTCTTCTTCTTTTTCGTTCGTTTTTTTTTTTTTTTTTTTTTGATGTCTAATACCTGCTTTTGGTAGGTTTGGCTTATGGAACGGCTTCGATTGATCGAGCCCCCAGTTCATGTTCCTTCTTATCATGCTCGTTCAATTGCCATGAGGACCATGCTTTACATGGGGGACTTCACTCGAGTCTGCAACTATTGGGAGAACAAACTGACGAGTGATGATGGCCCTTTGATTAGGTGGATTGTACCGTGGTGGCACCTCAAATCTGTCACTGGAGTGTCTTCTTTGGATCCTACCTGATCTGTGCGCATTCCTGGCTTGGAATTTATGGTGTGCATCTTCCCGGAAAGGCTGATGAGACAGGTTGGACTAAAACAGACAATCCCGAAGCTTGATACCGTCCCGTAGACTGCCGTGGCGCTTACTACAGAGAGCCGAAGGGAGTGGGCCATTAAATGGGCCCAAAGAAATGTATGGTTCTTGAACTCTTCTGCTAATGCCTTATGGGTGTCGGATTCTTATCTGCGTTGGAGGAAAGCTACTACTCCGGAAGAGCGCGAGAGATTGAGGAAGCGCGAGCCCGTTGACTACAAGGTGCGCGAGGTGGAAAAAGAGAAAGAGAAGCATCTGACCGAGGGAGAGGAGGAAGCCGGCTTTCAAGTCGTTCATCCTTCGAAGAAACCGAAGACCTCTCCTGTCGTGGAGATGGTGACTGGCAAGAATGGGAAGTCTAGGCCTCGAGAAAGACCGTTGGTGATTAGGTCTGAAGTGGCGCAAGAGCGTCCGGCTCGAGGTCGTGACAAGAAATATGACAAGAATGACAAGGGCAAAGGGAAGATGGAAGAATAGCCCGAGTCTTTATTTATTATTTATTATTATTATTATTATTGTAATAAAAAGGTGGGGTTTTTAGAATCCTAGCCTATTTTTATTTTTATTATGTAGCGTACTATTACTAGAAAAAAGAAAATGAATGAAATAAAAAAGGTTAAATGGTTATGAAACCGTTGTGATTTTTCTATTTATTATTCTTGTCGAATTCCAAATGCAGTGCAAATGTCCTTCTATTTATATTTTAAAATAATGGGTTGTATCCTGTGAAGGATTGCCTACGTATTCATTAAAAATGAAATCAAACCCTTGCGCGTAGTTCGAGTAAATGTAAAAGAATAATTGTTCTAAGCAAGAGCTTGTAATGAACTTAGAAGATAAGCATGAGCTTTTGCTTACTCTGAAGGTGCAGTTTAGTTTATTTGATGATATGAGGATGACAAACTTGTCAAAATGCAAGAGCATAGTGACATTAGCTTATTTCAGCTTGGCCAGGGGCCGTTTATTTAGTGCCACAAGAGCGACACGTGAGGTTACGCGAGGCGCGTTTTTGTTCCTATTCTAGGCATTGTACCGTTTTAGTTGGTCATGGTTTGTTGGGTTGCAAAACTCATTCCCGTCTAGGTCTGTGATTCTAACCGCACCCCCTGGAAGTATGGACTTGACTAGAAATGGTCCGGCCCAATTGGGTTTGAATTTTCCCCGTGGGTCAACAGGTAAAAGAGCTCTAACCGATTTGAGTACTAAGTCTCCTTCTTTGATGTTTCTTGGCTTAACCCTTTTGTTGAAAGCTCGTTTGATACGTGCTTGATATGTTTGGACATTATGCAAGGCGCGTAGCCTACGTTCATCCAGGAGGATGAGTTCTTCATATCTATCCCTCTTCCAATCGGCTTCTGGGATTTGACTTTCGAGTAAAATACGCAAGGATGGTATCTCTAACTCGAATGGCTGTACAGCTTCCATGCCGTAGGTCAAATAGAAAGGAGTAGCCCCAGTGGGCGTCCTAAAAGATGTACGATATCCCCACAAAGCAAAGGGTATCTTGTTTGGCCAATCTCGATAGTTGTCAATCATTTTCTTGAGAATTGTGACAACGTTCTTGTTTGCTGCCTCTACCGCGCCGTTAGTTTGTGGTCTATAGGGCGAAGAGTGGTGATGCCTAATTTTGTACTTGGCTAGCAATTGCTCAGTCTCAGCTTGGAAATGTGATCCATTATCACTAATGATCTCATGTGGGCAACCGTATCGACAGATGATGTTGTTTTGTATGAACTTTGCCACATTTTTAGCCGTGAGACTAGTGTAGGAAGCCGCTTCTACCCACTTGGTGAAATAGTCGATTGCCACTAGGATGAAACAGTGACCTCCTGTTCCGGCTGGGGTTATCTTCCCGATTATGTCAATTCTCCAGGCAGAAAATGGCCAAGGAGATGTCATCGTATAGAGCAATGAAGGAGGGACGTGTTGTACATTCCCGAAGATTTGGCAATTGTGGCAATGTCTTACGTATTTGATGCAATCGGATTCCATTGTGGTCCAGTAATACCCCAAACGTGTGATTTTCTTTGCCATCATGGGCCCACTCATGTGAGGACCGCATTCTCCATCGTGGACTTCTTCCATCACTTTCCGTGCCTGTGAATGATCAAGGCAACGTAGGATTACACCAAGAGGTGTTCTTTTGTACAACTCTCCTTGCATGAGAACGTATTGGGAAGCTAATAGGCGTATAGCACGTTGTCCCCTCTTGTCCATATCGGGTGGATAGGTACCGTTGAGCTTGAAATTCAGGATTGCTTGGAACCAGGGTTCCTGTGCGATTTCTTCTTCGTTGGTGATTTGGTGGACATAAGCTGGCTCTGACCGTCGTGCGATGCATAAAGGCATTTCCACCATGTCATCTGGCATATTGATCAAAGATGCGAGTTTTGCAAGAGCATCTGCAAATTGATTTTCTTCCCGAGGTAGGTGTAGATAGGTCACGTGATCAAAGAATTGGGCAACTTGGTCTATTCTGGCTTGATAAGGTGCTAGGCTTTCGCTTCGAATTTTCCATGATCCCGTAACTTGGTTGATGATCAGGGATGAATCCCCATGTACTCGGAGGTTTTTAATCCCTAAGCTCACTGCCGCTTGTAGTCCAATGAGACAAAGCCAGATTCTCAGAAGCGTTATTTGTCACCTCGAAGTCGAGTTTGACAGAGATTGGTGTATGCTCGCCTTCAGGAGAAATGAGCAACACTCCTATTCCAAATCCTCTTAAGTTTGATGCTCCATCAAAGTAAAGGTCCCAGGAACCTACATCAGTTTGAAGTATATCCTCGTCTGGAAATGACCAAGTATCTATTGTTTGTGCATCATTGATGGGATTTTCTGCGAAGAATTCGGCAACGGCGCGACCTTTTATAACTTTCAGAGGCATGTATTTGAGGTCGAATTCTGAGAGCATCAAAGTCCATCTTGCTAGGCGCCCGTTTAGGACGGGTTTCTCGAAGAGGTATTTGACTGGATCCATTTTGGAGTATATTTTGACGGAATAGCTAAGCATGTAATGGCGTAGCTTCTTCGTTGCCCACACAAGAGCGAGGCATGTCTTTTCGAGTTGTGAGTATTTACACTCGTACTCCAAGAACTTCTTACTAAGGTAGTAGATAGCCCTTTCTTCACTTCCTACAGTTTGAGCTAGCATGGCACCCATGGTCGCATTTTTTGCCATTCTTGTGAGATATAAACCAAGAGGTTGATCTCGTTGAGGTGGCATGAGCACTGGTGGTTTAGCCAATATCTCTTTGATTCGGTCAAATGCCTTTTGACAATCATCATCCCACATGGTGTGGTCCGTTTTCTTGAGCTTCTTAAAGATAGGATCGCAAATCATGGTGAGTTTCGATATGAATCGACTTATATATTGCACTTTTCCCAGGAATCCTCTGACTTCTTTTTCTGTTTGAGGTTGTGGCATTTCGATCACAGCCTTGATCTTGGAAGGGTCTATTTCTATACCTCGTTGGCTAACGACGTATCCCAGGAGTTTGCCAGACGTTACTCCGAATGTGCATTTCTGAGGATTAAGCCTCATGTTGTACTTTCGTAGCCTTGCGAAAAATTTGCGAAGGTTCGCAATATGCCCCTCTCTATCCTTGGATTTGACAATCATGTCGTCTACGTATACCTCAACTTCTTTGTGCATCATGTCATGTAAGAGTGTAGTTGCGGTGCGTTGATATGTAGCTCCGGCGTTGATCAACCCAAACGGCATGACCGTATAGCAATAGGTTCCTCATTGAGTGACAAAGGCGGTCTTATGCATGTCTTCTATGGCCATCTTGATCTGGTTATAACCCGCATACCCATCCATGAAGGATAGTAATGCGTGGTCTGCAGTATTGTCCACTAATATGTCGATGTGTGGTAGAGGGAATCATCTTTAGGACTTGCTTTGTTTAAGTCCCTAAAATCAACACAAACACGGATTCTCCCATCCTTTTTGGGTACAGGTACTATGTTGGCTACCCAGTCAGAATACTCGGAAACTTTGATGAACCCGACTTTGAATTGCTTAACAACTTCTTCCTTAATCTTGAGAGCCCATTCCGTTCTCATTCGTCGAAGCTTCTGTTTTACAGGTTTGAAACCTGGCTTAATCGTGATTCTATGTTCGGCGATATCCCTGCCGATCCCTGGCATGTCTTTGTAGGACCAAGCGAAAACGTCTTTGAACTCGTTTAGGAGGTCTATGAAATCGGCCCTTTCGGTAGAGCTCAAGGTAGTCCCTATCCTAAGTTCTTGGGGTTCTAGTTCGGTTCCTACATTGATGGGTTCGGTGTCCTCTATTACTGGTCCCCCTTTCCCTTCCTGTAGTATTTTTTTGGCTACGTAGGGAGGTATTTCGATTGAGTCTGGGTCTTGGTCATCCTCAGTATTATCGTAAACAAAATTGCACTCAAGATAACACAAAGAGTAAGCAGAACCTGATTTATTCATATTAAAGTTTGAGAAAAGTTGAAACAAAGAAGCCATCTGATCTGTGGTCAGTGGCGGCAAACGGACGATGGTTGAGACATTTCCGAACCTCGTGACTACTCGAGGCTAAGCTAGGAGAAACAAAGGGAGTGGGGATGACGACGGGAGGAGACTCCTTAGTGACTTCTCTAGACTCGACTCGACTCCGACTCGACTCGAATTCATTGTCTTCTGGTTCTCCTTTGAACATCTCTCCCTCTCCAGTGGTGAGCTTGAAGAGTCTTCCTTGATTGTTGGTCCACTTGATTGATTTTCTCCATCCTTTCTGCTGACTCGCGTTAGTTTCTCTGATTAACGCGGTGGGGTTGAAGCGATCGTCTTGAAGTATCATGGTAATGATCTCATCCTGCGCGGCTTTAACAAATCGATCTTCTCCGAACAATAAACTAACAGCTTGTTCGTCTAAGCAAGGTGCTTGACGGGTTTTGACGGTAGGAACCGTTTCTGGAGGGATGAAGTAGCAATCGTGAAAGATCTCGATTCCGGCTAGCTTCCTCTCGAGATAATGCCAAGGCTCGGGAAATCCGTAAAAGAGTTCTAGACTTCCTTCTTTAACAAAGTACCCATTTAGGGTAGGGAGATAGGGTCGCATTTGGACTCCTACATACTTACAGTTTTGAACTTGAGCAAGCGTCTCGAGAACCTCTTCTTTAGTGGGTTTGTACCCTAGTCCAAGTGGTATTCTCTTTGAGTTGCCTTCCTTATATGGTGCGAAGGTGTTTCTTCGAATAGGGTTCAAAGGCATTCCAGGGAAGTATCCCTGGGACTTAAGTATGTGGTTGACCACCAAGTTGGAGTAGGGATCATAGAATAAGGGTGCCAATTCGCTTTCTATGACACTTATGCTTTGGAAGCCCCCAAGTTCATATACTGGATCTGCAAGGACTTGATTGTTCGACTTCTTTTCGATTATTGCTTTGATGGGTGACGAAGTGATCGTCACCACTTTGCCATTTAGTGGGATCTTGATCTTTTGATGAAGGGTGGATGTCACCGCTTTGGAAGCGTGAATCCAAGGTCTTCCTAGGAGTATGTTGAAGGAAGCTTCGATGTCCATTATTTGGAAGTTAACCTTTCTCTTAATTGGCCCTGTGGCTATGGTTAGGTTAGTAAGTCCTACCACCTTTCGTCGTGTACCATCATATGCGCGAACACCTTGATTGGTAGGGGTCCAATCCGACTCTTTTATGCCTAATTTGTATGCCGTTTTGAGGGGTATGACGTTGACCGCAGAGCCATCATCTACCAAGGTCATCGGCACGTTCTTCTTTAGACAAATGATAGTGATATAAAGAGCTAAATTGTGACTAGCGCCAAAAGGTGGCAAATCTTCGTCTGAGAAAGTAATAGGATTACTTAGCTTCGGTGATTCTTGGAAGACCAAGTTGACCACATCTTCGGGCGTCGAGTTATGCGCTACATTTAGTTTGGCCAAAGCTTGCAGTAAAGCTTGGCGATGTGGGAATGAGCTTGCTACTAATTGCCAGACTGAAAGATCAACCTTTGTCTTCTGTAATTGCTTGAGCAAATGGTCAGTGGAGTCCTCTTCGTTATCATTTGGTGTGACAATGTTGGTTGGACCATTTTGAGTAATGCTTTGATATGGACGTCCCGAACGAGTTAGGTGGTCCACATCTTGGTCTTCTGCATTTTGGACTATTTCTTTGACTAGGGAGTTCTCAATGAGATACTCGTCCTCATCATCGTCGGCCCAAACTCCATTGATTGTAGCTAGTTCCCTCATTCTCATGATTTCATCTTCTAGTCGTATAATTTGGTCGAATAGTTTATCAACCATGGCGACTATTTCTTGCATAGTAGCGTTTTGAGAGAAGATTAGTGGCATATGCTCCTTGGGTGTTGCGTTGGGATCACGTAAAGTTGTCACCACGTTTTCTAATTCCCAAACTTGTCTATCCACAATCCTTGCCCATGTGATGAAGTCGGAAATGGTAGGGGAGATAGTAGAGTAGAACCCTTCATTCTCGATTGCATGGATTTCATCTTCAATTGGAGAAATGAGGTGTGAACAATCTAAGGTAGATTCGTCACTTGCAATCACTAGAACTCCAAGAGGATTCTGAGTGTTGTTGGGTTTGCCTCCCGGCGGTATTGGTAATCGACCATCTTCAATCATGTCTTGAAGCAAATTTTTCAATTTGTAGCATTTTTCTGTGTCATGCCCCTTGCCCCTATGGTATTCACAGTACGAGTTCTCGTCCCAGAACTTGGACTTCTTTTCAGGTTCCGGAGTAGGTCCTATGGGTTGGAGCTTGCCTTGCTTCATTAACCTTTTTAGAGCGTTGGAGTAAGTATCCCCAAGGTTTGTGAATTTCCTTGGTGGGGTATTTTTCTTGGATGGCTCGAGAAGGTTAACTTCATCAGTCTTGCTAGTGGAGCCGTAAGAACGACTTGTTGAGCCTTGATATCCTCGACCTACCGTTTTGGACAAGAGCCCTTTACGGATGTCATCTTCAATCCTTGTCCCTAGTACGAATAAGTCCTTGAAAGTTTTGATGTTTTGATATCTCAAATGGTTGGCATAAATGGGTTTGAGATTGTCCACGAACTTCTCCATAAGGGTAGCCTCATCCGGGCGTTCAACTAGTTGGGTACTAGTCTTCCTCCACCTACTTAGGAAGTCGGTGAATCCTTCTTTGTCATTTTGGGTAAGAACCTCTAGAGTACGCATGTTAACTTGGATCTCGGCATTATCCGCATATTGCTTAGCAAATCCGATCGCGGCATCTTCCCAAGTAGCGACCTTCTTGTGTTCTAAAGAGTAGAACCATTACTTTGGGATGGTGTCAAGAGATGAAGGAAAGATCCTCAAGAACATCTCGGGTTTGATGCCTTTGATAGACATGTAATCCTTGAAGGCACGGATGTGGTTCAAAGGGTTTTCGTGCCCCTTGAATTTAGGGATATCCGTCATATTGAAGTTGGTTGGCAATTTGGAATTGACGGCCTCATACTTACGGTTATTCTCCCTATAAATGTCATCCCCTTTAAGGTACATCAATTGCTCCTCTAAGTATTGGAGTCTTTTCTCAGCTACAGTCATTCCCATGAGAGGATTTTTGTCCCTGGATTCATCCGCGTAGTCACCTACTACTTCACTTTCATGATGAGGCAATCTCCCCTCTACGGCGTAGATCCGACCTTCGATGGTCTCAAGGCGATCATGCACTTGGTCTTGGGTAACTTGGATTTGGGCTAGCGCGGCTAGGATTTGATCATTACCATCTTGAAGTTGGTGGAGGTTTGTTTCGCTGGTTCCAGGCATCTTGAAAACTGGATAAGAGATCGATGACGAATCAAAACACGATCGGCCATTCTAACACACTTGCTAAAAGAAGAAATGTTTTGACTCGTGAAGTGGGTGTGTGCCACTTGTGTTGAGTGAGCTTTGAAGGAAGGACAAAATTTTGAAAATGTGTATCCTAGTCAACTATAGTGTAGTTGTAGGAGTGGACTCAAAGTGAGGTTTTGAAATGGGCTTGTGGCCCGAATTTTGACTCGACAAATGGACAGAGTTTCGACTGGGTTTTGCACTAATCCAATGGCCTTTTTTCGAAAATTCTTGTTTTTTTTTTTAAAAAAAAAGGGTTTTGATTTTTTGCAAAAATCGTCTTGGTTTCATTTATAAATGGTGATCACGTAAGGTATAAACATTTATACAAGCATTATAACGGTATGCTGAGTGCATTTAAAAGGGTTTTGGTTTAAAGGGTGGGTTGCCATACCGAACCATCAAACCCGAAGTCTGTGGAGAGGCTCGTACCAAACAAGAGTAAGGCCGATTCCTAGTCCATTTCCTCGAGCAGTGAAGGCCCTTGATACAAACAAGAGTAAGCATCATGGTATGGATGACGTCAATCGCTATCCATCCTTAGGCCCAAATAAGAATTAGGACCGTTTAGACGGGACGATTGGTCGAATGGGTTGGGTTGGGCCTAGGAAGGCCGAATAAAACGGTCTAGGAAGACCGAGTTATGAAAACCGACAATTATCTTGTACAAACTATTCCCTAACCTTGTTCAAGTTTCACCCTTGGCTACACGTAAGTGTATTATCCCCAGCGGAGTCGCCAAACTGTGGACAGTGGCCACGGGGGCGCTTGGGAGGAAGAGAACAAGCGTTTGCATTTTTGTTGGAGTCGCCACCAATTTTTATGGGAAATTGGAACCGTTCGAATACCTCGTGCCATGTCAAGACACAAAGTAGAGACATGAACACAAGCAATCGTTACCCTTAGCATTCTATGTCTAGAATGACTCTCGTGGATGCCAATGAACACGGATGTTCACAGAGATCTGGAGTAAAGGGTGACGGTACGTATTAGGAAGCTCTTTTGATCGAACACCTAATCCCGCCCGCCTCGATAGCGGCCTCTACTAATGATTAGGGAAGTTATTCGTACTTGATATATCGTCGATTATATGCATGCAATGCAACATCCAAGTTTTGATCCTAGCATGTGAGAATTAACTAAGTCGGTGAACAATTAATTAGCATACAATTTAGCCAAAGTAGGAATTTATGGTCAATTACGTGTGAAGGCATACAAACAATGTGATAAAAGAAATACAATGATACAATAATGAATATTACAATAATTACATTTGATTAATTTATTTATGTCGAAAATACCTCCAAAACGGATAATTTGAGAAAAAGAATAAAAGAATGAATTAACGAACAGGAATTAGACGATAATACGGTTAATAGTTAATTATACGTAAGCTAATAAACTAGGTCAAGCAACAACGAAGAAGTTGAGAGAACTCATCGTCGAACAGAGCAAGAGATCGCGCCCTTTGGAAGAGGCGCAAGCAAATGTCTTTGCTGTTCCAAGGGTGAGTTACAGTTGTGGCGGAATCGCAAATCGTTAATATTAATTGGTGAATTTAAATGATTGATTATATATATTCGGATGGAAGTGTTTATCAGGTTATTTACATGTGATTGATGGTCATAAAAGCAACAAACATGGACGAGACGGAATTAAGACGAATTAATTACATGGATGAATGATTGATTAGTGACATGAGTGAACAAAATAGGTTAAACATGACGAATTAATGACAAATTAATGACGAATATGCGATGAATATGACAATAGACAGATGAAAATATATCAACGATCGAATTCCAAAAACCCAATATGAAAGAATCGAATTTCTACAACCCGGATTGATTTTAATGACAAAAACCCGCAAATATTGGATTATAAGGGATTTAAGTCGGATTTAAAGATGAATTAGACGTATTAATGATGATGAATAATATACATGTGAAATTATTGCTATTATATCAAAGAATTAAAGAGAACAAACGAAGCAAATAAAAGTTTGACCGATTACAGAGGACGAAGGAAGAAGAAAGGAAGCAGGAACTGCGGCAGCCTCACGAAGAGGCGCAGCAGGCACTGCGCTCCTTCGAAGAGGCGCAGCAGTTGTTGCGTCCTTTCTCGACGGTTTGTCTTCTGGAAATCCGTAAAAAAGAGGTTTTAAACGAGGTTTTAGAAATCGGTTTTAAGAGGTATTTTCGACATAAACCTTACAATTGATGATACAAAAAGTAAATAACAATAAATAAAGAAGGATTTACACCCTCAGACTTACATGTTTGACGAAACGAGATGAACTAAGTTATCGATTAGTGATGCTCGACTCGAATGTAACGAAAGTGCCCTCGTAAGAGCAAAACAATTAGATTAATTAAGTTGATTGATGTGGAGTTGGTCAAATTGGTCGGTCATGCAAACGAGGCTGGTACTCAGAAGGATCCGAGCTTACGTGGTCGAATGTTCAAGCACGTAGACGCCAAAAAGTAAGAACAAAGGTCTAGAATGCAAAGGGAGAAGAGAAGGGCGGACACTCGCGTGAGAAATATGAGGAGCGAAGGCTCCTATTTATACTAATCACGTGAAGGAATTAGGGTTTCGGAGAGTCTTTGGAAGTGAATCTCGGAAAGATATGAAAAAGATACGAAAATTATGCGAGAAAGGACTGGGAAGAGCGCGCGAGCCAGCCTGCGTCTCTTGGAAGAGCGCAGACTGCCGCGTCTGTTCCCAAGTGGTTTCCTCCTGCGGAAGAAAGATTTCCGTGTTTGAGTTATAGAAGGACGGAATAATTTGGTTTTCCTTAATATTTTATGTGAATATTACGGCAAATTGTTTACCAAAGGATAAAGATTGTGAAATATTTATAACATATGGAATAGAAATATCCGGAACATTCCAGAACATTCTAACTCGGGATTTAACGGTTATCAGAAAATGAAGACGGTTTTAGGCCCGGACTCCAAATGTACTCTAATTACTGTCAAAACGACCGTATCGGCACGTAGATGACAACTAAGAGGTAGATATTAGTATTTGAGCAATCACTTGACGATAAGCTTACGAACTGTCACAAATCGTTCCGCGTACCAAACATGCGGCCCAATCATCACCGGGTGGTTTGCGAGGGGTGCAGAAATGAGGTATCTACAGCATCGTTGTTGACACCTTTGTTCTCCTTAGCGACTCTAATGGCGTGTCGTTGTCGATAACTTTGTTCTCCTCAACAACGCTAATGGCGCGTCGTTGTCGATACCTTTATTCTCCTCGGCGACGCTAATGGCGCGTCGTTGTCGATACCTTTATTATCCTCGGCGACGCTAATAGCGCGTCATTGTCGATACCTTTATTCTTTTCCACGATGCTAATGGCGCGTCGTTGTCGATACCTTTACCTTTCTCCTCAGCGGTGCCAAGGACGCGCCGTTGTTGACCCAATATATGATTCAACCCCGACAGAGTCATCAATATGATCCAACGTATGATTCAGCCCCGACAGACTCATCGATATGTTCCCCAGCGAGAGTTCGTTGCCACTCATAGCCCGCGTACTTCTCAAAAAAAGAGTTTGCTTTAGGATAGACACAAGCAAATTCCCCAGGTATGGTTTCTTCTTATGGCTGGGGAGTTTCCTTACGTAGTCTAATTGACTTTAAATGACCCTCCCCGATAGTCGACAGACTCTAAATGTTTCCGACGATAGGTCCTTGGCTCAGACCCCTTGAACCGCCTCGCGTCGCCATAGTCGTCAGGTTGTAATCTTCGATTGACCTGATGGCTATACATTGACTTTCGCCTTGTTCAAGCCTCAGTCAAAGTGGGGGCTCTGTAGATACCTCATTTCTGCACCTCCCGGTGACCACCCAGTGATGATTAGGCCGCATGTTTGATACGCGGAGCGATTTTATGACGGTTCATAAGTTCATCGACAAGTGATAGCTTAAACACTCGATTCAATCTCATGGTCATCATCTACGCACCGATACGCTCATTTTGACAGTAATTAGAGTTAATTTGGATTCTGGGTCAAAAACCGTTTCAGTTTCTAAAAAATCGTTTAAATGCCGAGTCGGAATGTTCTGGAATGTTCTAGAATTCTCTGGATATTTATTCTTAATTAAATTTAATATTTTTAAGGAAATATCTTCCGTATATTGTGTTTCACGGAATAAGGAAGTGTATAACTACCGAAATTCCATAAAAAACGCGGAAATCTTTCTTGCTGAGGAAACCTCTGGGGAAATGACGCAGCAGGTGTTGCGCCTCTTCCAAGAGTCACAATGCCTCTTTTCACGCTTTCCTGAATATTTCCGTGATTTGTTTCCGTATCCGTGTCATTCCTAAACTCCTTCGTGTGTTTAGTGTAAATTGAGAGCTTCGATCTCCATATTTGACACGCGAGTATCCGCCCTTCTCTTCTCTCTTTGCATTCTAGACCACGCTTTTGCTTTCGACGCCTACGTGCTTTATCAATCGACCACGTAAGCTCAGATCATTCTGAGTCCCAGTCATGTTGCATAGACCGATCAATTTGACCAACTCCACCGTAATCAATCTAATCAATATTTTAAATTCTTTAACAAGGGCACTTTCCACGCATATTCGAGTCGAGAAATCACTAAACAAAAACTTTAATCAATCTCATTTCGTCGAACATGTAAGTCTGAGGATGTAAAATCCTATTTTATTTGTTGTACTTTTACTTTGTATCATTAATGTAAGGTCTATATCAAAAGCACGTTCAAAACCGTCTAAAAACCATCTTTTAAAACCTTATTTACAAAACAGCGGAGGTCTGACGTCGAGAACAAACGCAGCAGCAGCTGCGCCTTTTCGAAGAGTCGTAGCATCTGCCGCGCCTCTTCCTGAGGCTACCGCTGCTCCTGCTCTTCTTCTTCTTCTTCCTCGACCTTCTGCAATTTTCTATTTCTCTTATTTCTTTAGTTTCTTTTGTTCGTTTCAGTACATAAACATATTTTAACTAATTCTTTTCAAATTATAATGTTTAATTCGAGTTAAATCCTTTATAATTCAATATTTGCGGGTTTTCGTCATCTTATTCAAACACGGATTTTAGAGGTTCGATTCGTTCATCGATTCTCTGGAATTCATCTTTTGTTCATGCTTTTCTTTATTTGGTTTCAATTTATTTGATTCTGTTCAATTTTCAAGTTCAAAGTTCGCTCTTTTTATATTTCCGACATGAGTTCGTATAATCATGTAAATCACTGTAAATTTTGATCTTTAATTTGTTTTATGACGGTTCCAGATGCATGTAATCTGTTAAATTACTTCAACTTGAGTCTAATATTAATAATCGACCTTAAATTTACCAATGAACATTAACAATCCGCGGTTCTGACTTCACATAAAGAGCCGAACTAAAGAACAGACGCAGGAAGTGCTGCGCCTCTTCCAGAGGACGCAGCAGATGCTGCGCCTGTTTTGGGTTGGCTTCTATCCCTGAATTCTTTTTCGTTTTGACGTAGCTCCTAATTATGGTTTAAATCAACTATTAATCGTATTATCACCTCTAACCTGACGTATTTTCATACTTTTAATTCAATTTTATTTTCTTTTATTTTCTTCTTCGAAATCCTGTTTTTGAGCGTGCTTTTGGCGTAGATCAAATAATACTTGTAATTATTTTTATTTATTATAATTATTATTGTGTATGATTTATTTACTTGGCTTTCACATGTAATTAATCTAATTTTCAACTTCGACCACATTGAGTGCTAAATTACGTGTTAACCGACTTAGTTTAATTCACATGCTAGGATTAATCTATTGTTTGTTACATTGCATGCATTACATCGATGACATATCAAATATGAACGATTTTCCTAATCATTAGTAGAGGCCGATATCGAGGCAAGTGGGATTAGGTGTTCGATTAAAGAGCTTCCTAATACATACCCTCACCCCTTACTCCAGTTATCTCTGGACATCCGTGTCCATTGGCATCTTTGAGAGTCATTCTAGACATAGAATGCTAAGGGTAACGAGTTCTTAGTGTTCATGTCATTACTTCGTGTCTTGACATGACGCGAGGTATTCGAATGGTTTCCAATTTTTCCACAATAAATTGGCCGCAACTCCAAAAATGCAGGCTTATTCGACCTTTCACCAGTTTCAATGCCTCACCAATCGGTAATGGCCCATGACGTGCTTTGGCAAACCCAAGGTTCCGTGGGAGAAGTGACGCCGCCTCGAGACCAGCGCGCGGGTGCGCGCGACGTGGGTGGCCCATGTCCACATATATATATATATATATATATATATATATATATATATATATATATATATATATATATATATATATATATATATATATATAGTAATAAGATCAAGTAAGTCCATGTCTTACATTTGAGTCCATGAGTTCCATTGTCTACCCTTAGATCATGTTATTGAATGGCTTAGATTAAAAGAAAAAAGCAACTAATAATAATATTCTAATGGCTAAAATAATTACCTCTCTCCTCCTACCACTCATAGGGTATTAGCATGCATGCAGGTTGTCAATCAAAACATCACACACACGTCCTACAAACTTCCCCCCATTTATCATCTCTCTATTATTCAAAACTAATTTTCCTCCAAAATATTTCCCCCAAATTAAACCCCATTAATTTTCCCCCAAACTGCTCTCTAAATCCCCCAATTTTATCGCTTTTTTTGTTACCTTATTATCGTTTTTTTCTCCATTTTCTTTTCTCACTTGCAAGCTACCATTTTCGTCCATTCATATTACTTCAGAAGGTATTTTTTGTTGGGTTTTTAGAGTTTTATGATTTGTTTTTGGGTTTTAAGAGTTTTATGATCTTTTCTCTTCATTTATTTAGACGTTTTTTTTAATTTATTGGACATTGTTATGTAATTGGACTGTATTTGATCACTGTACTTTGTCACCATTGTTGCTGTACTGTTCTATTTGATAACTGTATTTGGTTTCTTCATTTTGAGTAGCCAGTTATTATTAGCACATTTAGGACATGTAGGACATTTATTTTTTATCACTGTATTTTGTCAACTAACGTTTTTAGCATATATGATCATATTCATTAAGATTAGTCAGATTTTTTTGAAAAATCCTACTTTTGTTGCTTACAATTACTCTTTCTTTGTTAAAATTACAGTTTATCCATTTTTTTTTTTTGGAGAAATCCCACTTTTGATTACCCTTTTGTTAGAATTACACTTTTGTTGCTAAAATAACACTTTATGCTGATACAATGACACTTTTTTTTGCTGAAATTACACTGTTGTCTGTTAAAATAACACATTATTTTGTTAGAATTACACTTTTGTAAGCTAAAATAACACTTTATGCTGCTACAAATCCCACTTTTGATTACCCTTTTGTTAGAATCACACTTTTGTTGCTAAAATAACACTTTATGCTGCTACAATTACACTTTTTTTTGCTAAAATTACACTGTTGCCTATTAAAATAACACTTTATCTGGTTAGAATTACACTTTTGTCAGCTAAAATCACACTTTTTTCTGTTAAAATGTCACTGTTGCCTGTTAAAATAACACTTTATTTTGTTAGAATTACACTTTTGTAAGCTAAAATAACACTTTATGCTGCTACAATTACACTTTTTTTTGCTAAAATTACACTGTTGCCTGTTAAAATAACACTTTATCTTGTTAGAATTACACTTTTGTCAGCTAAAATCACACTTTTTTCTGTTAAAATGTCACTGTTGCCTGTTAAAATAACACTTTATTTTGTTAGAATTACACTTACGTCTGCTACAATTACACTTTTGTTTGTCAAAATTACACTTTTGTCTGTTAAATTAACATTTGATTTTGTTAGAATTACACTTTTGTTGCTAAAATAACACTTTATGCTGCTACAATCACACTTTTTTTTTGCTGAGAGTTTTCTGTTGCCTGTTAAAATAACACTTTATTTTTTTAGAATTACACTTGTGGCTGCTATAATTACACCTTTATATTGTTAGAATTACACTTGTGGTACATTATAATTACACTTTATCTTTGCTACAATCTAAACTTTTTTGTTGTAATTTGTTTTTGTATGCAACAATTAATTTTGAGTAATGTTACGGATGTCGGATGGAAATGAGGGTAAATCGGCAAGTCCAAAAAGCAAAGGTGCTGTCAAGTTGAATAAGGAGCTTGGTGTTGCCAATCCGGCCAAACCGCGAAACCTACCCACGAACAAAATTGCAAAGGTGGTCATCAAGTCCGGCAAGAAGCTGACTTGTTGAGCTCATTGAAAAGCTTAATGATGCACATGCGAGATGCGGTACGGAGGATCGGTTTCGGTGGTATTCGGAGCTTAAGCTCAAAACATATCGATGGGTCATGTTAAAGATTTTCTAAAAGCATTCAGTGACGAATCGTATATTTTCCGGGCAGCTAAGGATAAGGAGTTCATGGTCACCAAGCATGACGTGTATGACTGTTTTATGTTACCACATGGTCCTAAAACTATTGATCTAGTACCTACGGGCCGCCAGAAGGATTCTCAAGCGCCGGAGAACAAGCAATTGAAAGATAAATGGCGAAAAGCGTACAACATAAAAGGGGTTAATGAAGGCATTAATTTAGGAATTGTCTTCCAAGATATTTTGAAAAAAAAAATACAAAAAAGGAGGTCCTCAATTCTTCAGGCTGTTTGTTCTGCTCGCCATGTCATCATTCCTAACTCCAACGTCATACAGTGGGGTTGACTTCAAGCTTTTGAGAGTTGTTGAAGATGTGGACTCGATTACGCAGTATGATTGGTGTACTTATGTGCTGGAACATTTGGTGAAGGCTGCGTACCATCGGTGAAAATAAATGACGCTGGGGGTGTATCCCCTTCTTAATGATCACGTACTTTCAACGTTTCGATTTTCGTGGAAAGAGTTGTCGCCTGACCTGCCTCTCATTAAACATGGGACCGTGAGACGCTTTCGACGATGACTACATGGTGAGCTTGACAAGAACCGTTTGGGTCGGCTAACTTGGTCCTTGGTCAAGTACCCTCGGTGCCTTCAAAAAGAACTGTTAAGCATTGGCGGGGTGCCTAATGACAGCCAAGTGTTGGCCATTGGAAATGTGGTTAGTGATGCGGCATTACAAGTGACTTCAACTTCAGACAGGAAGAAGTTCATCGAGATTGAACTCCCTTCTGGTGTTGATGATGACGAGGAGTTGAAAGCTCGGGCTGTAGATGTAAGTGTTATTTGTTCATTTGTCAAGGCTAATTTTAATGTTTTAAAAATTAGACTTTTGTTTGTTACAATTACACTTTTGTGCGTTAAAATTCTACTTTTTAAAGTTAAAATTATACTTTTGTTTGTTACAATTACACTTTAGTCCGTTAGAATTATACTTTTTAAAGTTAAAATTATACTTTTGTAGCTTACAATTACACTTTAGTCCGTTAGAATTATACTTTTTGTCCTTAGAATTACACTTGTCAAAGTAAAAATTATACTTTTGAATGAACACTTTTGACTGAACACTTGTCCAAACATCTGTATTTTAATGTAGGATGTGCATGAGCTTTACTTGAAGATGCAAAGGAATGCTACTGTCTTCTATTCATGGTATGCAGATGCAGCCATGACGCTCAAAAGGTTAACAGGGGGTCTGAACTATTCTAGTGACCCTGTCGCTACACAATGCACGCAATCATTCTTTCAAAGCCAAAGTATGAAGGATTATGCTGTGGAAATGCAGGAGATAGCTGAACGAATAAACCGTTCCGTGAAATCAGCTCCTGTGCTGCAACAAAGTCCAGGTGATCAGTATCAGAATGACGAGGTAGATGACGACGGATACGAGCAGCAGGTTGGGGATGATGATGAAGAGGAGGACAATGGTGATGAGGACGAGGGAGATGATGAGAATGGTGATGATGTTGAGGATGAGGAGGATGGTGATGATATGGAGGATGATGGATACGATAATGAGAAAGAGTTGACTGTAGATGTTGGTACAGACCTCGAAGGCACGGTGGCCGCCTCAATTGTTTCGGATGAAGTAGCCATTGAGAAAGCACGGGAGGTGTCTACACAACGGATAATGGAGGCGGTTCAATTTTACAGCACGCCTGAATTTAAGGACGCTGCTAACAGAGACGATTACAGTAAGGACACCAACGTGGACGTTTGTAGTACTCGTGATATTTCTGTTATTTACAAAAGGAGGAAGGTAGTTGGGAAGGAGGTGGCTGTTGACGGACCACCTAAATTTGACCGGGAAGTTCTTCTAGAGTATTATTCAAAAGAAGATGTTGATGAGGCTGAGAAGAAGTTCTATGCGAATGCTGCTGCTGCAAAGGAACAAGAGCAGACTATGGACATGGGGGTGCCTGTGGCCGGGGAACCTCGGATAGCTGACAAAAAAAATGAGGAGGATGGGCCCACCGACGCTGATCCACCTGTCACTCAATTCCTATTTTAGTCTTCGGATATTATTGAAGCGGAGCGCCGAGCAGAAATGCCGGCCAGAGAAGACCAAGGAATTGTTGAGGTAACAGAATTGGTGAAATTGGCCCCGGACGCTACGGGAACGGATGTGCATGTGAGTGAAGTTATGAATGCCGAGACGGACAAGGACGATGACAAGATTGGGAAGGGGAATGCTGAGGTTGGTATCCAATGTTCAAGTATAATAGTGGTTACTGCAACATTAGACGATGCTGTACAAGTGGATTCGAAATCTTTGGAATTTAGTGGGCCTGATTCTGCGGAGCCTGAGAAGGCGGATAATGCTTTGGTGGAAGATCAGAACATAGAAGTTGCACCTCCTGAAACTCAGTTCCTATTCTCAACATCTGAGATATGTGACGCAGAGCGCGCAGCTGAACAACATTATGAAGAGGGTGCCGGAAACGACGGAGGCGCTACGAATGATGAGCGGTTGTTAAAGGGTAACGAGCAGCCGGAATATGTATTTACGTTGCAGGCAAAGGAATTTATGGACGTAGAATGGACAAAATCTTGTATATTCGATTTGACGGACGTAAACGCATTTTTCGAGGAGCACCCAATATTTGTGCATCTTTGAAAATGAGGGGGGTGGAATAATGATGAGCCAAATTTGGAAACAAGTCCTCAGACAGCGGTAGAAAAGGTGGTGGATGGGGCTGCAGTGAAGGATCACGGAGGTAATGCATTGACCTTCAGAGTTTAGAAGTGCCATGGATGAAGTTATTGTGTTAGAATTACATTTTTCCCTGCTAAAGTTACACTTTTTGAAGTTACAATAACACTTTTATTTCTAAGAATTACACTTTTGTCTTCTGCAATTAGACAATTTTTAGTTAAAATAACACTTTATGTTGTTAGAATTACATTTTTCTCTGCTACAATTACACTTTTTTAAGTTAAAATTATACTTTTGTAGCTTACAATTACACTTTTGTCTGCTTGAATTACACTATTTTTAGTTAAAAGTAGACTTTTTTGTGATAAAATAACACTTAATTTTCTTTGAATTATAATTTTGTCTACTAAACTTTATTTTTTTCTCTGCCACAGTTCCACTTACTTTCTGATGATGAAATAACACTATTTTTATTACAGATGCGGCAGTGGAGGATGATGCCGTGAAGTCTTCGGGAGGGACTATCGAGCCCAGAGAGGTAACAGCTGACGTAGTACCAGAGGCGGAGAGAACGCCGACATTCCTATCCCGTGCACGTACGTCCCTCACAGTGATCTGAGCTACCATCCTTTTTTACTTCACTCGAGTGAGCCCTTACCGTGCATGGATCACGTCATTGAGAACCTGGGGTGTTCTATTGATTGTGGGGCACCTAATCCTGAATTGTGCTTTGCGACGAGAAACCTAGCATTCAGTCAGGAGCTCCTGGTGCCAATGTTTAGTGAGAGGAAATACTTGATTGACTATGCGTTCAATCAGTCAGACGCGTTTTCCGAGTTGTAAGTGTATTAAATTTTTACAAGAGGCCCTAAACTTTCCTAATTATATATATATATATTGTTGACTAAGTAAATTTTGGGTTGTAGTGAACGATTGGTCCAATTCAGCGAGTTTTATTTCATTACGCGGGAAGATATTGCAACTTTGAACCCTCGGGAGCAAATCATGACAAGTGTTATTGATGGTTGGTGCTTGCTACTCAACCACATCATGAAACCTTCGGACATATTCCGTTGTTTCTTTGGCCTAAGTCACACTGTAAGTTCAAATGTTACCTTTGTGTCTTAAAATTACACATTTGTCCATTAGAATTATACTTTTTAAAGTTAAAATTCTTCTTTCATATGTTAAAATTGCTCATTTGTGCGTTAAAATGATACTTTTGGCCGTTAGAATCACACTTTCTATTGTTGACATTATACTTTTAACATTACTCTTCTGTGTTAACAGTACACATTTTTTGGTTAAAGTTTCACTTTATTTTTATAAAATAGCTATTTTAATTATTTGATCACGCATTTAACACTTTTCAAATAAAAGGATCCCGCAAGGTCTATTTGGAATGCTCAAAAGCTTGGGAAAGTATTGAAAAAAGACGAAGACATTTTTGGTGGGTGGGATGCCTGGGCTGAACTCTGCCGTGTACCATTCCAGCTTGACACAGACATGGTAGGTAACAAAACATGTAATATTTTATCATGGTTTTTAAGGTTTCCTTTTGCTGATATTAGCCACATACGATGCAGATCTTTCTGCCCGTGTTATCTGGTGACGGTGATCACTACAGCTGCGTGTGCATCAACTTTCTCACCGAGCAGATTGACTACCTCGACAACCGCAAATACGATGACCCGTTAGAAACGCTCCCTTACGGAGGGATAGCGCGTATTTCGGTAAGTGTACGATATCCAAAAGTCAACCAATTTATATGGGTCGTACCACGTTAACTCGTTGACGCTTATTCATGTTCAGGCAAATATAATGGGGAAGTATTTGGTGTCTAAAGGGCTGTCTAAGGGGGCAAAGGTCAGCGGGTTTAAGATCGTCAACATAGAGTTAAGCTGGCAAGCTCAAGGGTATTCGAGAAATGACTGTGGTGTTTTCATGATGCTACATATGATGTTCTACCGCGGAAGCCCTTTTCAATGTGACCTCGGGAAAGAGGATGCTATGAGTTTGTACCGTGCTGATATTGCTGCAACACTCGTCCTCTGTGACATTAACAGTATCAGAGAGGACATCTTGATGCGGGTTGGTTATTTTAAAGCAACTGCTGGACATCCGTTGACAAGAAAGTTGAATGTTGTTAAGAGGAAAACAGATGGTGACAGAGGGCCGGAATCCACAAAACGTGCGCGCGTAACTGAATCTGAAGAGCCGCTTATGGAGGCGACACCTGTTGCCATGCGCATTCCATCTGGTAAAGCGTTATCATCTATTAAGAGCCATCCTCATGGAAAGGGGGGCGGGTTGGGCTGCTCTCTCGACTGTGGTAGAGGTGGTCTCAACACAAACGTGGTGTCCAAGATGCTCCGGAGCAACCAAGCGTTAATCAAGGATATTAAACAGAGGAGGAAGCATGTTGCCGACTATTGCTTGTTAGATGACCACAATTATGATGAACGGTCTGTTAATCTGTCTTAATTAACGACTTCTTTAATCAAGGATACTCAGATTATTTTTCACATTTATTCTACTTTAATTAACGACTTCTCTAATATTACGGAGTGCAGTGAACAGCTGGTCTGGTACACCCGTCACGCAACGCTTCGGAGAGCTGACATTATGTCCCTGTTGCCTGAGAACCTTATGTCGTTGAATGTCATCGAGTGCTGGTCGATTTTGATGAACCATTTGGAGAAGGAGGAATATGGCGACCAAATGAGGATGTCATTCTTTGGTATACGTCACATGGTAAATCCATTAACCATTGCATCATATTTATGCCCAGTTCTATTACACCTTTGTTACTTAGAATGACACTTTTCTAACTTACAGTTATATTATGTGAATGTTTCACTTTAGTTCTTTTAATCAACAAAAGTGTCATTCTAACCGTGTTAAATGTAATTCTAAGGGACAATAGTGTCAATTTAGGTGACAAAGTAACCACATTAATCATGTTCACTATTGCCTTTTAAAGGATATACTGTTGGGATTGCTTGAGACGTTTGAACAACCAGGCACACAATCAGACAGCAACTATGACAACTTGTACCAGCTCTGGAACACCTTCATCGTCGATAGTGAGCGAACCTTTAACTTGACAACAGACTTGCTATTTGTCCCGTTCTGCATTGACGACCATTTCGCATGCGTATGTATCAATCACAAATCAAATACATTCGATTTGCTGGACGGGCAAAGGCATTCTGATTTGAAAAAGTCGTAGTTTGGGAGAGCAGCGCGTTTAATTGTAAGATATTGTCCATCCCTTTCTTCCGAATGCTATCTTTTTTGTTCAATCAGTTTGTTGAGGTAATTATGTACATTTGCAGGCTAGCGCAGTGAGTGATTATTTAGAATCACGGGATAAGGAAAAGAAGAACACTAGGGCACGGGAAATTCCTAATTATGCGTTGCGGCAGATACCTTTCAGCGGGATGTCACCTACTCTCAACCAACCAGAGTCAGGTCTGTTCACCATGATGGCTATGCTCTTATACGAGGGTCTTCCTTTTCAGCATGAAGACCTTGAGAAGAAGAAATCAAGGCGCTATTTGGTGATCCAGCTGATAGCTACCCTCGTTCTAGCAGACATGAACGTTTTGCGCGAAGGTGTGCTCGAGAAGGTCAAAGCCTTTGTTAGCACGAAGGACAAACTGTGGAAGGTATTACAACAGAAGCGTAGACTGCCCCGTGCCAATGTGAAAAAATAACATCCTTAATTTAGTAGTTAAGTTTTTGTGGGAATATTGCCTTGGCTATGTAAACACTTATTTCATACTTTGTATTATCTGTAGATGTTAGCAACCTTCATCTAGACAGTTAGTTTTTGTGGAAACAATTTTTTCAACATTCTATAAGACAAGGTGTTTTATGTTAATACATATGACATGCCGGCAAAGAATGTATTTAGTTCAACAATTGTGAGTAATATGTTAGTTAAATCAGTCAGAAGAAAGTGTGGCTGTAATACAAAAAAGTGTAATTCTAATAAGTCAGAAGTGTAATTCTAACCGGCCATATCAGTGACAGATAGACCTTACATTACACAAAATATAAATGTTATTTTAAAAGGCAAAAGTGTCATTTTAGGGACTTTATTTATGAAAATATAGTTATGTTGTTAAAAGATGGTGCAATAATATTTATCAGTAATTGCTTAAATTACAAGGTTGTCAGTTAAAATTATACTTTTAAAGTAAAAAGTATACTTTTGTTTGTTACAATTACACTTTTGTCCATTGAAATTATACTTTTTAAAGTTAAAATTATACTTTTGTAGCTTACAATTACACTTTAGTCCGTTAGAATTATACTTTTTGCCCTTAGAATTACACTTGTCAAAGTTAAACTTATACTTTTGAATGAACACTTAACTATGTTATAAGGTTTTACTATAGATGAAGTGTAACTGAAATTGCATACTCTGTAATTATAAGTAGTTTAAGTGTAATTCTGATCATAACAATCCTACCCTAAGTGTGATATGAGGCCATTGCAATTTTATTCCCTAGATATGTGTAATTGTAAGAACATAATTTGTCATAATAGTCAAGAGTGAAAAATTCAACGTGATGGTTTAGCACATTATAACTGTTTCGTCCAATAAAAAATACTTCAACAAAATACATTGTAATACCAAAGGCGACCAGTTGCCTTCCTGACAGTTTGATGTCTAAACACAATACGAAACATCATGTTGTACCTCGTATTTTGTATAGACATACCCAAAAAATGTACTACTTATTAGGTATTATATTGATTATTCTAAGATGCCTTCTTCTTCGTCTTCTTCTTCTTCTTCTTCTTCTCCTTCTTCTTCCGCTTCTTCTTCTTCTTCTTCTTCTTCCGACGAGGGTGCTGACGATTGCGACAATGGTGGGTGCTCTGCGAATGGGTTGGGGCAGTTCCTTTTGTCATGGTTAGCTAATCGCTTGCAATTTTTACACATACGTTTTGGCTTCCTTGCCAAAGCAACTGCTTTTTCCTTCATCGACAACATTCTCTTTCCGCTCCCCTTGTTCTTGGATTTCTTGGGCGGCAAAATGGTTATCTCCTGACTAGGAGAACATCCAAGAATTTTCTCCAACTGTTGTTGTTTATTCAATGGTGATCCTAATGGTGAAAGTTTCTCCTTAAACTGTCTAATTAGACTAGAAAAGTTGTCAACATCATTCTTCATTTTGCCCATGAGCATACCAACTGTCTGATGAATCTCCGACCACATTACTGACATCGCAATCTGTTTTCCATCTATTATATCAACGTCCTCAGTTGCTTCACCATTACAATCGAACATTTTAGACAACCTTGCATCTTTACACCATCTTTTAACAACACATTGTTCTGGAATAATCTTCACTCCGTTTGACGAGTAAATCCATATGACATGCCGGCAAAGAATGCCTTTCCTCTCAAGCATTCTGCAGCTACAAGTGGCTTTCAATGTATCTAGTTCAACAATATAGAGTAATATGTTAGTTGAATCAGTCAGAAGAAAGTGTGACTGTAATACTCAAAAGTGTAATTTTAATCAATAAAAGTGTGATTTTAACGGAAAAAAGTATAACTTTAATAACACAGTATAATTTTAACCTATTTTGTAATTTAACAACCCAAAGTGTAATTTTAATGAACAAAAGTGTAATTTTAATGGCTTAAAGTATAACTTTAGCAACCCAAAGTATTATTGTAACAACCCAAACTATAATTTTAACAACCCTAAGTGTAATTTTAATCAACAAAAGTATAATTGTAACGGATAAAAGTATAATTTTAACAAACAAATGCTACAGAATGATACAGGCGTATGTGACCTCATAATTTTCCCCTGTTTGCATCTCTTACAGTGGTCACCTCTAAAGAGTCACACTCAATAAATCCTCCGCTTTTACAAGTACCGATTGAGCACTTGGCCTCTTCTTGAAATTCCTCGAATACTTTATGAGTGTACACTTGCGCCCCGTGCACTTCGATAGCTAGATGCGTTGATATTACGGGGAAAGTGTGTACATTACGAGTTGTCAACTGTTTTGTGTGTGTCTTTGCTGGTCCATCGCGCTGTCAAAACGCATCGAAAACTCAACTAATGTTCCTGACTTACTCTCAAATCTCTTAAAAAAACTATTTTCGCTCTCTGATCTTTGGGTTGTCCTCATAACACCCCCCATATCTAGGTCCCTACAATGAGCCATAACCCACTGATTCCTTTTAGCGTACATTTCTTGGAACCAGTCAATGTTATTAACATTGTGTTCCCTACCAATTTCTTCCCATTTTGCATCGAACTCTGCCGCTTCAATGTCTTCATCCCATATGATGGCATTCAATTTCTTTAAAAAGTCTGAATAATCGTCTCTCGTCATTCCAAACTTGCTTGGCACCTTGTTCATGATATGCCACATACAATATCGGTGTCGTGCTGTCTTGAACACCAATGGCACCGCTTTAAGAATACCAGCATCCTGATCGGTGATAATATACTTAGGCTCTTTCCCACCCATCGCAGCCAGAAAACGGGTAAAAACCCATTTAAACGAGTCTGCATCCTCATGAGCAACAAGCGCTCCACAGAAAGTGACTGATCGTTTATGGTTATCAACCCCGGTGAAAGGTGTGAAGGACATGTCATACTTATTGGTGGAATACGTCGGATCGAACGACACTGCATCCCCAAAAACTGAGTAGTTCTTTCTAGCGATTCCGTCGGCCCATATAGCTTTACTAAGGCTACCGTCAGAATCAACATCATAGTCAAAGAAGAACCCTGGCCTAGTAACAGCCAATTCCTTAAAGTGGTCCACGAACATTTGACCGTCCCGTTCATGAATGTAGCATTTCACATCTCTGTGAAAGTTCTTAAAATCATTCAAACTAGCTCCGATGTTTTCAAACCCATTAACATGTTCCTTCAAAATTTTGTAAGTCTTCGTTGCTCCTATCTTCAGCTGTTGATTATTGACAATCTTTTAGATGTATGTATTTTAATCAACAAAAACGTAATTAAAACAGATACAAAAGTATAAATTCAAAAAACAAAAGTGTTGTTTTAACAAGAAAAAGTGTAATTGTAGTAGAAAAAAGTGTAATTTTAGCAGACAAAAGTGTAATTCTAACAAAATAAAGTTAACAGATGTCTTAAATAAGTGTAATTGTAATGAAGAAAAGTGTAATTGTAATAAACAAAACTGTAATTTTGATAATATAAATTGTAACTTTGACGGATATATGTATAATTGTAATATACAAAAGTATAATTTTGATGATAATCGTATAATTCCAATGACTCAAACAAAGTGTAATTCTAACCAACAATACTGTAAGTTCAAGAAGGCGAAGGCTAACTTCAGAAAACCTGGAATACTCACCCTTGAATTATAAAGGATTATCATTTTGTGATAGTCTGTTATGTTGCATGCCAACTTTTGAAACTCTCTATCTCTGGCTGATACGAGTTCATGGTTGTGGCCACTGTGGAATCTGTCAATTCTTAATTCCCCATTCCTCATGAATAGCCTAATCCTCGCTTTGCAGCCAACGCGCCTGACTTTGTGTCTCCTACCTGAGTCCTGGCGGCCACTACACTCCAATTGTCCCTTATGTTTGAACCCCTCCCGGTTGCAAACCAACAGTTTAGATTTTATTTCCCCGCCATGCCATCTCTTAGTCGTGTACTTACGCACATCAAAACCACAAGAAACAGCATAAATTCTATCAAATGTCGCTGCTTCCTCTATTTCCAGAAATTCCTGTCCAACATAGGGGGTGAACTTAGCTTCAACGTCCCTGCAAAATTCTTCCTCGTTCGGCTTTCGTTTGCCATTGTGCTCAATATTATCTGTCAATAGTGTCATTATTATCAATTCTTTTCATAACAATATTAAAGTAACCCATTTATTTGTTAAAAGTATATCTTCCTTGAAATTACACTTTTAGTCGTTAGAATTACACTTTTAGTTGTTAGAATTATACTTTTTACTATTACAATTAAAGTTTAAAAACTTACAGCTTCTCTGTTGCATTAACCCTTTTGGTTGTTAAAATTACACTTTTGTTTGTTACAATTATACTTGTTACTATTAGAATTACATTTTAGAAACTTACAGATTTTGTCTGTTACAATCACACCTTTACTAGTCAAAATTACACTTTTCTCTGTTACAATTATACTTTCTCCTATTAGAATTGTTGTTTACAAATTTAGAACATGTCTGTTATAATAACAATTTTAGTTGTTAAAATAACACTTTGTACGACTACAATTACAATTGTACTTATCTACCATAATAATTACAATAATACTTTTGCTGCTTAGAATCACACCATTTGTAGTTAAAATTACTCTTTCATCCGTCAGAATTACACTTTTGGATGTTACAGCTACACATTATTCGTCTTTTTATGCTTACGTTGCAGATACTACATTCACTCTTACAAACAAGAAACTGAAATATGATGTTGAACTCTACCAGATACTACATTTAAAGTTTAACTTCTTATTCACACAGTTTATGTTGAACTCTATAATGCTGGAGTTCATGTTGAAAGCGTGGATTTACAGACTTCAAATAATGAAAAACAAGGATCAAAAATAACCTAAAAGTCACTTCCTTCTCATATTTAAGCAACTGTTCATCTTTAAGCTAATGTTTTGATAAAAAAAAAAGATATATAACGTAACTTTGAATGAAGAAAATAAAAAAACAAACCAAAAATTACCATGGCCAAATGGAATCAACTGCAAATCCGGCATTTTTTACGTGGGATATTTGGTCTTCTTGTTTGTTTGTGAGAATGGAGGATAATAAAGCTGAGAATGGAGGATAATAAAGAAAGATGATAAATGAAGAATGAAAAATTGTAGGTTTTGCTCTAAGTTATCGCCAAAATCTTCGCCAGGAAGATGAGTTTTTTCAAATTGTGTTTTGGTGGAGTTTCCTTAGAATTGTGTTGATGAAGGTTGTTGGATGATTATGCATGTGTTTGTGTGTGCACAGTGGGTAATAGGCAATAGTACTGACACACTCACCCTCTCTCCTCCTCAACCTATTTCCTTTTTTTTTTCACGCCTATATTGTTATTAAAGTAGGAAAATCTCCACTCTCCATTTTCCTAATCCAAGGGCCCTAATAAAGACTTAGGGACTCAAAAGATATTAAGGACTTAGGAGAACTTGACACTATATATATATATATATATATATATATATATATATATATATATATATATATATATATATATATATATATATATATATATATATATATTAAAGGTGCACTTTTTTTTTTTACCACATCTCATATACACTTTTAACTAAAGTAGGTACACTTTTTACCAAAATTCTATATACGCATTTTAAGGATGTAGATACACTTTTTTTTTTTTTTTTTTTGCCAAATCTCATATACACTTCTAACTAAAGTAGGTACACTTTTTACCAAAATTCTATATACGCATTTTAAGGATGTAGATACACTTTTTTTTTTTTTTACCAAATCTCATATACACTTTTAACTAAAGTAGGTACACTTTTTACCAAAATTCTATATACGCATTTTAAGAATGTAGATACACTTTTTTTTTTTTTACGAAAATCTCATATACACTTTTAACTAAATTAGGTACACTTTTTACCAAAATTCTATGTACGTATTTTAAGAATGTAGATACACTTTTTTTTTTACCAAATCTCATATACACTTTTAACTAAAGTAAGTACACTTTTTACCAAAATTCTATATACACATTTTAAGAATGTAGATACACTTTTTTATTCTAGGTACAATTTTTAAGTGAATTCTATATACACTTTTTTTTTTTATCCTAGGTTCACTTTTGACTTTCATTCTATGTAAATTTTTTAAAGAATGTCTTTTTGCTAGCATAGGTACAATTTTTTGATAGATTTTTTTAAACCAAATGTCATATACGTTTTTTTTTTTTTTTTTTTTTTTTTTTTTTTTTTTTCAAAATGAAATAGATACATTTTTTCACATAAATTTTAGATACACTTTACAATAATGTAGTTACA
Source organism: Silene latifolia (assembly GCF_048544455.1). Lineage (NCBI taxonomy): Eukaryota > Viridiplantae > Streptophyta > Magnoliopsida > Caryophyllales > Caryophyllaceae > Silene > Silene latifolia. The sequence goes on along the minus strand of NC_133530.1, from coordinate 69,957,811 downwards.
CTTTTTCGGATCCTAGGTACACTTTACAAAAAATACGACTTGATATGGTTAAAACTTAAAATCATAACCTCATTATGTAGCTCAAGCAGTAGCTATGCATTTCTTAAGCACCATTTCAAGTTTTTATGTTTTCTCTATTTGAGATTGCATAGCAGACCCTTATCCTTAAAGGAGGGTTTGTAATCTTAGGGGAATCATAATCATAATCTTCCTGCTGCTCTTAAGGACAATGACGGTAAAGATAATCAAGAATTAAAGTCGTCGACGAAATACTTGCTTGACTCAAATCATCAAGGAAATTAACAGATTAAATTGATTGCATTATGAGTAGCAACTAGCAACCAACTAACTAGGTACAATAACATTCAATCAACTTAGTACAAGTAATCAAGTTCAACAAACTCAAATTTCCACTCCACATTAAACATCTAAATATTGATTGCAACTTACAAAGGAGTACATGAAATTATGAAACTAGCCAAAACACTGATCTCCAGGAAACGGATAGGGAATCGAACCGTCTCGAAAAAATTGCGGTCAAAAACCACAATAATAACAAGCAAGCTCGGATAAGACAACCCTTCTACAAAGACCAAAGAAACCAAACGGCCCATTCGGCAGACCAGACCCTGTTTTGGACTTGGTATACAATGACCACCCAATTATACCCAATACAGCCAGGTAGCTAACTCCCTCTAGAGCACCTATTGACCCGCCTGGTCCGGGCGGGAGCCCACACTGAAGTTTATTTGCGGCCTACAGTACAGCACAACATCAGGCAAAAATGAGTCTCATTTATCACATCAATCATAATGCAGCAACCAAATGGATCCATCAGGCAAAAATAAGTCGCTTCCAGTACCAGTAGACGGTAGTACAACAAAACACGCTGCTCATTACAAATTGCAAATGTCCAGCGAATAGTTAGCTTAGTTGGTAAAGTCATTCAATGGTGGCACTCGCAACATAACCCCACAACATCAAAACACGCATCATGACTTCTTCGAAACCAATTAAAAACGCTCCGCGTCAATAAACGGGTACAACTTATCTTTCCGGAGTACAACCCAGAATTAAGATCAATTGTTTCGGAACTTCAGCAAACATTACTCACTAGCTACGAATCAAAACTGTGTCACGAAATCAACAGCAATTACTAGCATACATAGCATGTGTATAAAACATCAAACAATGTTCATTCATAAAATTTCAGTAAACAATTAGAAAACCATAATAATAAAAGAAATAAGCTTTGTGAATTGCAAGTACCTGCTTCCAATTCTCAACATGCCGCCGTCATTTTTCCCCTCAAATTCCCCAATTCCAACTCCCTTTCCGCCAATTTATCCTTGAAATGAATCAATCGTCCAAGTAATTGTCCCATTTCTTGCTCAAATCTAGTCTTCAACTCCGCCACTTCCGCCTCCACCTCAATATACTCAAAAAGCAATTCCATTTAATCGATATCTGGTTGACCTCTCCTACGCCATAGATTACGCCGGAAAATCGAGATCTGGAGCTCGAAAATTGACAGTTCGAAATGTTGAATGGATTCCAAGGAGTTGAGCCGGCATCGGGGAAGTTCGTGACGACGATTTGAGATTTTGGAGATGCACGATGATGGTTGATGCCGACAACTGTCAAGTGCACGTGCCTGGTGATTGCGGCGTCGAGATTTGTAGTATCGAGTGTCAAGATAAGACTTAGAGAAGTTGATTCGTCGCCGGAGTCGTTGCGATCGTCGCCGGAGACGACGAAAGGTTGTTAGGTGGTGATTGGGGGATTTGGGTTTGAGGAAATATGTGATTGGGAGAGGATGATAGATAAGTTTGGCTGTGAGGAACTAAGGACGCGCGTGAGTTTTATTATAAAGGTCGTTCTCACCGTTCTCACCGAGTGTTCGTTCTCACCGGATCCTAAATCTATATATATATATATATATATATATATATATATATATTATTAAAGGAAATTTTTTTTCGAACGATTATAGAGACTCTAATTTTTACAAATCACTTAATAAAATAGAATAACATTAAAGATATATTCTACCGTGTTGGTAAGCTATTATAATACCAAAAAACAATCTTAATCTCACACCATATTTATTACAATTGGAAACATTAGGTGATCATTTGGGATACTTGGTTTTAGGTGAACAACAAAGAGTGGTTTAATAATGAGCAATCTAATATTTTAATATTAATGAGTCAATATAGAAGATAAATTTAAAGTCGCAATCAATTAAGCATAATGCATACCTATGAAAGTATTACAAGTTTACTGCAAGTAGACCTGGCAAAATCAACCCGATCCGGTTGACCCGACCCGAAAAGGATGACCCGAGACCCGAAATTGACCCGAATTGCTGAACCCGAATGACACCCGAAGCCCGAAGTGACCCGACCCGACCCGAAAATGACCCGAGCTTTCTTGGACCCGTAACAGACCCGACCCAAAATGACCAATCCGAAACCACTCAACCCGAAAATGACCCGACAAAATATAACTTTAATTGACCCTAATAGACTTGAAATGCCTCTCTTCTCTTAATCTTTGACCCGAAAATGGCCTGACCCGAATTAACCCAACCCGCTTGACCCGAAACACACCCGACCAACAAACCCGAAATAGACCCGTAACCCGAAATGAACTGACCCGATCCGAACTAACCCGAAAATTTGAGAAACCCGAAATGACCCGACCCAAACTGGCCCGACCCGAACCCGACCTGGTTGACCCGTTTGCCAGGTCTAACTGCAAGTAACATACATCCATTAAAACAAACTCTACCACTTAACAAAGTTTCACAATAAAATAATTTGAGTATGAATAAATTAGACTAAATTTTACTCTTAATAAGAGACAACTATCAAAATGTGTAGAGTAAATTATCAAAAACTCCCTTTTAAAATACGCTTTTTAAAATTTACTCCCTTTTAAAAAAAAGTTTAAAAATTACACCCAAAATATTGCAAAAATTTAAAAATTGCTCCCTAACCTATATTTTTTCATTTTTATGACAAAAATGCCCCTCATTTTTTTATTTCTCATATGTTTATTGACCTCCATTACAACTCTACCCACCTTTCTACCACCCAAGGACTCCACGGTAAACCACCACAATCCTCCACCCAAAATCCACCATCATATTCGTTATATAAGAATAGAAACTTAGGGGCTTTTTTGTCATAAAAATGTAAAAATAGGAGTTTGGTAGCAATTTTTAAATTTTTGCATTATTCTGGGTGTAATTTTTAAATTTTTTTTTAAAATGGAGTAAATTTTAAAAAGTGTATTTTAAAAGGGAGTTATTGATAATTTACCCTAATATAATCAAACTTTCAAATTTGAGATTCTACCTATCCTTTTTAGTGTATTTTATTGTGATGTTTACATGATAATAATAATTATAAGACTAATATGGGTACTTTATTTTGTGCAGTTGAAAAAAATCTGAATATTTTACAAAAATTCGCATACTTCATGGATCAGATACGATCTTTTCTCTCCAATTCTATAATGAAATTCGGTATAAAGTTTAGGCGATATTTAGTGTATTGTTTTTTTGTCTAATAGTCAGTACTAATTTCAGCTAATTATGCACGCGTATATGTTTATCGGTGCTCGATTCCCAAAAGTATTCTTAAGAATTGTGTGAATTTGTTGTAGTGCGTATCGGCAATTTTTTTTTATTTTTTTTGGTGCAATATCGGCAAATATAATACTATACAGTATAATAATTATACGATGACGATTCAATGTTTAAGGTAAACTTTTACTATTAAAATTTGAAATTGGCCTTGAGAAAACGAAATCAACTTTACTCTAAATTAATATGCTTCGTTATTAATGGGTTCCTTCTCGCCTATGAGTATGGATGTCAGTGTGACGGGTTTTGGCGGGTCTCGCCCCACACCCGCCCCACTTGGGGTGGGTGCGGGTAAGGATTTGATGGGTCCTGGGGGGGATGGGTTTCAAAAGTGTCATTCGTCGCGGGTCGTGGGCGGGTGTGGGTATCACGTGAGACCCGCCTCACACCCACCTCGCCCGCCCCGCCTCGCATGTCCCTGCTCCGCTTATACCCGCCTTACTCATAAACCTAAACAAATTTGTAATATATAAAAATAAAATTTATAACTTACATAAAAAAACGTAAACCATTTTTTTCATAAACCAAGAAAAATTCCATCTACTTCTTAATTCTTACCCAGTCAACAACCTAAACCCCCAAAAACAAACGCTAATTCTCAAACTATTTCGTGGTTTGAAAAACGTGTGTACTAGTTAATTATATGTTAGACCATTCTGCGAAAACTTATTTGTATAAGATGTACGAGAGTACGAAACTAGTATGTTTTAGATTCAATCTTTATATTTTTAAAAATTATTTTGTGAGAATATATGTAATTTGGCGGGTCAACGGGTCCCCGCGGGGCTGGGACAGGTTTGAAAGGTTCAACCTGCTGTGGGTCGCGGGGCGGGTGTGGGTACGCATTATAGTTCGCGGATGTGGGTGCGGGTTACCCCTCCTCCGCACCCACCCGGCCCATGACATCCCAACCTATGAGGCTCTGACCTAGCCCTCCACATCTTTTGTATTCATCGTCTATTACGGAGTACTTTTTATTTGTGTAATTGCATTGTTAAAACGTAAGTTTATATTAGAGTTGTTATTGTTGTTATTCAATTTGTTTAAGTGATTAATTCTCTAAGATATATTTTTCGTTGAAATCTGAAGCCTTTTCAAAACGGCCGTGTTAATATGTCATCGATATTTCAAGTATTTTGGCACAACATTGAAACGATGTGCATAAAGAGCATGAAATTGTGTATGGAGCAAATATGAGTTAAATATACAATTTCTATTTTAAGCTACTAAACTCATATTATCGTTTGTAATAGTTTAGTATTAATCTTAAGAATTTTGCTTAGAAAAGGAGTAAATAATACATTGATGTAAATCGTTTAGTAGTGTTGGAAAATAAGGACTATGCGGAAGCGATCGGATCGTTGTGCTTGCTAATTGTCCACTACCGTACCTCGTACCTCCGGCGGCTACTAGAGCCCCGGAATATGTTCACATCCCAAATCCCAAGTCCCATATTGATGGTGGACTTAGCAACTAGAGAAGTAGTTGTTTTTGTGTAATGCATCATGTGAATAGGTGTGTGTTATTTCGTATACACAATATGGTCTTATAAGCTATTTGTAACCTCACATAGAGGATTTACAATGGTACCATAAAACCCCTCATAAACACCCATTAAGTCACACATAAATGTGGTGAATAATGCCATACTAAATGGGGTTATTATCAGCATTGTAATAAGGATGAAGTAGTAACTCACATAGTTAATGTGGCCGTTACGAATTTCAATACTCCCACTCGGCCACACAACCGAGACAATGCTCCCACTTGGCCACTAATCCAAGGATATAGTACACTTGATCACAAAGTCAAGGTAATACATCTACTCTATCACATAGATAGAGAAAACACTCTCACTTGGTACACAACCAAGGTTATCGCAAGACAATACACCAAAACAATCTCTTATGCTTCATACGGGAAATGAGGTGTGCAACCAAAACGTAACAAAGTAATGTTATATTAAGTTACCATCAAAACTAACATAACATTTTCATATTATCAATACCCCAAATCATTCAAACATCACCGTTAGCGTACACAATCCCCATATGCTATCATAATCATTTAGTTATATACACAATATAACCCGTGGCAAGGAAATTATGGTGAAGTTGAATTGATCATTCCTTAGACACTAATAATAATCCATCTCAACTTAACTGCTTTCCTAACATGATCCATTGAACCTTAATCTTTTAGGTCCTTAGAATTCATATTAAAGTATCAACATCAAGAATTAACTTCATATCATAGCTCCAAGTCAAAGAGCATCGAACAAAGTTGGACAACACAGTCCATAAGATCACACAGTGATAAAATAGGGAATCATCTGTCACTCCTAACGGTCGACTTACTAACACACATAGTATGATATATGTGTCACAACATAGCTCCCACTGTGATGGGCATATCACGCTTCTATGTCGTGCGAATCATAAGTCTGGATACTTCTCAAGTATCTAACTCAAGCCACTAAATTGATACACACAATATCCAATCTGACACTTGTAATTCGGTTCAAAGTTTTAGTACGAAAATAGGGTGTCTTCTCATACTTCGACTACAAAAGTCTCATCTTAGACCCACTAAGGCGACTATAGAACGAGTCAATATCTTTCCATACAACTAATGTACAAAGATAATCTCCAACACTCATTAAGTGTTAACGTGACTCAGTCTCATCTTGCCCACTACACAAGTGTCAAGGCGATTACTCGTGTGATTAGGCAATCTAAAAGTTTGGCGATATCTTTTGTGCCTCATCATGCAACAAATACATATGAACATTTCCAAAAGATACAAAATCTTTATCCAAAAATGTCCATCATCAAACACATCCACAACTCAACAAGATTAAAACTTAAGTTGATTCTTTCGCACAATTAGCTCAACACATGAACTAATTAAGAACACATCTTATAAAATAATGAGCCAACCATCTTGTTAGTTAATCTTACTTGATGACAACTTTAGTCCCACACAAGAACTAATTTACTCTTACCACAAAGGAAAAAGTGAAAATCACTTGATTACATATCATTGTACGTGTAGAGGATTGATTAGGTAACAAATACTTATCAATCACAAATTGACGTTCAACCATGTACTAACAAGGTACACATCAAAATGTCAACTACACCAGAATAAGAAGCAATACTTAATCTTTCCTAACTTTTGAGCATAGGTTTAGACATAAAAACTTTATTTTTCTTCTAAGTACCAATATGTCATCCATTAACAAAGAGAAACTTATTCTCCTATATAATTTTGACATAACCAAAACTATTTTACCATTCCAATTAAATCATCACACAAATGATTAAAGAAATTTGAAATAAATATAAATCATTCAACATATGAATAAGCTTGAAGTACACAAAAATTTATCATATTAATCATTTGAGACAAACTCAACTGAACAATCTATGCATATAGGCTTTTCTCGAGCAACTTGATACGAGAAAATAGTCTTTACATCCATTTGAAAACAAAATCCAAATAGATAATCAAAGCTTAGAAGAAATGGGAACAAATCCCAACATTTGAGAACATATCTCAAAATAATCTTAAGCCTTTTACCATAACCGTATCATTCATTGTAACTTTGTCTATCAACTCTCATAATAACAGTCCATTCTTTATTACTTGGTGAAAAACTCACTTACTAGAAGTGGTTCAGAAAATGAATAGAAAGAACAACTCCCACTATCCTCCGTATTGAGAAAATCACCCTAAGGATCGACCTTATGTTAATCCTTATAACTTGACATACAAGTTAATATTTACTCATCATTAGTAGACAAATTCTCATATTTACCTTGGATCATGGAACTACTCCCACTATCCAAATATGAAGAGAAGTTAAACTATCCTTGGTGCCTCAATGGGTTCAAAAAAAATTCTCCCGCTCGCCAAGAGATAGTTTTGTATTATAAGGAATACAATACATAGGTCTACTAGCTTTCGCCAACACTTAGAAACACATCCAAGTGAATAAATATTGTGGGTCTCTTAAACACAAAGTTTGACAAATGTTAAGGCATGAATGATCAATCTATCACCCATTTAGAGCAAGCAAAATTTCCTTAAAATATATTTAAGGAATCCTTCTCTAAACTAAAGGAAGGAGAACTTATTGATCAACGTTAGAATTTAACTAACCACAAATTAAATAAAAAAAAAATAGATTGAAATATAAAAGTTAGAGACAATGAACATATATGAAAATGTAATCAAAGAAACGAACTAAAGTAATGCGGTGAACTTATTATGGCCAAGCACATAGCCATAATGAGCGATGAATGAATATGAGGTTAAATAAAAATCCGGAATTTCCAATAAATTAATTATTGAAAAATAACCACGCACTCCAAGTGCATAGAGAATTAACAAATCAAAGTAGCACAAAACCTCTTTGAATTATGCATCGACAAACAATGGATTAAACAACAACGAGTTATAAAAAAGTCTCGCCCCGTTTCTAAATCCACAAAGGACAAGAATTAGTAGCAGATGCAAGAAACAAACATATAACTCGAATTGATGGAGAATGATGTCATTTGGCTCGAAACTAACATGAACCAAATTTATAGTACCTCCATATTATTCTCTCGCCGACACTAAGTCAGATACATTAAACAATACCACATATTTCTACTCAACGTAAGAAAAAAAAACTTAGACCATTAACAATCGTATTGGGAGACATTAGCGCCAAAAGGCACTCTTTCCCCGTCTCGATAAATTTTGAGACTTCTATTAAAGATTGAGTGTGTTGACTATGACTCATTAAGAGTTTTCTATTTTTTCTAATCCCAGAATCGGATGGCAAACAAATCGCCATGGAAAAAATAAACTCTTACGTCAGCAAATCGCGTGTTTGAAAATTATTTCACGTAAGATAAATAAAACACGGTGACAATCCTCAAATATTCCGGGTCAAGACACACAATCTTGTACCATACGTCAAAATGAAATTGACTTACACATTAGTCTCACGCTACCACTAAAACGAAAACGCGGGAAACCGACGGAAAAATTAAGGCCATACTGACGGCTTTTTCGTCGGTATTTTAATTTCCTGACAGAAATTCCGTCAGGAAACCGAGTCAGCTTATTTCGTCACTAAGAAACGTGTCCTGACGGAATTTCCGTCAGTATTCCAATCACTGACGGGTAAACCGTCCTTATATCTAGGACAACAATGACGGTTATTCAGTCAGTTTTTTATTATACTGACGGTCATTCCGTCAGTTTTTCATTTTACTGACGGTTATTCTGTCAGTTTTTGGACACGTGGCACTTTCCTCTTAATTCTGGAAAAATGGGGGGAAAAAAACAGTGACGGAAATTCCGTCGGTATTTTAGAATTACTGACGGAATTTCCGTCAGATCTATTAAAAAACAGGCCTGGAAACAACAGCCTGCTGCCCAGCCACGATGCGTTTTTTGTATCGTTTCAAATACAGCCACGATGCCTATTTGCATCGTTTCCAATATAACCAAAACCTGTAAAACACATACAATCGTCGACCGTCAAGCAGGAATCCATTTTCACGTCGACCGCTAATGCGGGAATCAATAGACAACAAAAGAGAATTGAACGCAAAATTTTTTACATAAAAAGATAGTCAAATTTGTACATTGTCTTACAAATTAAACACGAAAGAGAATTGTCTTACCATGTTTTTCATACTCCCTACTAGACGACAATACTAACCAAACTAAAGGTTTTAACCTAAAGGCTCTAACCTAAAGGCTCTAACTTATTATAGGCTCAATAAAACTACCACTACCTCCAAACCCGTCATCACCACCCCCAAAGTCATCCCGTCTATGTGGAGGAAATTGTGAACACGTGTTTGGGGGTTGAGATGCTTGCATATCAGCCCAAGCCTTTTTCATTGCCGCCATTTGTTCACTTTGTTCACGAACTGTCTTTCAAGAGCAATTCGAGCGGCTCGCTCATCATTCATTTGGGTGGAAAGCTGTGAAATCATGCTAGGAGCATAAGAGAAAGACCGTCGGCCAGCTTTGTTAGGAGGAAGATCATACCATATTTCGGCCCCTTTATCTCCGGTCCCAAACATCCGGTTCTTCTCGTCAAAGCCTCCTCTGACCTTGTAGTAGGCCCGAATCTCGTCGGGAGACGTCCAGGTGGCAATGGTTGACTCATCTCCGCTTGGAAATCATTTGAAAAAAGAGAAAATCGTCGAAATGATATATACATATATATGTATATATATATATATATATATATATGTATATATATATATATGTATATATATATATATGTATATATATATATATGTATATATATATATATATATATATATATATATATATATATAGTGAAAAGATCAAATGAGTCCTCCTCTTACATTTGAGTCCATAAGTCCCATTATGGGCCATTGGATCTTGAAATGGAGGGCTAAGATGAGAACCCAAAAATTAAGGTTAATGCTCTAATTTTGCCATATTCATCTAATTTTCTCATTAACTACATTAATCCTCCTCATCTTTCATTCACCAACTCATTATCACATCTCCTCATTCCCTCTCTATATCTCACTTCTCTATATTCTCTCCAAAAAAACCAAGAAAAAAAAAACCCAAAAAACCAAACAAATAAAAAACCCAAAAAATCCAAATAAATCATTTACTCATCTTTTCCTCATTCACCATCCACCTACCACCACCCACCGGACACCACCGCTGCCGCCGCCACCGCCATCGCCGCCACCACCACCGCCGCCGCCGGACGTCATTTTTTAATTTTTTTTTTTTTTTTTTTTTTTAAAACTTGATGTTTGGGTGTTCTTTTTATTTTTTTGGTTGTTTTTTTCTCCTTATATCGTCTTGCTATATTATATTGTTTTAAATTTGTGAGATTTTTTTTATTTTAATCTTAGATCTACTAATATAGAGCAATTACCCGTTTTTTTTTTTTCAATTTTGATGTTTTGGTCTTTTTTTTTCCGGTTATTGACATTCTTACAAATTATAGTTTGATTTTAGTACTAAATCTATTAGTTATGAAATCTCATTTTTTACTTTTTTTCTTGTTGATATCACTTTGTTAATATTCGTCTTGTTCTATATATTTGCCAAATTTCGTATTTAAAATTTTCTTTTGGTATTGTGTGATTTAGGATCTATTAAAATTACTTTATCGGTTAAAAATTACACTTTTTTTCGTTAAAATTACACTTTTTTCCGTTAAAATTACACTTTTTTCCGTTAAAATTACACTTTTTTGGGTTAAAATCACAGTTTTTTCCTTGTTAAAAATACACTTTTTTCCGTTAAAATACACTTTTTTATGTTAAAATTACACTTTTTTTTTCCGGTTAAAATTATAGTACTAAATCTATTAGTTATGAAATCTCATTTTTTACTTTTTTCTTGTTGATATCACTTTGTTAATATCCGTCTTGTTATATATATTTGCCAAATTTCGTATTTAAAATTTTCTTTTGGTATTGTGTGATTTAGGATCTATTAAAATTACTTTATCGGTTAAAATTACACTTTTTTCCGCTAAAATTACACTTTTTTCCGTTAAAAATACACTTTTTTTTGGTTATAATCACAGTTTTTTCCTTGTTAAAAGTACACTTTTTTCCGTTAAAATTACACTTTTTTCTGTTAAAATTACACTTTTTTTCGGGTTAAAATTACACTTTTTTCTGTTAAAATTACACTTTTTTCCTTTAAAATTACACTTGTCTTCATTAAAGTTACATTTATCTCTACTAAGGTTATCTTCTCAATGACTAAAGTTACGCTTTTGGACTAAAGTTAGAACAATTTTGGACCGAAGTTGAGAAATTTGGACTAAAATTACACAATTTGGACTAAAGATACACAAATTTGGACTATAGTTATACATTTGGATTAAAATTACACTTTTATGGACTAAAATTACACTTCCGTGGACTAAAATTACACTTTTGTAGACTAAATTTATACATTTGTGGATTAAAGTTACACATTTGTAGACTAAAATTACACTTTTTGGATTTAAAATTACACTTTTGTGGACTAAAATTACACTCATAAAATGATAAAAGATACACACACTATCAATTTACTAAGTTACACTTTAGTGGACAATGATTGGAATTGCACAATCTAAATGACTCAAAATAAATGAATTGTGTAACTTTAGTTCTAATTGTGTAATTTTACTCTAAATTTAGTCGTAAATAGTGTATTATTAGTTCAAAATTATTCGTAAATAGTGTATTTTCAGTCCAAAAATGTATTTTTAGTCCAAAATTGTATAATTTTAGTCCAAATTTAGTTGTAAATATTGTATTCAATTTAGTCGTAAACTCCATTAGTTCGTCCAAATAGTCCAAATTAGTTAGTCCATATTGTCCAAATTAGTTAGTCCAAATAGTCCAAATTAGTTAGTCCATATTGTCCAAATTGTCCAAATTAGTTAGTCCAAATTGTTCAAATAGTCCAAATTAGTCTGTCTAACTTTAGTCCAAGAGTGTAACTTTAGTCATTAATAGAGATAAGTGTAATTTTAACAGGAAAAAGTGTAATTTTAACCGAAAAAAGTGTAATTTTAAAGTAGAAAGGTGTAATTTTAAAGGAAAAAAAATGTAATTCCAACAAGAAAAAGTGTAATTTTAACAGGAAAAAAGTAAAATTGTAACAGGAAAAAGTAAAATTGTAACAGAATTGAGTGTAATTTTAACATAAAAAGTGTAATTGTAACAAAAAAAGTGTAATTGTAAGAAGAAAAAGTGTAATTGTAACAGAAAAAGTGTAATTGCAACAAGAAAAAGTGTAATTTTAACAGGAAAATGTGTAATTGTAAAAGAATTGAGTGTAATTTTAACATAAAAAGTGTAATTGTAACAAAAGAAAGTGTAATTGTAAGAAGAAAAAGTGTAATTGTGACAAGAAAAAGTGTAATTTTAACAGGAAAAAGTGTAATTGTAACAAGAAAAAGTGTAATTCCAACAAGAAAAAGTGTAATTGTAATAGAAAAAAATGTAATTATAATAGAAATAAGGGTAATTTTAACCAAAAAAAGTGTAATTTTAACCAAAAAAAGTATAACTTTAATGACGATAAGTGTAATTTTAACAAAAAAAAAAAGTGTAACTAATGTGAATATAAAACCCAAAACATCGAAATAAAAAAAGTGTAATTTTAACAAAAAAAAGTGTAATTTTAACGGAAAAAGGTGTAATTTTAACGAAAAAAACTGTAATTTTAACGAAAAAAAGTGTAATTTTAACGAAAAAAAGTGTAATTTTAACGAAAAAAAGTGTAATTTTAACAAAAAAAAAGTGTAATTTTAACAGAAAAAACTGTAATTTTAACAGAAAAAAGTGTAATTTTAACAAAAAAAAGTGAAATTTTAACTGATATTAACAAGGCGAGATTTGTAAAATCTGAAAAAATATAGTCCGTATAACCTAGCAAAAAAATATACAACACCCACAACATTAATATGTAATTACAAAAATGAAAAACTAAGATAAACACCAACATTATTAGATCTAAAATAATAAAAAACGAAAATAAAAAAAATAAAATAAAAAACCGAAAAAAAAAATAAATCTGGAAAAACCGAAAAAACAGATCTGGAAAAAAACGAAAAAAAATGGAAAAAATCCAAAAATAAAAGAGAAATAGAAGAAATGACTCATAACAAATGACTAATAACAAAACCAAAATCAAAATAAATGAGCACTATTGACAATAACGTAAAAAGACCAACAAAGTAGAGAATGCACTGACGTATTTCACAGCCAAGTAGCCAACATCTCAATCACAAGAAGACAAAAAAGGGGGGATAACATGACAGCACAACAAACAACAACGACAACAACAATACCCGTGAGATAAATGAATGAGCTACTAGACTTTTGTTCTAAAATTGAGAAAACTGAATTTAACTAAACATCCTCAACAGTACAACAGGCCACAGTTGACAGCAATGGTGTGAGAGCAGAGTTAAAAATTAAAAAAAAAAACCAGATCTGGAAAAAAAAAAGAGAAAGGAAATGGCGTGGGCTGGGGTGTGGTTTCGGTAATAGTGGTGGCGGATCTGGGCGACGGAAAAGGAGGAAGAAGAAAGGTGGTGTGTGGTTATGTGTGGTGGGCGTGGCTAGTGGGGCAGCGACGGAGATGGTGGTGTCGGGGGAGATGGTGGTAGCAGTGGTGGGTGTCCGGTTTGGGGTGAGGGTGGGATGAGGGGAATTTTTTTGGGTGGGTTTGGGGGTTTTTTTTTTGGTTGGTTTTGTTTTGGTTTTGTTATTGAGAGAGAATGAGAGGAAATGAAAGTTGTGAGACTGAATGATTAGTGAGGGATGAGGGAGTGGGTAAAGAGAGGGGATTAGAATGAGGAGGGGATTATGAATGATTAGGGAGGAAATTAATTTAGATTCATTTTAGCTCCATTGAGATGAAATCTCCTCCTTCCATCCTTTTCATCCAGCGCGTAATGGGGATTTAAGGACCAATTGATGATCAAAGGACTTAGGAGAATTTTCTCTCTCTCTCTCTCTCTCTCTCTCTCTCTCTCTCTCTCTCTCTCTCTCTCTCTCTCTCTCTCTCTCTCTCTCTCTCTCTCTCTATATATATATATATATATATATATATATATATATATATATATATATATATATATATATATATATACCTATCTTTATAAGAAAGATATTATCGTTCTTTGTAATAAAAATAAATATTAAATTAAATACAAAAACTTACCTCAATCTCAGCCGCTCGAGGGTTAACCCACTCGCCCTTCTTATTTTTCTTCGTCTTCATGAACAACTTGTGGGGGGTGGCCTCTTGACCCTGAAATTAGTATGGAAACAAGTAAAATCAAGTATATATTTGTCAATCATATATATTAACCACTTTTTAAAAGCATTATAAACAATACTTACCAATTCCTTGAAAGCATCGGAGCAACTCTTGAGCCAAGAGTGTGGGTGCCCAATGCTTTCCCATCTTTCCCACCCGACTTCCTATTTGCCGTGTTGATTTTCGAATGTTTGGCAAAAGTAGGATCATTTGGCCTATTCCTAAGGTTCTCCAACCAAGTAACAGGCACCCACTTTGGCGGTTTCATGTTATATTTTAGTCCATTAATAAGAGTGGTAATCCGCCTCGTTACCCTCGACTACCACTCAGGCACAGGATCATAGTTAGGATCGATGGATCTTACATGAGTCTGTTTCAAAAACAAGTGTGAAATTAGTTATATAAAACTTATGAAAATTCTTATAAACTTGAGAAAATTATTATAAACTTAAGAAAATTATTATTGAAAAACATAATTACCGCAAAGTAATTCCACATCTTCTGACGCTGTGCGTTACTCGCGTCACCCCACCTAGTGAAGTACTCATCTCCTGTGTTACGGGTGAACGACCAAGTAACATATTTCTTGATTGGTTCGTCATCCCACCTGAAAAACACATAAATATTTGAAATTAAAATTGTAAATGTTAAGTTTTAAAAATAAAAAAATTAACATAAACTTACCAATAATGATCATGCCGAGCACGAGCCGATGAGAGAGTCACCGCATCTCCTCCTCTGTCTCTCGTGATGGAGGATCGGGATCCCTCCTTATCCTCAACCTCCTCGTCCTCCCGATTATGTTGAGATGCATTACTATTGCTCCCAAAATAACGGCGAAAAATGTTCGGCATAATCACTGCATGAAAACAATTCAAATTGTTAGTTCAAAGAAAAAATCGTTAGTTCAAAACAACCATTTCTGCAGGGTATATATAAACAATTGAAACAAACACTAACTATGGAAAACTGTGAACTAATTACCACTTGCCTCTTCTTTAATGCATTTTATTGGCTGAATTGAGAGGTTTCTTATAACCAAACCTTGGAAATTGAAACACACTATTGATGTTAAGCTAAAACGACATGTATAAAACAAAAAACCAAATAGGCTAGAACGACAAGTAATAAAAAACGGAGGGCAAATTTTATTGAATGTTTAAAATTTAAACTTTTTTATAAATGTATTAATAATTGTACAATTACAACTAGTCCTCCTCACTATCACTATCACTACAAATCAAAACAGGTTCATCTTATGAAAAAAGCACTCCTACTTTTTCCTCTGATTCCTCATTTTCGTATCTAATAAGTTCTTCAACTTCATCTTCATCCTCTTCTTCTCCGACGTCTCTGTCATATTCCCCTTGACCTATTTCCACTGTCACTTCGTATACATCTTCATCCTCTATATCTTCCAACAAAATCGGTGAAATTGAGTGATCATTCATAACCACATCTTCTTGAAAGACACTTTCTTCAATAGGAGCATCAACTTGTGATCTTGCCTTGGTTTTAAAAACCGCGGACCACTGAATACCGTGATTACCTTTCTTAATGGTTGGATAAGGAGCATAACAAACTTGATCGACTTGAAAAGCTGCCACAAATGGGTTATGTCCAAGAAGTTTCTTTTTCTCATTTACATCTACAAGTCCATAAACCTTATGGATACTAAGTCCTTGTGGGGAATTATCAAGCCAATCACATTTAAACAATATAACCCTATAAACCCTTTGCTCGACATAATAAGAAAGCTCAATTACTTCATTTAGGGTTCCATAGTAGTCCAACCCTTCAGTTGAATTCATAGAAACCCCATTGCTTAACGTAGACTTCGAAACATCAACTCCCTCCTTAAAAGCTCGAAACTTATAGCCGTTGATGGAATACCGTCTCCAAGACTTCACCGTGTTACTAGGACCCAATGCTAAAGCTATTATTAGACGATCCTTCAATCTATGAACCTATGAATAAAAAAATGTTGATTAAGTTGTTATATTTTTTCAATATCTAATAAGAAATCAAAATGTGTAGTTCAATTTCAAAGAAAATGTATCATCACTTACTTGATTTCGGAACCATTTCGGAAAACTTTTGTCATGTGATGCCCAAACATCATCAGAGGATGCGACATCAGGAAAATTGATTTTGGTATGTGCCTCAAATTCCCTATAAGTAGGGAAAGCATGTTTTAGTTATGTATTAATTACCTATAAATTCGATCTAATTTGATAATTAAAAAACAATTGAGTAATGATGAAGTATTAACTTACTTTTCATAAGTCTCTAAAAAATCTCCACAGTTCCTTAGCACATAAAAATGAGCTTCTTCATACTCTTTCTCGATTAAGTACCTCTCGTATACATTTCCGGTTGTAGTTCCCATGTCATCATTGAATAACTCAGGTAACTTAGATTTCAACTGGTCATCGGAATTTACACCAACATCTAAGTCTTTTGCTTTTGTGTCAATGTGATCTTCGAAATAAAAAGAACAGAAATTTGAAATTTCCTCTAACAAAAAAGCGTTGCATATTGAACCCTCCACCCGAGCTTTGTTGCCAATCTTTTTTTTTTAAAATGATTAAGAAATCTCTCAAATGGATACATCCATCGATATTGAACATGTCCTCCAACTTTCGCTTTATAAGGCAGGTGAAGAGGCAAATGCTCCATGGAATTGAAAAAAGACGGGGGGAATATCTTCTCTAACTTGCATATTATCTCCGCAATGTTTGACTCCAGACGTTCCATAGAATCAACTCTAATCGTAGAAGTACATAGGTCTCTAAAAAATTAGCTTATCTCAGTTATTGTATTCCAAGGACCTGCCGGGAGCAACTCTTTCAAGGCAACGGGGAGTAGTCGTTCAATAAAGACATGACAATCATGATTTTTCATGGAATGTAACACCATCTTTTTATGGTCAACACACCGACTCAAATCTGAAACATAACCATCCGGAAATTTTAAATTAGCAACCCAGTCACATAGAGCCTTTTTCTCTGCGGTTGATAAAACAAACCTAGATGATGTGGGCCGTTTATAGCAAAGTTCATTAAAGTCTTCTTTACCCTTAGGGTCAAATTTAGTTTTACCTGGTACATCCATGATGGTGTTGATAAGTTGTTCAAAAAAATTTTTCTCAATGTGGATAACGTCCAAGTTGTGTCGAATCAGCAATGTTTTCCAGTAGGGAAGTTCCCTGAATATGCTTTGTTTCCACCAACCTTCATTCTGATCTTTCAATCTTTTTAATTCTTGATCAGAAGCATCAACTATTTTAGGCAAGTCTTTTACGGAGTCCCACACTTCATCACCCGTAAGTTTCGATGCGGCTATGCGATTCTCAGTTTTTCTGTTTTTAAGAAAATGCTTACAATTGTCGCGGAAAGGATGATCAGGTCTTAAGAACTCACGGTGACAATCAAACCAACAAACCTTTTTTCTATTTTTAAGCCAAAAAGATCTATGATCATTTTCTGGACAATAAGGACAGGCACGATATCCACTTGTGGACCAACCAGAAAGCATGCCATATGCCAGGAAATCGTTGATCGTCCACATTAATGCAGCCTTTAATTGAAAATTTTGTTTCTTAGAGACATCGTAGGTGTCCACGCCGGTTTCCCAAAGTTGTTTCAACTCTTTGATCAACGGTTGGAGGAAAACATCTAAATTTGACTTAGGGTTCTTAGAACCGGGAACTAGTACAGATAAGAACATAAATTGTCTCTTCATGCATAACCAAGGAGGTAAGTTGTACGGAGTCACAATCACGGGCCAACAAGAGTATTTCGCCCCAAACTGCCCAAAATGTTGAAATCCATCCGTACACAAACCTATCCTAACATTCCGGGGTTCACTTGCAAAATCTGGATGCTCTCTATCAAAATGCTTCCCGCTTCTCCATCACTTGGATGTGTCATTGTTTCCCTTTCTCTTAATCGAGAGTTTTTGTAGTGCCAACTCATCTCACTTGCTATGTGCTTGGTTGCATATAGTCGTTGTAACCTTGGCGCAAGCGGGAAATAAGTTATTGGTTTACATGGAATTCGCCTCCCACTTGAATTCTTTTTACCTTTATACCGAGATGTACGACACTTTGTACATTCTTCAAGATTAGAATTTTCCTCCCAGAAAAGCATGCATCCATTGATACATGCATCAATCTTTTAATTTCATGGGGAAGTTGGAGTCCCTTAAGAACTTTTTTAATCTCATTAAAATTGCGCGCCATTTGATTTTCCTTTGGAATTATGTCACCAACGAACGACACAAAACCATTAGTGTATCTAAGAGATATGTTGTTCTCACATTTGAGTGATAACAACCTAGCAGCTGCTTGCAACAAACTCATATCACTTCCTTCAAACACCGGCTGTTCGGCTTGCTCTAACATTTTAAAGAACGAAGAAACTTGGGGGTTCGGGGTTTCATAACGCACTTCTTCATCGTTAAGGTCATCAAGATTAAGTCGATCCTCCAAAATTTGGTCAACAGTATCACGCAATGCATTTTCCACGAACTCACGGTAAGGATTCTCACTAGCATTTGTACTAGGTAGTTTCTCACCGTGATATGTCCATACATAATAATTATCGGCGAAACCATACGACCAAAGATGAATTTGAACATCTGCTTTCCTTTTAAAACCTAGGTTTTTGCATTTCTTACACGGACACCTCATTTCACCTAAATTCTTGAACTCACTACTTCCTTCCGCGAATTTAATAAACTCTTTCACCCCCTCTGCAAATGCTTTCTTGGGTTTCTTTTTTTCGTCTAATCTTTCATACATCCACTGCCGTTCTAATCTTTTCATGTTATTATGTATCTACACATTTATATACGTCATTAAAAAATAACCTAACAACAATCAAAATCAAGAATAATACACAATAATTTAACATTTTAACCAATATAAATATTGTATTTCTTTGAATTGGGCCTTTATCACTCAAACCTAAACTCATCAATGTACGTTTCAAGTCACTAGCAAACATGTACTTGTGATTTATTAATGAGGAAAAAAAATTCGGCAGCAATTCCCATCCGTTCTCCAAATACACAATGTAGAATAAATAATTACTCTACATATACATTTAGAGAACATTAAAGGAATTGCCACCAAACTCTTTTCTCATTAACAAATCACAAGCACATGTTTACTACCTAAGTGACTTAAAACGTACAAAGACAGTCCCAAAACGGGGACTATTCAAAAATTACTCCTAGTGAGTAATTTTTGAACGGGTACTAGGTCAATATGAACAATAATTTTAATAATATTAAAAACAAAACATACAACAATGACTACTTTTTCAATTAACATAAACTAACATGATTTATTTTTCATTTTACATATCTAGTCTAATTATCATTTTAAAAACTAACATGAATAATTTTTCAATTTACATATCTAGTCTAATTATCATTTTAAAAACATTAACATTTCACAAAATTTAACAATAATCTAATTAACAAAAAAAATAGATGCATACATTAAAACCGTCACAACATACATTTAAACAAAATTGGCTTCTATCCTAAGTCAACATGCATCAACATCAACAATAATTCAACAATAATTAAAACAATAAATAATATTCTAATTCAATTAAGATAATTAAACAAACAAAAATTGAAAGAGAAATACCTAATTAGCTCCACAAAAAAAAAATGAAAAAGAAGGATGAGAAAGAGGAAAGTGGCGGCAGGTGGCAGGGGTGGGGGCGGCAGGGGTGGCGTCGGGAGGCTATGGAGAAAAAAAAATTAAAAACAATTAAAGGAAAAGGAAAAAGAGAAAGGAGAAAAGAAGAAAAACAAAAAAAATTACCTTATAGTGATGGCGACGGCGTGGTGGTGTTGTTGGTGGTGGTGGCGGCGCCGGAAGTGGAGGAGGGTGGTGGCGGTGTCGGGTTTTAAGGTGGTGGAGGAGGGTTTGGCGATTTTGATTTTGGGGGAAAATTGGTAAAGTGATATGAATGAACCCCGTGTTTGAGATAAAAGGAAGGTCGACGGAAATCCCGTCGTCAGTTAAATAGGATCTCGACGGAAATTCATCGGTAATTCCAAAAAACTGACGGAAATTCCGTCACTGAACAACTTTATCAGACCAATAATTCATAAAGTGGATACGTCACATAATATGGAAAACTGACGGAATTTCCGTCAGTTTTTTCTAATTCCTAACGGAATATCCGTCACTGTCTCAATTATTGTGCCACCCTTGCACAACTGAATTCAAATAATAATTGACCCTCTGACGGATATTCCGTCAGTTTTTTCAAAATACTACAGAATTTCCGTCAGTTATGCTAAATGCTTTCCAGTTGTACTCCATTTTTGCGTGTGAATAGCAATGACAGAAATTCAGTCAGTTTTATGGAATTACTGACGGAATTTCCATCACAGGTTTTTTGGCGCCTTTGACTTTGTCAACGCGCCAATAGTTACTGACGGAATGTCCGTCAGGAAACGTTACCGACGGAAATTCCCTCACAAATCCGTCAATAACTCGTGTTTTCTGACGGCCTCTTTTTTCCGTCGGTAGGGCCGTCACTAACCCGCGTTTTTTTTGTAGTGTACATAAGCTGTAAGACCTGTCTCAAATTTACTTAATAGGTCTACATACAAAATCTTATCACTCTATTTATGAAAGTTCAAACCGCTTTACCATGGTGAACAAATCACCAAAAAACACTTGTTGTCAAAAACATAAGTATATGGATTAAGGCACACTTTCAAATTAAATTTTAAGAATTCCTTCATTTATATTGTTCGTTCGAAAATTTCGCTAAGCTCATAATCATCACAAACGCTATAAACGAGGAATTTCAAAAATTTAATCAACACTTTAAATGAAACGAATTCATTAACTCATAATAAACAACTAAACAAATTAGTCATTCACCCTTATAAATATTGCTAAACAAATTAGCATGTATAATAATACCACTTTGGTATTAGACAAACACTATGCAAAACAAATTTGCATATCGTTAAAATAAAAAAAAAACTTGATCATAACACATATGATAGTTTTAATGAGTTATTAATACACAATTAATATATATTCAATTCTATCTCATCTCTCATGTAAAAACTATTTTTACAAGTACCTTATTATATATCACTAAGATATAACGGAATCTCTTACGTAAAACGAATTTACATGTACAAGTATATCACGAAGATATAAATCCTTTCGTAAAAAAAATTTACGATTACTATTATATCACAAAGATATAAATCTTGTATGTAAGTTATAAAGTCTCATGAACAACAAATGTCAATAAGAAATTTTTTTTTATGTAATACAAAATTACACAATTTTCACATGATAAAATAAACGAAACGGATTCGTAAATTCTAACTCTATCTTGCAAAACACAATATACAAATAATTATGAGTAACTTATACTAAATCGAACACATAGTCGAACATTAGCATTTCTCATACCCATAAATTTATTAGTCAAAATGCTCAAAAATTGTCGCTAAGACATCTAAAGTTTACATACAAGGAGAAACTTTACGTAAATTATAAAATATCACTCAGATATCTTCCATTTACACGTAAAATAAATTTACGATACATATTCACAAAATAGGAGAATATAATTAAAACACATTTGTACATATAAAACACATTTATATGATCCACACACGATCCATATAAAACACATTTATATGGTCAATATAAATTTTATATGAATTAATTATATTCATATAATCGTGCTTTTAACCAAACAAATTGGTATATCATCATAATATCACAAAGATGTGTAAAGTGTAATCAAACATATAAAACTTATTTATATGACTCGCATTCAACATCGTATGAAACATATTCATACATTTATATAAAACAAATTCATATAATCAAATCTCGTAATACGGAAAAAAACCTGAGATAGTATGTAAACATCTTTCGCATACTTCACACGAGATAATATAAAATGTAAGTCTGTATAACACATGTGACTAAAGCTTTTAAATTATCTGCCACAAGATTTCAATTATGCAATTACCGGAAACCAAGAAACAAATTCCCAAACATTATTAAAATAAGCATACATCATTCCATTCAATCAACGCATTGAACGGTTGAACCTATCTAACATTCCAACCCCATTGATAGATCCAATCCAGCAAGCACCTTCCTCCCCTTTCTTTGATCTGCCAATTTTAACAGAAACGACTCTCCATTCATCTTCACACTGAAGACAAATAAGAATCAATGTCTAACATTGAAAATATTAATCTCCACAAAAGAGAAAATCTATATCGCCATCTAGATGTATCTCGTAACAGCGTCCGTCGATCTGCCCGAGAACAGATCATAGCCAGCGTGACACACACGTGGGTGTCATCCGATATGCGGCTTCGACGTCACAACGTAACACACACGCGTTGATCGATGAGCCGGGTGTAACTGACACTAACGCAATTATTTGGGATTGAAAAAACGGTGAATCGTCATCACAAAGACGAGATTTTCAGAAGCCCATGAGATTCATGTGTCGTTGACATAAGCGAGTACGGTCCGAATAATGTTACTCCGTAGCATATTAGCAACTCGCAATCTTGCCGTAATTTTTCGACAAGCGTATGACAAATACGCACTGGCCTGGTAGAACCCGCACAGGGTATTAGATCAAAGAGGATGGCCACATAGGCCATTTACAATAGGAGAACATGAGGACACAAATGCCTCATAACAATGATGATATAACACCATCGCAAATGCATCACCACATTTTTCAAAAACTTTATTGAGAAACAATATCATATAGCTTGATGAAAGGAACTAATCACATATGATGATTTAGTATGTCTTACGCATGTATACTAAGGATTTGAGGCATAAACGCAATAAATTTGGGACAGTAGCAAAACATATTTGCTCTGATATCACTGTTGGAAAATAAGGACTAACCTTTATGCGGAAGCGATCGGATCGTTGTGCTCGCTAACTGTCCATTACCGTACCTCGTACCTCCGGCGGCTACTAGAGCCCCGGAATATGTTCACACCCCAAATCTCAAGTCCCATATTGATGATGGACTTAGGAACTAGAGAAGTTCTTGTTTTTGTGTAATGCATCATGTGAATAGGTGTGTGTTATTTCGTATACACAATATGGTCTTATAAGCTATTTATAACCTCGCATATAGGAGTTACAATGGCACCATAAAACCCCTCATAAACACCCATTAAGTAACACATAAATGTGGTGAATAATGCCATACTAAATGGGGTTATTATTAGCCTTGTAATAAGGATGAAGTAGTAACTCACATAGTTAATGTGGCCGTTACGAATTTCAATAAGTAGTTTTGTGATAAGATTACAATAGTTGGTAAGTTCCCAACTTTATATTTGCGTAAATGCGTAATTGCATTGTTAAACGTAAGTTTATATTAGAGTTCGGTTATTGTCGTTATTCATTTTGTTTTAATGAGTAGGTAATTTCTCTAAGATACATTTTTCGCTTGAGGTACCTTGATTTCTGAAGCCTTTTCAAGACGGCTATGCCATCAATATTTTGAGTAAGATAAGTACGTCAAAAATGCTCCATATCAACAATGAGTCAATTATTCGTCGATAAAACACATAAAAACTTTATATTATGTGAGTAGTTATATAAACGCTTACATTTAAAACCCGTACATGATTTATTTTTTTTCTTATCTGTATATTAGTATTTGTATATGGAAAAATATCATTAGTCCTACTACTAATGACGGTACAAATAAACTCAAATACATACCCATTAACTTCAGGTTGTCAAAAAACGATATTTAACCATATAGTTTGTGTTTGCATGAAACGCTTTTTGAACTGAACGGTATCTAAATGAGTAGTAATTGGGTAATTTGTAAAGGATGGCGATAATAGGGCGCCACTATAATTAAAGAAAAAAAAAATTAAAATTAAAACATTATTAATTTTCATTTTTGCGCCATTTGCTCAAGGGTAGGGTTGTAATTTTATCAATATCTATTCAATCAAATTTAAACTCTTAACTAAACTAAATTTTATCAATAGTATTTTACTCAAAAAATTATCTTCATCAATAATTATGTTCATCATTGTATTGTATTCTTCATTTACATTGTTTCCCATCTACGAGATTCTTCATGAATAATTACATTTCTCGATCTTCAAT